>NC_070617.1:20721182-21021182 GCF_027172205.1 Podarcis raffonei
GTTTGTTATCTTGATTCCTTATTCTTCCGGTAAGTTTCGCCATCATCATTATTGCAGTGATTCTTACAACCATCTGATAAATAAAATCATGTTTAGTAAGTATCCCCCAAGATCTTTTGTATTCTGTGCCTGGTAAATATGCACTACACATAAGCCAATGCTGAGAAATTAAACAGTTCAATGCACATTTTTTTGTATGCAAATAGGGTTAGTAAGACACCTGGGTCACAACTTCCTCTCTTTATAAGCTTCATGGAAATAGGAACATAGGAAGCTGCCATATACAGAGTCAGACCATTGATCCATTTAGCTCACTGATTGACAGAGCTCCATTGGGTTTCAGAACTAGTCTTTCCTAGTTCTACCTGGAGATGCCAGGGACTGAACCATGAACCTTCAGCATGCAGACCAGATGCTCTATCACTGAGCTACAGCACTTCCCCAGAAGAAGTGGAAACCTGTGCAAGACTCATGTCCATGGGCTGCTCAGGGTCCCTAGTTCAGTGGTAGAGCATCTGCTTTGCATGTAGAATGCCCCAGGCTCAATCCCTCCCATTTCCAGGTAGGGCTTGGAGAGACCCCTGTCTGAAATCCGGAAGCACTGCTGCCTGTCTAAGGGCATTATTATTTTATTTTTATTTTTAAAATTTGATTCCTGCCCCAATCCCACAGGTCTCAGGGCGGTTAGCAACATAAAAGGACAATGTAAAAACAAAAAAGACATAATAAAATATACAAACAAGAACAAACCGGTAACGCCCCTCCTCCCCGACACATTTTAAAAGGGCAATCAGCCAAAGGCCTGGTTAAAGAGGAATATTTTTTGCCTGGCACCTAAAGGTGTATAATAAAAGCACCAGCTGAACCTTCCTGGGGACATCAGTGTGGTATACTAGATAAAGGAGAAGCAGGGGGAGCCAGTTTCAAATCTCCACTCTGTCAAGAGGTTTATTGGCTTTCTTACCTACCCCTGCTGGCAGTCTTAACCCCATACCATTCGGTTCAGTCATGGCCGACTCTGGGGTTGCGGCGCTCATCTCGCTTTATTGGCCGAGGGAGCCGGCGTACAGCTTCCGGGTCATGTGGCCAGCATGACTAGGCTGCTTCTGGCGAACCGAGCAGCACACGGAAATGCCGTTAACCTTCCCGCCAGAGCAGTACCTATTTATCTACTTGCACTTTGACGTGCTTTTGAACTGCTAGGTTGGCAGGAGCTGGGACCAAACAACGGGAGAACACCCCATAGAGGGATTCGAACCACCAACCTTCTGATTGGCAAGTCCTAGGCTCTGTAGTTTAACCCACAGCACCATCTGCGTCCCTGCTGGCAGTCTTACTTAACCTAACTTTCCTACCTCAAGGGGCTGTAGCGCAGATTGATTGGCTGGTGGAGCTGTCATATACGCTACTCAGAGCTCCTTCCAGGAGGAGTGGGGTGTAATAGAGGGAAGAGGCCTTGCTGGCTGGCTGCATCTGTTCTGTGCCAGGACTCACCTCCAAATAGCTCCTCTTACTGCCTGTCCCAAGGCCAAGGAACAACACCTGTTGTCACCAGCAGGGTCCATAAAAACTGTGACTTGGAGAAGGCCCAGCCTATTTCAGACATACACAGTTCATGTGTCTTTTACTGCGCGAGACCTTAGGAGACTACTAAAATATGATCTCCACTTCTGGCCTGCCCCCACCAGCCCCTTGAGCTCAAATGTGTGGCCAACCCATCAGCTGTGGCTGCTGAACACTTAGTATGCATATCCGGGAGAAATTCGGCTGTCTGCGGCAGTTATATCAGATACTATTTACATAGTGCTCTGGAGCATTCAGAGCACTCCACATTATCTTGGTAATTCTTGCAGCAACACTGTCTTATTAGTTTTATTATCCACAAACTGCAGATGTGGAAAGGGAGTGAGAGAAAAAAATCATGGAGAGGGGTGTATCTCAATTCCCTAGCAGCTAGCACACTAGCTCTCATCTGCACCCCGGACCCTCCAGTGGAAGATAAATGCTCTCTCCACATACCCAGAGACATTTCATTGCATGGTTTTTCCAATGTCAAACCTTCTACAAGGGTGGCAATGGGAATGGAAAGGAGGAAAGCCTTGATTCTAAAATTAAACTCTTTGGATTAATTAATTCTTCCTAGGAAGGCTACAGCTGAATCAGAATTTATCAAGGAATTCTGAACACTGAATCAAGACATAGAATTTTTATCACATTGTGTGTCTTCATTAGCTGGCCAGTGCCAGGATATCTGCGGTATCTATGACTATTTCTTGGGAATAGCTCCCAGCACAATTGCATGTGTTAATACAATCTTCTCAGCAACACTGAGCAAGTTATCAGCAGTCCGCTTACTGTAAAAGGTGTGCCTGTTTAACATATTTTCAAACACTTATCACTGACTGTATTTTTTCCATTTCATTGCCATTTGACTCCAACCTTGCAATCTTCTCATTTACAGCTAAAATCTTGCTCCATGCATCTAACAAAAGTGGGCACAAGTCTTTAAAAGCTTATGCCATAATAAACTAGTTGGTCTCTAAGGTGTGGCAAGAGTCTATGCTTTTGCTGCAGGAAACTAAGGTGACTAGTCCCTCTGGAAATCTTCCTAGGAAGTGATAGGGGCTCTCCCCAGGTTAAAGAAATATTTGCCACTAGTTAGTAAACAGGGTTAAAAAGGTAAAGGTAACCCTGCCCGTACAGGCCAGTCTTGACAGACTCTGGGGTTGTGCGCCCATCTCACTTAAGAGGCCAGGGGCCAGCGCTGTCTGGAGACACTTCCGGGTCACGTGGCCAGCGTGACAAAGCTGCATCTGGCGAGCCAGCGCAGCACACGGAAACGCCGTTTACCTTCCCGCCAGTAAGCGGTCCCTATTTATCTACTTGCACCTGGGGGTGCTTTCGAACTGCTAGGTTGGCAGGCGCTGGGACCAAGCAACGGGAGCGCACCCCGCCGTGCCGACCTTTCGATCGGCAAGCCCTAGGCGCTGAGGCTTTTACCCACAGCGCCACCCGCGTCCCTAGTGCTAAGCATGCAGGCAACTCCACCAATTAGCTAAAAAGTAAACAGGGTTAGTTTTTAGCTAATGGGTGGAGTTGCCTGCATGCTTAGCACCTGCAAGGTGATGTGAGCAAGTTTTTGAATGGAGCTGAAGGAGAACCTGTGTGGTGAAATGGTCAGAGTGTTAGACTATGACCTGGGAAATCAGGGTTCAAATCCCCACATCGGGTGCTCTTGAGCCAGTCACTGTCTATCAGCCTAATCTACCTCAGAGGTTGTTGTGAGGATAAAAGGGGAAGGGGAAAACCATGTATGCCACCTCCAGCTCCTTGGAGGGAAATATTATTTGTTTGCTTGCCTGCTTGTTTATTGACTTCCTTAGTCATTTCCTCTTTCTCCAAGCAACTCAAAGCACCTTAAAGGTAAAGGGACCCCTGACCATTAGGTCCAGTCTGGGGTTGGGGCACTCATCTCGCTTTACTGGCCAAGGGAGCCAGCTTACAGCTTCCGGGTCATGTGGCCAGCATGACTAAGCCACTTCTGGTGAAACCAGAGCAGCCCACGGAAATGCCGTTTACCTTCCCGCCCGAGCGATACCTATTTATCTACTTGCACTTTGACGTGCTTTCGAACGGCTAGGTTGACAGGAGCTGGGACCGAGCACCGAGAGCTCACCCCGTCGCGGGGATTCGAACCTTCTGATCAGCAAGTCCTAGGCTCTGTGGTTTAACCCACATTACAGTGGTACCTCAGGTTACATACGCTTCAGGTTAAAGACTCCGCTAACCCAGAAATAGTGCTTCAGGTTAAGAACTTTGCTTCAGGATGAGAACAGAAATCAAGCTCTGGCGCGGGAGCAGCAGGAGGCCCCATTAGCTAAAGTGGTGCTTCAGGTTAAGAACAGTTTCAGGTTAAGTACGGACCTCTGGAAGGAATTGAGTACTTAACCTGAGGTACCACTGTACAACCCAAATAAAGATGACATTTTTTAAAAAGTAGTACTCCTATTTAAAATCAACAGCAAGTGACCATTAATGGAGACCACTTTATTTTAGCTGCCCAAAACGTTTAAAGCGACGTGCAGGCTCTCAGCCTTAGACGTTCGGCCTCTGCAGTGGCTGTTTTCCTAACCACGGTCAGCTGGGGAGGCGAACCTGACCTCTGCCTGCCCAGAAGTCAAGCGACCCATTCTGCCCCTTGCAAAACGCGAGACCCACAACAAGGCCCGAGGCCCCGAGGCCCGAGGCCCGAGGGTGCTGGAGACCTTTCTACCTTCCTTTCAAAGCTGGTGGCAGCGCGAAAGGGGGCGGGGGGAGCGAGAGAAAGACAATGCGTTTGCGCTCCTGGCCTCTCGCCTTGCCCGCGACGTGTAAGGAGTTTATGCAGTCCCAAGAGGTGATTAACTAACTCTCCACGCCCCCGCCCCCGCAAAAAAAAAAAGAACCTTCCTTAATGAGCAGCTGAAAAAGTCTTTCAGAGCTTCCACAAAAGGCGCAGAATGCCGCTTATATGTCAACGCGGGAAGGCACTTAGGAACGCCTCCTCTCCCACCCCCGCAGCCGACTTCTGTCGCAGCCCTCCAAACCGGGGTGAAAGTTTAAGTCGGGAAGGAGCGTGTAATTGCCTGATTGCCGGACCTCACGCGCGGCTCGCCGCATATTTAGGGCGAAAGGGACGCCGACGTCAATTTCACCCTCTCCCCACCGCGGCCAGTGCATTGATGATAAACACCGCCTGCCGCACGTTTTTTCTTCTTCTTTTCTTTCCTGGCGGTGGTTGGGGAAGGCTCTAGAAAGCTCCAAACTAGCCGCCTAGACAACAAGGTCTGACTCCGTATTAGGCTCCCTATGGAAAAGCCGCACGCCTTTTAGGGTCGTAATAAAGTAAATTGGACCCAACTTAAGTCGCGTCCCTTAATTCTCATGGGTGTAACTCCCAGCGGTTACTAGCATTTGAGACAAGCCTCAGATCTCCCTTTCCCCGGAAAGTCACCCCCGGGGGCAGGTGACAGGGTGGTGTAGTGGTTAGAGTGGTGGGCTAGGAGCTGGTAGACCAGAGTTCGAATTCTCCCTCTCTCTCTCTCTCTCTCTCTCTCTCTCACACACACACACACACACACACACACACACACACACACACCCTGCCGTGACCTTGGGCCGGTTGCAGATTCTCAGCCTAATCTGTCTCACAGAGTTGTTGCATGGATAAAATGAAGGTTGCGGGACCTGCGTAGGCCGCCTTGAGGTCCTTGCAGGGAAGGTGAATATATAAATGCAAATATCACTTACACAATTCCACATACACGCCCGCACACACTAAATACATTTAAAAGCGATTCCGCATATATTTCAAAAACGGTTAAAAATAGCTCCAGGACTGATACAGGCAGGGGAAAGAGCCCCTCTTTAAAACCCTTATTGAGAGAGGAAGGTATTCAGCGGGTCTTCTATTTTTAAGAGAGGGAATGATACTCCTAAGATCACTCCCTACGAAGCGATTTTTTGAAGTATTCCTGTTTTTAAATAGCGTTATTGCCTAAGTAGTTTTAAATCTGGAATCCGGTAGCTGAATCTCCTCCTACGTGGTTTCACTGCAATAGGAGAATAATGAGAAAGACCTTCCTCCTGGGCAAAATAAAAGAAGGCGACGCTTTTCAAGCGGCCCAAATATTCGCGGATCAGAGTTACAGCGGACGCCACCAGGCGCGGGAGGAGACGGTGATCCGCGTTGAGAGGAAAGGAAGTGAGGTGTAGTAGTTAGAGCAGGGCTAGCCAACGGTGCCATCCAGCCGTAGTTTGACTCCAATACTCATCAGCCCCAGCCAGCAGGACCAACGGTCAGAGGGGATAGGAGTGGTGATTCAGCAATATCTAAAAAGCATCGCCTTGACTACTGTTGAATTAGAGGTTCAGGGTTTAGGACTGAGGAGACCTGAATCCCAGTTTCAGCTTTGAAGCTCACCCGGTGACTTTGGGCTAGCCTAACCTACTTCACAAAGTTGTTGTGAGATTAAAATTGGGAGGGGTAAGCAAGGGATAACCTTGAGCTCCTTGGAGGAAAGGCGCAGGTATAAATAAGTACAGTATGGTTAGCTATGATTTTTCAAGCGCTGGAACACGACCAACCCGAGGCTGCGTACACACTACGACCATTAAAGCACATTCCCCTCATTCAGGGCTAATTTGTAATTCAGGGCTAATTTATAAGGTCTTGCTGGGAAGTGAAACTCTGCAGTGCCCAAAATTCTTTGAGGGAGACGGTGCACTTCGGATACACTTTCAGGGCATAGTGTGTACAGCAGCCTCGGTGTAATCTTGCGTTGATAAACGAAAACCGAAGAATGAAACGGTGTAGTGTCCTGGGTGGCAATCAGGTGTTTGTCCATTCATAATTTGCCATTTGGGGAGAATATTTCAAAAAATATCCTAGATAATAGTCGGGTCTTTTAAAAGCAAAAAAACCGCGAGGCTTGCTTAATTGCAACCTTCCCTGGAATTTATCGAAGTTAGCGAGTTAGGTTTGGACCACAGAGACTTGCAAGTCTGTTCTAGAGCTCACTGGGTGACGTGGGCCAAATCTCTCCCCCCATCCACCCACCTTGGCCAAATCTCTCTCCCCCCCCCCACACCTCCTTTTGGCAAAACCTACTTAACACCGTTTGTTTGTTTGTTTGTTTGTTTGTTTGTTTGTTTGTTTGTTTGTGACGCGGGTGGCGCTGTTGGTAAAAGCCTCAGCCCCTAGGGCTTGCTGATCGAAAGGTCGGCGGTTTGAATCCCCGCAGCAGGATGCGCTCCCGTTGTTCGGTCCCAGCGCCTGCCAACCTAGCAGTTCGAAAGCACTCCCGGGTGCAAGTAGATAAATAGGGACCGCTTACCCGGAAGTGTCTCTGGACAGCGCTGGCCCCCGGCCTCTTGAGTGAGATGGGCGCACAACCCTAGTCTGTCAAGACTGGCCCGTACGGGCAGGGGTACCTTTACCTTTTACTTAACACGGTTACTGAGCTGATAAAGAGAGGCGGAGGGTGGGTGATGCGGGTCTCTTTGAACTCCTGGGACAGTGAGCCAAGGCTGAAGCTCCTGCATCTCCGTGGCGTGGTGATTAGAGTGTCGGTCTAGGACCTTGGAGACCAGACTTCGAATCCTCGCTCAGCCTTGGTGACCTTGGGCCAGTCCCGTTCTCTCAGTCGGACCTACCTCGCAGGGCTGTTGTGAGGATAAAATGAGGAAGGGGAGAGAACTGCGCGGGCCACCTTGAGCTCCTTGGAGGAAAATGAATGTAATAATTTGGAAGCCCGTAGACCAGAGAAAGGGGGAATTCGTGGTTCCTCCAGACATCGGGGATCTCCGACTACCATCATTCCCAGGCAGCCCGGAGCAGGAGTGTTAGCTTGGCCCCGCGTCCGTGGGTGCCCGGGGCCGTGGGTGCCATACAGCGTGCATGGCCCTGGCACCGAAATCTGTGGGTGCCTGGCCCCTTCATGGGGAATTTTGTGGGTGCTCGGGCACCCAGGGCCCCAAGGAGTGGGCACCTATGGCCAGGAGAGCAGTCGGGAATGTTGGGATCTGTAGTCCGACAGCTTCGTCGAAAGCGTTCCTTATCTCTTGACTGCGACACGTACTCAGCGGGCGAGAACACCCGCCAGCCCCTATCCTCAAGAGTCTGGAGAAAGGGCTACGCTTTTCTCCGAACCCCTGGATATGCCACAAACTCTGACAGGACACCTCTTAGGAAGTGCTTGACCTTGCCCTGCTCCTGAGGAGGTGGTCCATGAAGGGCAGATCTTCCTTCACAGAAGCGCGCGGGGACACGGGGGGCGGGGGGGTCAGCAGCACCTTAACCCTACTGCTGTCCCCCAACAAGGTGTCGAGACCACAGAAAAGGAACGCCCCTTCCAGCTCTGGTTAGGAAAATCAACATAGGTTCGATAGCAATGAGTGTAGACAGCTGGATCGACGCCAGGCAGATGCCTCCTTATCGATGCCTCAGGCGTCCTACCCTCTCCCACTCCCTCGCCCTTGAGTTTAAAGGCTGAGCTGTATCTGCCTGCCTCCCTCATCCCTCAGCCGCTTTGGTTAGAGACCCAGAGCAAAGGCTTTAGCCTCCCCTCGATGAGGCTAGATGGAGCCTAAGATGGTTGGTTAGAGACTCCACAGAAGAAATTCGGTGTTATCCTCTTCCCTCCGCCATCCGATGCCTTCCCCGCCGCCCCTTCCTTCTTGTCTCTTTCTCCTCTTTTAGTTGTGTTGATTTAGTTCGTCCTCGAGACTTTCCTGCAGTCCAAGGGGGAGAAAAAGCGGGGCTAAAACGTGCACCACCGAGCTCTTTTGGCCAATATTTAACTAAGATGGCTGGGCTGGCCATAGGGTGACTTGGGTCGGCGGGCTGGTTAGGTTTGCTTGCAAATTAATCATCCAGCGCGCAGTCGGCGCCAGTGTAGATTTATCACACGCAGGCGGGGCAGCGGTTGGGGGGGGGTTGGAATGAGACTGCCGAGGAGACACAAAGAGCGTTCGCACCTTCCCGCTTTTGATCCTCAGATTAGTGCGGCCTCCCTCCAGAATACGAGTCTCCAGGGGGCTTAGTCTGGGAGGTCACTCGGAATCGGCGGAAGTTTGCACACCATTAGGAGGGGAGCGCGGGCGATTTCGCAGGCGGCGTAATCCGTAAACATTCTAGAGGGCCGCAAAGGGCAACGTCGCGGTATGGGCGTGCGGAGAAAATTAGAGGGTAGGAACCTGTTGGTCTATGCCTCAAGAGTTTTATTCCAGTCATCCCCCCCCCCCAATCATCATTCCAAAACTGGAAGGAGGAGGAAATCAGACATGATCACCCTTCTGGTAATTCCAATGTGGAGCCAACAATCGCACACACCCCCTTCAGCAAATCCTATGCATGTTTCTTTTCATTAAAGTAAGTCCATTCAGGTTAGATAGTGTTGCTTTCCGAGAGAGGCCGTTGTGGCACCTCGTACAGCTTACTCAGAAGTAAGTCCCATTGAATTCAGTGCAGCTTTTCCCTCAAGGAAATCGGGCTAGGATTAGTGGCCAACAGCATTTGTGATGCCCCAACTTTCTGATGAAGTGAACTCCTTTTAGGTAATAAAAAGTTATTCCAGAAGGACTTCCTGCTTAAGGTGATACAATAAACTTCTTTTTTGTTTTGTTTGCTTGCTTTTGCAGGACAGATCTAACTGGCCTTACCCCCTCTGGAAGTTTGCTTCCAGTTAAGGGGGCATAGCACTATAACCCTCAAGCACTTTGAAACAGAAACGAATCCCACTACTGGAGGTTTAAAGCAGAGATTGGATGGCCATCTGTCATGGATGCTTCAGCTGAGATTCCTGCACTGCAGGGGGTTGGACTAGATGACCCATGAGATCCCTTTCCAATTCTGCAACTCTATTATTCTATTGAGATTGTCTTCCAATACACTTTGGGAAGGGTTGCAACCCAGAACACGTTTCCTGGGGCCCAAAGAACCACGTGGGACTTATTTCTGAGTGAACAACTTTAGGAGAAGAGGTTGACCTGTTTGGAATCCGTACTCAGCCATCTTCAGCACCCTTGTCATCTGCCTTGGATCAGACACTTATGGGCTCTGCCTAACCTGTCTCACAGGATTTCTGTGAGGATAAAACCTGACAGGAACTGCTTAGAGAGAGAGAGATTGAGATTCCTATTGTTATCATTATTCTCACAACTCCTTTACAAAATATTTGGAAAGTAGGGAGAGTTTCCATACAGAATGACTGGCTTCATAGAGATGGTAGGGACTCCAAGGGCCATCTAGTCCAACCCCCCTGTAATACAGGAATCACAATTAAAGTACCGGTTACAATAAGGAATGTGAGGGACGTCAGGATTCCAAATATTCTTTTGCATGTACGATTGCTCAGCTTAGAAGCAAATACTGAAGTGTATTATAATTTGCTGAGAAAGTAGGCTGTAGGGAAGGGAGAGAGCATATGGAAAACACCCTGGTACACATCATGCATTTAAAGCACATACCCTCCACCTAAGAATCGTGGGAACTGTAGTTTACACCACCCTGGCACCCTGAACAAACTATAGTTCCCGGGATTCTGTCCATGTGTGTATGTGGCTTCAATGCATGGCATGTATGCTGATTTGCTTATCCTTTAAGAACTTTCCTAGGATGGGATGGGATGGGACTAAAAGCTCCTCAGTTGTAAATGTTAAGAGAGAGGGAAGGAGGGGACTTCGGATGCCCAGACGTCTGTTGGAACCTTGTCCTGTGAGCTAAGGAGAACCGCGAAGTCTCCCAGAACCTTCCTTCTGGTTTCACGGGAAGGGAACGGGAGGGAGAACCCTGAGTTTTCCCTGTTTTCTCAGAAGGCCTCAACCAGCTCAGAGCCCATCAGGAGCTGGGAGGGAGGGAGGATTGTACGCACTGTTATTCACCCACCCACTCCTTTGTGGGACTCTATCCAGAAGGTGGAGAAGAACAAAGTTTTGGACCAGTTTCTAACAGAAGCCGTGAGGAAGCCTCTCTCACGCTCACTCCGGCCCTTCCCTTCCTGCCCGCCTCTCCCCCTGCACGTCTTTCTCCACAACGAGCTGCAGGCAACTGAGACTTAAAATTGCATCCCCGGACACAATTTCCCTGGAAAGTTAGCTTACCTCTCAGTAAGCACGTCCCTATAGGGCAGGCTTACCTCTCAGTAAGCACGTCCCTATAGGGCAGGAATACACGGAGCTCCGAAACACTCGCTGCGAGCCTCCCCAACTTTTGAGGATCGTGAAAACGCGTGTCTGGCTAAATCTTTCCGTCCTGCTCCCGTGACTCTTCCCCTGAAAAGTATGCTTTCTCCCTCTCTCTCTCTCCATACCCCACCCGCTTTCCTGTGCTCCCTCCACGGGGACCCGGCCCCAGAGGGAAGGGGAGATATTTTGGGGGAATGCAAAGTGGTGCTGGACGCTGCGAGGATTTCACCCCCAACTGGCGCCAAGGGCTCTTAGACATGTGCTCCTTGAGAAACACAAAAAAGCCATGTTGGAGGAGCTAATCGCGTTAGATGTTCCGCTCCTATCTTGCTTACAAGATCGCGACGGCCAAAGCCGGCCTCTCCTTCCTTCCTCCCCAAACGACTTGCCTGTCTCCCAAAAACAACACAATCCCTTTTATCTTTCTTCCCTCCCCCAGGAATTGTGAGCGGGAGGGGGTTATATAAAGATCAGGTCGCTCCGATCCACAAATTCCATTGACCATTTTTAACCATCACCATTCCCTGGGCGTAATTCTTAGATCACCTTTCCCACACAATAAATATGCCTAATATATATATATACAGTATATGTGTGTGTGTGTGTGTGTGTGTGTGTGTGTGTGTGTGTGTGTGTGTTTCATAAGCACAAGCTGTCATTCATACGCCCACATCGACAATGACCCACAAACGCGTGTACTTTCCCCTTAACTCAGCCGGTTCTGCTGCCACTTTCTCCTCCATCTGCTAAAAGGAGCTATTCCTACCCATCTACAAGTAGGAAAACATAGTCAGGTAAAGGTAAATAATATATAGCCAATCGCTAATCCAAAAGTATTTTACAACCCTGTCCTCTATTAAATTTTGGGCACATCCACGAAAGCTTCCTCACGGGTGATCACGTCTATCTGTACCTCCCCCACTCTTAGAAAAGCGCCTTATACTTCGACAAGTCTGTCTGCACTTCAGTGTTGTCTGCACTGGCAGCAGCCCCCTTCAGGATTTCAGGCATGGGTCTCTACCAGGGGGGTGGAACCTGGGGGCTTTTGCACGCAGAGCAGATGCTCTACCACGAATACAGCGCTTCCCCTATCATGGGAGGCTTCCTTATCCGGAGTTAGAGCCTTTGGTCCATTTAGCTTAGTATTGTCTACACTGACCGGCAGCGGCCCTCCAGGTTTTCAGGCAGGGATCTCTCCCGGCTGTACCTGGAGGTGCGGAGTTTGAACCTGGCATCTTCCTCAGCAAAGCAGGGGTTCCAACAATCGCCCTTTCCTCATGTCCATAGACTTTCAGCTTTGGGACCCCTCGTCTTTTTCTTCCTTCGCTTCCTTGTTCTTCCTCCTACTTCCCATCCCCCCTTTCTCGTCAGTTGTGTATATTCGTCACATTTGCACCCCGCCTTTACTCTCCAAGGAGCTCAAGGCGGCGCGCGTGGATCGCCCTCTCTTCTCATTTTCATCCTCAAAACAACCCTGCGCAATAGGTTACCTGACAGAAAGCGACTGGCCCCCGACACACGCAGCTAAGCTTCGTGGCCCCTGGAGGTTTGAACTCCGATGGAACCCCCCCCCCCCCCAGATCCTAGCTGGTGGTCCTAGCTTATGAATCCTAGAAATTGTAGAGTTGGAAGGGAACCTGCGGGGCCATCTAGTCCAACCCCCTGCAATGCAGGAGTCACAACTAAAGAATCCATGACAGACGACCATCCAACCTCTGCTTAAACACCTCTAAAGAAGGAGAATCCACAATCACACAATGACTCCCTGTCTCTATCCCACTGATCAACCGCCTATATTCTCAGCGATTTTTTCGCACCTCTCCCACGTGCACTAGTCAACATATAAGGCAGATCCACGCAGGGCATTTAAGGTGCACCCAACGCACATTTTAAAGCACACGACTTCCCCCAAAGGATCTTGGGAACTGTAGTTTCTCTCTGGCAGAGCGACACTTCTTGACACCCTTGGCAAACTACAGTTCCCATGATGGGGAGGGGACGGTTCACGTCCTTTAAATGTGCATTGGCTGTGCTTCCGAGGTCTGCCCCGGACGTCGCACACTGCACAAACGCCCCTCTACAACTAAAACGCCATCTCCCGAGCCCCCCGAGCCCCATAGGCTGGCGTTTAACTTTTAGCACCCCAACCCGAGGAAGCCGAAGCGCATCCGCACGGCGCCCCTGGCAGCATGCGCGCCCAAAGCCTCTCGCCCGTGTCCCTTCCACCTTTTCCCCTAACCAAACACGCCTTCCTGTGAACTGCCAACATTCAGGCTCGTCCGACCGGCTCCCAAAGATAGCCCGGCAGAAACACAGAGAGAAAGAACCACAGAAAACTAGAGGAAGTAGGCGGTGGGGTAGAGATCTCCAGGAGGAGCGGCTGGGTCTGGGTCCCTCCCCCACAAAAACCACACAGGGGGACCACTGTCCTTTGTGCTTCCGGTCGGAGCCCCCAATCCCTCCTTTCAGCCCAAAGCTCATCCACCCACCATTCAAAAATCCGAGCGCCCCCTAACTTTCAGGGAGAGCCAGAAGTGATGTAGTGGTTAGAAGGCGGACCGGAGAGACAAGGGTTCAAATCCCCGCTGGACCGTGGGCTAGTCACTTCCTCTCTCAGCCTAACCTACCTCACGGGGTTGTTGTGGGATTAAATGAGGAAAGGGAGAAGAACCAGGTATGAGCTGGAGCTCTCTGGAGGACAGCGGGGGGATACAAATGCAGTAAGTGAAATAAGAATAAACTGCCACACACACACACCCAGCATACACGTATACATAGAGGGGAACTGAGCCGGGATGAAAAGTAACTCATTCCGCGCCAGTATGTCGCTCAACCGCTCTTGGAGGAAGACGAAAATTATTGTTGTTGTTGTTGTTGGGTTGAATCTATGTTAGTCTTCCTCAGAGTAGACCCACAAAGGGGCATGGATAATTTAGCCCTGTTCAATCCAATGGGTTTACTTTGAGTAAACGTTACTTGGATACAAACTGACGGCGGCGACGATGCACATGGGACAAAACCCTTTCTCGTCTTCCAACCCTCTGTCCGCCTCTCTTTCTTTCCTTCCTCCACCCCACGTCCTTCCTCCTCTTAAACACACGAAGTCTGGCCGTTTCAGACAGTGGGATTTCACAGTTTGCTTTTCGGATGCGCTTATCAAACAAATGCGGGGGCGGGGAGTGGAGAGAGGAGAGAAGGTGGCACTTCTGATCCCAGAGACTATTGAAATAAATAAATAAATAAATGAAACCAAAGGAAAATAAATATACTGTATTGGGTGAGGCGAAGGAACGAGACGGGCAGGCCCCAAGCTAGTCGTAAATGCGATCCCGGAGGGAGATAGTCCGAAGCTATCCAACCCTTCACCCAGGGAGCGCCCCTCAGCAATTTCTTCCCCCAGGACCAAAAGGCGACAAGATCAGGGAGAGATAGACAGTTCTGCGGGTGAAGCCTATCCTGGAGGCGAGAGGCAGAGAGACCCCTCGAATCCAGAAGCCCATCTATCAAGTCTGTTCCTCTATTCTTTTCTTTTCAAAAGTGATCAAAACCGTAACTGCGGGTGTGGATTATAGCAAATGTCAGCCGGGGCGTCCTGAAAGCCTCGATCGCTATCTAAGCTACGAACGCCGCTTTCTATCGCTCGCCTGTAGCGCAACAGAGGCGCGCAGACACGACCCGTCCTTCTGCGTGTTTCAGAGAAACCCTGACTACGGCTCCGACAGGATGAACGCGTTCAAAGCGTGTCTCTCTCTCTCTCCAACCCCCCCTTTTAAAAGAAGCTCATCCTCGGTGCTCGCGCCCCATCCCATCTTAAAGGGACACCCGCCTTGGGTTTCAACTGGAAACAAGAGGCAAATTTTTAAAAAAGCAAGCCAAAATACTCACGGTGGGCAGAGAGTAACACGTGTGTATGTGTGCACGCGTGTATGTTCCTGCTTCGACAATCCCATCCGGCGGGGGGCGGGGGCAGGCGGAGAGGAGCTCGCGCGCCAGCACGTGTACCCGGGCGTGGGGTGGGGGTTAGGGACCCATGAGGGCCAGCGGGCATCCAAACCACTCAAACCATTATAGGCAGTGGGAAAGAAATGAGATCGGAACGTTTGTTGGTGGTAATAGGGGGGCGGGAGACGGTGGTTGATCTTAGGCACGCGTGAGTGGGACGGGGGGGGGGCTGAGAGAGAATCAGCCCAGCCTTCCCCTCCTCCTTCTCCCACACCCACTTGAACCTCCTAGATCTCAAACCCAGCGTAGGCGCGGATCTTCCCCAGTGGAAGGGAAAGGAGGCGATGAAATGGAAAGCCTCGCCGAGAAAAGTTGATGATAAGTCCAAATTGAAAATGTCCCAAAGCTTGGTCAAGCCAGAGAGAGAGAGAGAGAGAGAGAGAGATTTCCCCACCCCCACCCCTCTTGGTTTTCTGGCTGCTGCGCTGTGGGCCAACTCGCCTCTCCGAAGCCCCCTAGAGGCCAGACGCATACACACACTCTCGCCTTTCCCTGTCTCTCGCTCGCTTTCTCCCAATGGCTGCTCTCAGCTCTCTCTCTCTCCTCCTTCCTTCCCTTCGTCCCTCCCTCCCTCGCTCGCTCCTCAGCCCCCCTTCCCGCCCGCCCGCCCGCCTCTGATCATGTTGACATATTCGCACGGCACGGAGCGGTGGGGATGCTTTGCTGCAGCGTTACAATTTCCGACACCTTCTTTTTATAACTCGCCTCAGTCCCCCTCCGCTCGACCTGTCAAAACCACGCCTATGGAGCCACACAATTGGTCCGAAAGCGTCAAAGAGCCAATCAAGTATGCGGCAGCTGCCCTGCAACGCCGCACAACACAGCCATTCCATCCCGGCGCAGCCGAGCGCGCTGGCTCAGACACACACGCACTCACACCGGGGATTCTTGGAGCCCAGCGCCGCTTTCGCTCGCTCGCTCTCTCCCTCCGCGGCTCCTTCTCTCGCGCTCGCTCGCTCTCCCACTCGCTCTCAACACCCCCCTCCTCTCTCTCTCACACACATACATACCCGTCTCTCTCTCTCTTTTCTCTCTGTCTGCTCTTCCTTGCAGGAACTTGCAGGGTTTGAGAGGGCGTAGAAGAGCGATCAAGGCTCCCCAGTTTTGCAAATCGCTATCGTTAAGGCTTTTTTGAAATTTATTTTTAAAAAAAATATTGAAAGAGGACAGGGGGAAAGAAGGGAGGAGAGATCCGAGGAGGAACGACGGAGACGGGCGGCGGAGATTTTTTTCTTTTCTGGAATCCAAACTTTGGCAACGGCGAGCCGCGTGGGGGGAGGGGAAAACGGAAGCTGCATTCTCTCTCTCTCTCTCTCTCTCTCTCTCTCTCTCTCTCTCTCTCTCTCTCTCTCCAACTTTTAGCGCTGCGAGGAGCCTGATTAGAAACAAGAGGCTTCCCCCCCGATTCACAATTTCTCCTCTCCTCTCCCTCTCATTCACGCACACACACGCACACAAACACACTCCACCTTTCCAGAAGCTTTCGGCGGGGCGTTGAATATAAGGAGGGGGGAAGCATAAGAAAGAGCGGAAGGGAAAAAAAAACCTTCCGATCTCCACGTTTGCAAGAGACCCACCAGAGAAAGAAGGTGACTTCTTCTTTTTCGAGGCGTTCCTTTTCCCTGCACGACCGAACCCTCCTTTCCTCCGTCGCCTTCCCCAGAAGTAGCGGCGAAATCTGGCCGAAGTCCTTGCTGCTGCTGCTGCTTTCTCCACCGCCACCCCTTCCTCTTTCGAAACCGACCATTCTTAACATTATAATTCAATCCTTGTGAAAAAGCGATCGCTGAGGAGGAGGAGGAGGAGGAGGAGGAGGAGGAAGAGGAGAAGGAGCTTCCCAGCCAGGCGCAAAGACACCCTGGCGGGTTCCGGGTGACAAGATGCCTCCTGCTTTCGACTCGGGCGCCGGGACTCTCTGGTGACTCGCCTATGTCACTCTCCGGCACCCACCGCCCTGGTCGCTCGCCTCCTCTTCGGACGGCCCTCTCGCCTTCCTCTCTCTCTCCTCCTCCTCCTCCCTTTCCCTCCTTCTCTCCTTCTTCTGGGAATCGTGGCCCGACGATGAGCTCGTAAGGGCCGCGCGCTCCAGGATCCAGGACTGCGTCCGGGCAGGCCGCTGGGAGCGAGGCAAGCTGTTGGATGAATCTCTCCATGAGAGAGCCCGTGATTCCTGGGACCAGCATGGCTTACCACCCCTTCCTACCTCACCGGGCGCCGGACTTCGCCATGAGCGCCGTCTTGGGTCACCAGCCGCCTTTCTTCCCGGCTCTGGCGTTGCCCCCCAACGGGGCCGCCGCCCTCTCTCTGCCGGGGGCTCTGGCCAAGCCCATCATGGATCAGTTAGTCGGGGCGACGGAATCCGGGATGCCTTTCTCGTCTCTGGGACACCAAGCCGCGGCTCACCTGAGGCCTTTGAAAACCTTGGAGCCGGAGGAAGAGGTGGAGGACGACCCCAAAGTCCACCTGGAAGCCAAGGAACTCTGGGATCAGTTCCACAAGCGGGGCACCGAGATGGTAATCACCAAGTCAGGAAGGTAAGGGAGCTTTGCTCCTGGGCTATGGGAAACGATTGGGGGGGGGATTCTTCTCCGTCTGGCCTCCCCCACCTCCGCACACACCCGCCAACCCATTTCTCTCAAGCTGATTTCCAAGCAAACCAATCGTTTCCACTTGCAAACAAGAAAATAAAAAGCTTAATATGGAATTAGGAAAATATCCAGAAAGCGACAGCTGACCGTGTGTGCTTGCAAAAGCCTTCACCCAACCTCTGAAGGACAATGAGAATACTGTGTGTGTTCAATCTATGCAATGCATATAGCGATAGATAGAATACAGATAGATACATAGATAGATAGATAGATAGATAGATAGATAGATAGACAGACAGATATCTGCATCCAGGAATCGTGCACACACGCGCAACACTTTATCTGTGCACACCAAAGAGAGAACTGACCGTAGTGTTCGTGGGATATGTGCAATCATATAAAACTGGGCAGAATTTTGCACCGGGAATCTTTTAATAAAAAATGCAATAGCTCCCTTCGTGGCTTTGTTATGTCTGTAATTCCCTGCACTTTTTGCTGGGGAGCCAGGCCCGTTGGAATGAATGGGGCTTACTTCCAGGCAAAAACATACCCAGACGTAAAAGCAGGCTTTATCCTGCTCAGACTTTCTTTAGCAGTTAAGTCTTTCCACGCTCGAAGCAGATCCAGCCTAGTTACTTCCAAGCAAATCTATTCGGAGGTGCAACTCTTCGACTGGAATTTTAAAAGCACATTTGAACCCTCACCCCCGAAAATAACATTGCTCTTCTGTAAATGTGGGTATTTTGAACTTAGGATTTCAACTGCTAGAGAAATCCAGGTGTAGGGCCCGAAATTTGTGGAGCAAATGAAAATACTCCAGCACTGGACTTGATAATAAAACAGAGCGTTTGGAATGAAGGGCTTCTTTACCCCGTAAAAAGTTTGTAAGCTGTACTTACAGCTTATTTAAGAGCTATATGGCAGATTATGTATTTTCCCTAAACGTCCGCTCACAAATTACGTATAGTCGTAATTTCTATAGAAACAATTGCCATTATTTCATTCCAACGCAGAAAGTGAAAATTTAACCCTGATGCAGAGTCCTCAGGTTCACATTTGCGATGCCAGGTTCATTTTAAACTGCTTTTTAAAAAAATAACCAAGTCCCCAAGACGGCTGAAAAAAAGTAAGGAGACTTTGGATCTGTGGCCAAAGTTCCCCCCCCCCCCAAGAAGGCTTATCTACTGTTTGCTTTCTTATTTGGGCAGCTACTTTGTAAGGAGGCTTTGCAGTCTTCAACAGCTCGCTACAACAAAATCACACGTCTTTGCAATTTGGAAATCAACTTGAGGATTTGGGGAAGGGGTGGCAACCATCTTCCAAGCTCTCCAATATCGTTGGCCTTGGACTATTGTTGCACGCTAAATACTACGGATCTGCGTCTACCTCCATGCCCAAACCAAAGGAGATTATTTTGCGATTTTTTTTTAAAAAAAAAGAATTAAAATGGAATATCCACAAAAGATTCCTATTATCATTTTTATTTTGCACAATAGCAACCAGTCGAGAGAATATGAGAGTATAGTTCCTTGCTAAGGTTGGGGCTGGGTGAGGATACTTTTGCACAAGAATATGCGGCTGAGTGATACGCTAAGACGATTCTCTCTTTTTAAAAAAAATATATTTATATATTTTACTATAAGTAAAATCTTTGCCTTCTTTGTTTTGTGCTCTGTCTGTCTCTGTCTCTAGGAGAATGTTTCCACCCTTTAAAGTGAGGTGTACTGGCCTGGATAAGAAGGCCAAATATATTTTGTTGATGGACATAGTGGCGGCTGACGATTGTAGATATAAATTCCACAATTCCCGGTGGATGGTGGCCGGGAAAGCCGACCCTGAAATGCCAAAGAGAATGTATATCCATCCAGATAGCCCGGCGACCGGAGAACAGTGGATGTCTAAAGTCGTGACTTTCCACAAACTTAAACTGACTAATAACATTTCGGACAAACACGGATTTGTGAGTGATTTTTAATTTCCCCCCCTGTAACGTAGCGTCCTGGTTCTTTAACCCCCCCCCCCCACAAACACCACGCGTTTAAAACAAAGCAATACATATATTTGCAAGGTGGAGAGATCAGCTTACCGGTAGATCGACCCTCGGTCACGCTGCAGGGATTGGTGGGTGGGAAACCTATTCGCTGAAAAAGCTTTGCAGAGGCCCAAAAAGACTGACGTTTGATTTCGATCCCTTCCAGATTTCTAAAGGAAGGGAGGGGGGCGAGAAATGACTTCATATTTGGGCACTTTGGTCGATCTGCTTATAATAATATCATAATTGGTTTTTGTGTGCATGTGTTTCAGGGAGGGAAAACGGGGAGGCATCGCAGGATGAGGGTAATCGTTCCCTTTCCAATGTTATAAATCTAATTAGGAAACTTCCGGGGCAAAAAAATATATCCTGCACTCTTGCTCCGATTCAGCTCTAAATGGGCAGGATCCGAACTCTAGTTAAATCGCAGGGAGGGGGAGTAGGGGGAAAAAGCAGCTTAACTCCAGGAAATCTGGGGTTTGTTTTATAACTTTTCTAGGGCAAAACTGATTTAAGAGCCAGCCAGTTGCAGAATTGGGGGGGGGGGAGGACACAGGGTGCAGATAAAAAATAGGGAGGTGGAGGAGAGAAGAGGAAGAAGGGATGAGAGAAGATAAATACACCTCCCCACCACAAAAAAACAACCACACCAAACCACTCAAATTAAAATAAATTTCCTTGGGGTTCCAGCCGGATTTTATGCCTCTCCTAACCGACTTAGACCCATGTTTAAGCTCGGGTCGCTTTACAGTAGTATTATTATTTCCTTTCCTCCATTCACACCCCTGTCTGTGTACAGATAGGAAAGTGAACTTTCGGGCAAGGCAGCTCCTCCAGCGAAGTGCAGAAAATGAGGTCATTCCTTCTGGCGAGGTTTTCTTGGGAAGGAAAAAGGAAGAAACGGGGAGATCCTCGTTTCAGCTTGGCTGGCCTTGGCTGATCTTCCTGAAAAGCCTCAGCTCTCCCCCCCCCCCCCCCCGCCGCCCTTGGCCCGCTTGGAGCTTGCTCAGAAAACCACTCCGCTCCCTCCCGCTTCCTTTACATCTCCTCGCCAGTCAACTCATGACCCGGGCTTAGCTCTCTCTCTCCTACTGGGTTGGAAGACAATTATTATGATTGGTAGTATTATTTTAAAGCAAAATATTTCCAAGCAACAGTGGTTCTAGATGTGTAGAAGGAAGGGAGGAGAGAAAGAAAGAAAGAAAGAAAGAAAGAAAGAAAGAAAGAAAGAAAGAAAGAGGGCGGCTAGGATTTGGAGCCATAATCCAGGCTTTGCTGATGTTCCTCCTTTCGTTTTGACGGAGTCTGGATGTTCCTGCTTGTCTGTCTGTTTCTGAATCCCCCCCTCCCGCACCCGCAGACCATATTGAACTCCATGCACAAGTACCAGCCTCGGTTCCACATCGTCCGGGCCAATGATATTCTGAAACTGCCTTACAGCACCTTCCGCACTTACGTTTTCCCCGAGACAGAATTCATTGCGGTGACTGCGTATCAGAACGATAAGGTAAGAAAGAGTCGCTGTGGAATGCATTTAAGGGAATGAGGTGGAGCGGTGGGTAGGGGGTGGCGAGAAAGATGGGTGATCTTGAGCTTCTGATCGTTATCTGATTTGGCATTAATGGCTTAGGAAAAAATTGGGCCTTGTCTCCTAGCGCCCCCCCCCATATCACTTCGGCCACTTTAGAAAGAAAGTTAAAAGAAGGAATTAAAATTGTTCTAATTTTCGATATTCGGTGTATCCAGAGAAAACTAGTAAGAGGTGTTGGAGAGGAAAATAGATGTGTTTGTAGTGTGAGAGAAAGACAGCGCTTTAAAAAGATATCCGACTTTCTCTTTCGGTGTGCAAATGTGATTTTCGAGGAAACAGAACCCTAATCAGAGCATACATTAGTTTACTTAAAAATACAACAACGACAGGGGCAACCAGGCCGCCAAATGTAGGTCTGGTTCATATTATCCCCCCCCCCCCACTTTATACTGCAGTGTTTTTTTAAATAGTTTTGGAGTAGGGTTGGTTTTTTTAAGGGGCAGGGGAAAGAAATACGCTTTTAGCACCTAGCAGCGTTTAATAAGAAGGACATGGCCCATTCTGATTTGAGGATGCGCTGGGGATAGAGGTGTAGTTGTTAAAGATACCCTATCCTCAGTTATCACGAAGACTCCTGTTTGCGGGAGGCCGCCTTGCCCACCAAAGTGGTCTAAACTGGGAGCCTGGCGCGGTCTAAATTTATGGTAATGAATTCAAGGCGAAGGACCCGGGAGACTTCGACTAGCCAGCCTTAGTTTCATTTCATTTTTATTTCCCCCCACCCAACCCCTCGTTGTAAATTAGTACTTTTGGTATTTGGATTCCCAAACTCGAGTGCGGTGGTTTATGGAGCTTTGGCAGCGCTGCAAGATGGAAACCCCAGTGTGTACTTTGAATGTGTGTGTGTGTGTGTGTGTGTGCGCGCGCGCGCTTAATTCTCCTGGCGGAGCTCCTTGGACACTTTAGCTCTCCTGAAATCAATGTGGCTCGTGCCTGTACTCAGGATCGCGGTGGAAGTTGGCAGGATATGGTGTTGGACGAAAGCGTGTGCTTTGGAGATTGGAGGGAGAGGGATCTGATGCCGTGTTTCTGCTCCTGTTGGGAAATCGAGGCTTGGCTTGAGGAGGCCCCACGAAGAAGTCAAACGTGCTAGGGACTAGCCGCTTAACAGAACTTTTGTTTGATACGATCGCCGAGGTGTGTTGGGGAGGGAGAGAGAAAGGAGGCTCGCTCTCCTCCGGGGCGAGCAGATCTCGCTTGACTGAATTAGCCCCGTGCTCGGCCCGCGGAAACCTTTCTCGTCCCTATCCGAGAGAGAAGCCGCTTGTCCGACTGCCCTGCAATGGCGTGTGAAAGCGGTGTTGTAATGGAGCCAAAGGCCCCCGCTTTCCTGGCGTTATCTCGAGCGATCTCTTGCAAGAGGTCAGAGAACCCGCATTCCAGCGCTCACCTAGGCGGCCCCGGTCGCCTTCATTAAGCACTTTCTGAGCAATTGGAAGGTAATGGATTGACTCCCTGACATGGGTCCCTTTCTTGCGTTTTGCTCCTGTTTTTTAATCGATGGGGGAACAGATCCCAGACCCTGGCCAAAGGAGTCAGGGGAGGTGTGTGTGAAATCTCTCTGTATGTGTGTGTGTGTGTGTGTGTGTGAGAGAGAGAGAGAGAGAGAGAGAGAGAGAGAAAGAAAGAAAGAAAGAGAAAGAAAGAAAGAGACAGGAGGGACAGTGAGATTCATATTGCACACATGTAATATTTTATATTATGTTATTATATAGCATATAATATTGTATACATATGACATGCACTGTGGCAGTATTTAACCCCTGCCCCCCAACTCAAAACGTCTCTGCACGTCTGTAGAAAACTGATAAGGCGAAGGAATCCTATGCATGTTTAATCCTTAGCATGTCCCACTGTGCTTAGTGGGTATCCCTTCAAACTAAGGGTGCAGAGGATTGTAGCCTAAGCTTAGAAAGGGGAGAGCGTGAGATCAAAACTTTGGGCTCATCTTCCCACCTAAAAGGACAGCCCAGTATCTCCTGCTTTAAAAGAGGAGGCGGCAATGATTTCAAAAATTAAGCAGGTGCCGAACTTTGTGCACCCAGTGATTTCTTTGAAAGCCGAAAGCGCTGGACATGGGCCGGATCCCTGAAGGGAGAAAAAGGCATTGCAGTCTTGAAAAGGAAAGGAAAAAGCAACAACGTGCAGATGTTGTTGATTTCCTCCCACCCATCCTTTTAAGAGTTTGCAGAGGTGAGGGGGAGCAACATGCCTGTAATATGTTTGCATAGTATTTATTCAGAGCTCGGCCCCCCTCCTCAACCTCCAGCACTGTGTGCATGCACACGCACACACACATAAGCACGTGGCCCGTGGACGGTAATTACATAAAGTATTTTATTATAGCAAGCGGGTGACCACCATTCCTTTGCGGTTTAATTATGGCAGGTAAAGAGTTGAAACTGAAACATAACTTTAATGGATAGCTAGGGCGGCACGTTCCACTCATTCCCCCGCCAGGGTTCCCCCCTCAACACACACACACACACACACACACACACACACACACACACACACTAAGGCTGAGGCAACCAGCCACTGCAATTGGACTGGCAGAGGTGCATGAAAATGGCCTTTCATGCTGGGGGGGGGCAGCCCTAGGATCCTGGGCTCTTGGCCGTAACAATGTCACATGGTTCAGTTTGTGGGTCTTCTGCTAAGGGTGTTGCTTGGGGCTTTTGGAAAGAAACTTTGAGGCATAGTTTGGGATGAAAGCTGTTGAGGCCCCCTGCATTATTCCCCTTGCTTTGAGTAAGGGCATGCATGGGAGAACTAACCCGCCTGGGTGGACTATGAAATTAGAGGTTCAATAGGCTGGAAAATAACCTTTATTTTCTGTGCTTGGATCACACCCTTCCTCCATTCAGGGTTTCACCACCTCAGAAAGCTGCCTTATTTATAGAGTCAGACCGTTGCTCCAGCCACCTCAGTGTTGTCTACACTGACTGGCAGCTGCTCTCCAGGGTTTCTGGCTGGGAGTCCTCAGGATTGAACCTGGGACCTTCATGCACGCAAAGCAGTTGTTCTCCCACTGAACTAAGGCATTTCACTTTGATCCTTGCGTGCAGTAAACCGCACAGAGAGCTGGTTGCTTACTAAGCAAGTTTTCTCCTGGTTTCCAGAGTCAAATATTTAGGACCAGGATCTTTCCCTGCACCTTTTCCAGCGCCCCAACCATTACACCATGCCCCCCTGAAAATCTGGGTCCACTTCGAGATTCTGTTCTTACGCATTTTTTCATTTCATTTCTTTTTTTCTCCTTTCTTTTTTTATGTAAAAATAGATAACTCAGTTAAAGATCGACAACAACCCGTTTGCCAAAGGCTTTCGAGACACGGGGAATGGGAGGCGAGAGAAAAGGTAAGGGGGGCTGTCACAGTAGAGTGTGGGGTGTCTGTCCAACTTGCTATTAACATGTTCAGTCTGGTTTTGAAATGCTCCTATTGTAGGGTTCGTCCAAGGATCTTTAAAGCACACAACTCTCGTTGGGATGAGTGTTGGTGGAGGGAGGGAGGGTTCCTAGCCTTAGTGGAATCTGTTTTTAGAAAGTGATATTTGTAAACGCCCAAAGGTGTGTTCACTGCCACCCAAGGGAGACGTACACAGCTTAGGACACGTGTTTGCCATTGTCGAAATGTGGAACACAAGAGGCTGTGGAGAGGGAGTGGCTGGCAGTAGTTTACCCAAAGCCATATTCTAATGAGACGTTGCACTAACCTGATCCTGCATGCATTTAAATTGAAGTAAGCCTTGAGTTCCTTCCAAGGGGTGTTTTAACAGCAGGTAGTGTCAGTGAAGAGGAAAACAAGCATCTCTTAGCCTTTCTTAGAGTTAAAGGAGCTTTCCTGTGTGTGTTATCTTTGCAGAATACACATTCAGGGCAAGGTAATTGGGTGTGGATATTTGTTTTGGAAGGCACTCTTCAAAGGCAAATATTTCTATGTTTTGAGCAATGAGCAAAAAAATGTCAAGTTAAAAAAAAATAATTCCCCTAAAAGCCGCAATGACCCAGCCTGTATTTCGAAGCCCCATTTAAGACCTCCTTATTTAAAATTCCTCCTTTCAATTTTAAAACCAATTGCTTCATTTTGACTTGAAAGGTGCCCAGTATTTAATTTTGATTTTACAGACACTCATACATTTAGGGATCAGGGAGAGAGCTGGCTCCTGCAAGCATTATTCATAATTCCTCTCTTCAAAATAAAAATAAACTGAACAATAACTTCCTAGTAGCCATTAAAAAGTCAGATATCCCAGGAATAGTCCAGCAACTTGGAATAGCTGATTGCTGCTGGGCTATGGTTGCCCAAAACTCACCCAACCCAGCTCAACTCTTCATTTAGTCACAGATTTGCTCTGCCTCCACCCCTCAAGAACCCATTTTTCACTCTTCCCAAACTCTGAGGAGATCAGCTGCCCCCTATCAGATGTTTAGTTTCTCTAAGCATTTGTGGATTTCTGAGATTACATCTAAACATGAAGAAGAAGAATAATATCATATTGAGGTTGTCCTTGCCATGCTCTGATGGCAACTCATTCAAGTTCTTCCCTTCAAAGCTCTACCTAAACACTTCCTCTTGGAAAAGGAATGGAATTCTTTCCCAAAGAACTGTCTTTGGCTTCCAGAATCCCAGCTCCAAACCCGAAACTTGAAATTCTCTTACTCCTAGAGAAATCCGCCTTCTTTCCACTGAACTGACGCCAAAGGCCCTTTGATCTTCAGAAAGGCCTCTTGACCTTTGGGGGCATCGTCCGAAGTAAATAACACTGTGGTGCTCAAAGCCCCTTTCTTAAAACAGGCTGACTTGCCTAGAAACCCTTTGCAACTCTAGTGCCAGGCCAGTAGGCTGGGCAAGCCTGGCTTCGATGATAAGCATATCCACAGGGATCACAACCATATTTATTGATTTTATTTAAAAAATCCTGTTTGATTCCATTGGACGTGTTTCCTCGTCCATTGGCCTGAATGGGGCACCAGCTGATTTTTTCTTTTGTAAACAGTCTTTTGCGGTGCCAGCTGATTTGATTTAGAGAGGTGGTATGGTCTGGAGCGAGTGGTATGTGTTCGAGAGTTTCCTCCCTTCTCCAGTGACTTTTTTTTCTTTTTTCTGGAGTTCTGATTTTTAATATATATTTTTTATTAGGGATTTTCTTGTTTTACAGAAGTGTAGTGCCTCGTATTTTTTTTCTTCTTCCATGTAACATTTTTACAAATCCGTTTCATTTGTTGAGGCATTAGGGGGAGAAGAAAAAAGAAAGAAAAAAGAAAGGGGGGGTGGAGAGAGGGAAGATGGATGGGGGTGGGGTCGGGTGGCGGTGTTTCTATTATGTTTAATGTATGTAGAGTTTGGTAAACATACCAACTTTTCTCCAGGAAGCAACTGACCCTCCAATCCATGCGAGTCTATGATGAGAGGCAGAAGAAAGAAAATGGGACGTCGGACGAGTCCTCAAGTGAGCAGACAGCTTTCAAATGCTTTGCCCAGTCAACCTCCCCTGCAGTATCGACTGTGGGCACATCTAATCTCAAAGGTGAGGTAGTTCCCTACTTGCCTTTGCCCCTCCCCCCACTCCCTGTGCACCCCCCCTCCCATTTCCCTCCCCCCTCCTTTCTATTTCTCGGTTATTACCATTTCCAGGGGGTTTTTTTGGTGGGGGGAGGCAGCATTTGAAGGGAGTTTGGCTGAAGATCAGCCTCCGGTTGGAAAGAGGGGGAAAAAAGTTTCAAAAAATAAAATAAACCCAATTTTGAAACTGCTCCAGACATTTTTTAATAGGAGGGGGGAAAACACTTTTCTCCTTTCCGCCCTGTATCTATATTTCTTCTGTGGTTTGAGCGGAGTCAGCCAACACTGACTAAAGCTTCGGAGCAAAGGCAGACCACGGGGCAAAAGTTCAAAACTGCAACCAGTCCATTCATAACCATATTGGAATTTCTGAATAAGGGCAGGGGGGTGGCGGAACCCTGCAACCAATCCATTCATGTGCATATTGGAATTTCTTGTTAAGGTGGAGGGGAAACCCCCTGCAACCAATCCATTCAAAACCATACTGGGATTTAGCAATAAGGGAAAAGACAGACAAAAAAAAATTCCATTAAAAAAATAAACAAATTTCCTATGCTTTTGAGGACAACGCTTCATCAGACTCAATGTGTTGTAGCAGTTAGATTACTAGACTGGAATCTGGGATTCCAGGGCACTACTATATGCCCCCCCCTCGCTCAGCCAGGAAGTTTGCTGGGTGACCATGGACCAGTCACTTTCTCTCAACCTAGCCTACCTCACAGGGTTGTTGTGCGGATGAAATGGGGAGGGGGTGAATTGCATGCATCACCTTGAGCTGCCTGGAGAAAATGTGGGAAATTAATGTCATAAAGTGTACATGCATTTCACAAGTCTTTAAGATGCCACAAGGCTCTTTGAAGCTTTGGGTTCAAGATGCTAATATAGCTAGCTCCCTATAAGATTTTACGAAAAGGCTCCCTTTCCCTGACTCTAAAGGAGAACGGGCAGGAGGCACAGCCTGGGTCAAATTATCTCTCCTGTTTTCCCTTCATTCCACAAACCTATGCGCTGTAATGGGAGTTAAGCGGCTTCCAGGGAATCCTACATTTGCATGCGTACATAAAAGTCTTCAAGTTACTTTAGGCAGCCCATTTTATCCCCACTTTGGTGGAAGGAAGCCCCATTGAATTCAATTGGGTGTTCTGAGTAGTGTTCCAGTGGTCTTCTCAAGCAAGCGTGCATAGGATTGCAGCCTTAAAAATGCATACTTTTGAAAGCCCTGGACTTTGCCATGCTTCTTGTCAGATGGAATGCACCCTTTTTTTCTTTTTAACCCCCTCATTTGTTACCAAAAAAATTGCTTGAACTTTGTTTCTCTCAGGGGCCTGCCCTGTGGAAGCAGAAAACAAATGGCAGGGGATTTTAAGCTCATGTAAGCAGGCCCTGTGTCTGAGGCTAGAGAGAAGCCAGACCCTAAACGTTTAACTTTCCCTTGCGTTGGGAGAAGGAGGCGAGATGTTCCAACAGAGCACAGAAGAGGGGAATAAAAACCTGGGAGAAATAAAAGCTGGGGAATTAATATGATCCTCCTCCTGCCCCCAAGCCTCTCCTCTCCTCTCTCCCTCACCCACTCCAGTTGGACGTTTATTGTGGAAACAAGGAGATAAAGTGAGCCTGGATACCAGACGGGAGGGGGAATAGGCTTACTTGCGTGTATCAACCTAACATTTGGGAAGCTCAGCTCCAAACAAGTCTGTTTGAATTCGTCTAGAAGTCCTTCCTTCAGAGGCGGTAAACATGATGGAACGCTTCACCAAGGGGTGGGGAAGGAAGAAGGAATTCCAACGAATAAAAAAATGTTTAGGTTAGAGGAACAGGCAAGGCTAGAACCGCGATGGGCTACTTTTCAACCTGCAGAGATCCGCCCCCCCCTAAGATGGTGGACTGAACTGAAGTCAACTGGTGATAGCTCAGCTAAAGTCTTTAGGAATAGTAGGCCAATATATATATAAGATTTAGTGGAGTGGAGGGTGTATATTCCAGGCCAGACAGAAGGCTGGCAGGGTAAGTGTGCTTGTGTGTATGCATTTGTGTCTGTGTATGTGAGCACACACATACACACATACATGCTCTTGGAATCAGTATTTTATTTGCATTGAGCTGTGCCTCCAAAACTAGAGGGGTTCAGCTCCAAGAGGTGCGTCCTGGACCTCCCAGGAGAAGGGGCGCCTGGCTGAGCAACGGCTCCATCGTATTTGCTCTCCGACTGACCCTCTCCCTTCTTTCCGGCCCCCAGATCTGTGTCCCAGCGAGGGGGAAAGCGACACGGAAAGCAAAGACGACCCCTCGGAGGCTAACGACTCCTCCGGGAAGATCTCCACCACCACGGCTGCCATTGCCACCAACAGCAGCTCCTCGGGCTCCGGAGGAGGAGGAGGAGACCCACGGGAGAAGAGCAGCCCCTCCAAAGTGACCCTCTTCCCCCCTGACTCGGCAGGCGGCAGAGGCAGCCGGGAGAGCGCCCCCAAGGCTCCCGCAGACTCAGCTCGGCACAGCCCGGCCACCATCTCCTCCAGCACCCGGGGCCTCGGCGGGGAGGAGGTGAAAAGCCCCTCGAGGGAGGACTGCCGGGGCCTGGCCAAGGAGCCCTTCGCCCCGCTGACGGTCCAGACGGACAGCGCTGCCCACCTCGCCCACCAGGGCCACTTGTCCAACCTGGCGTTCTCCCATGGCCTGGCCGGGGGGCAGCAGTTCTTCAACCCGCTGAGCAACGGGCACCCTCTGCTCCTCCACCCCAGCCAGTTCGCCATGGGCGGCGCCTTCTCCAGCATGGCCGGGATGGGCCCTCTGCTGGCTACAGTCTCCGGGGCCTCGGCAGGAGTTACCGGGCTGGACAATACTGTGATGGCCACGGCGGCGGCTCAGGGATTATCCGGAGCTTCAGCGGCGGCTGCAGCGGCTGCGGCGGCTTTACCTTTTCATCTGCAACAGCACGTCCTGGCCTCGCAGGTAAATTATTGCGGTGGATGTGTAGAATTATTTTATTTTTTTGCCCGTGTGTGAGTTCTCCCCTCACTAAGGCAGAAGCTATTTGGGAGTCTATTGAGGCAGATCATTACCCGGGAGTTCCCCTTTCTCCCCGCCCCCGCCCCCATTCTTTGTCTTGTCCATTGGAGCCAACTCCGAGGGGTCGAGGGGTCTTCACCCCCCCAATAAAATATTTGAGGGGGCCTCCCGAAAGTTGATAGGCATTGCCATTCAAACGATGTCCGTGCGTGGCATGTGATTATTATGTGATCTATTATGCGGGGCAGGGCTTACTTGCCCCCCATGGGCGTAGCCAGGATTTATTTTTTTGAGGGGGGGGCTTTATGTTCGGGGGCAGAACCAAATTATCAGCGACACAATTGGTCAGTTAGTTAAGTATTTTTTTTATTTACTTACTTGATTGGGGTGGGGCAACTGCCCCCCTTCAGCCCATGGCTACTCCCATGCCCCCCCCGTGTTTTATTCAAGTTCCAACAACAATCCTCTAATGGATTTCAGGCGAAGGGTCATAGCTGGGCGGTAGAGCATCGGGTTTGCATGCGCAAGACTTTAGGTTCCATTCCTGCATCTCCGGGTAGCGCTGCCTGAACTCTTGAAAAGGCGCTGCCAGTTTAGGGTAGGCGGTCCTGATGTAGGTGCCCCAATGGTCTAACTAAGGAGGCCTGCATTTCTCAGTCGCAGAGCGTCTGCAGAAAGTCCAGGGTTCAATTCCTAGTTTGTGAAGGTAGGGCCAGGAAGTATACCCCGCCTGAAGCTCTGGAGAGCAGCTGCCAGTTAGTGTAGACAATAGGGAGCTTGATGGACTAAGGGTCTGACTCTGCCAAAGACAACTCCCTGCGTTCCATTTCTCCTGCGATGGTGGTCCTAAGGAGTGAGCTAGAGGAAGATTATTGTGTGTGTCTGTTTTAGCAGACTCTTCGGTGACATGTTTAAAAGAGTTCAGATGGATTCTTTATTCGCAGAAGAGAGAAAAGTATGCAAGCATGCCCTGTCACTCTCACCTTCCCACTCACTGCTAAAACCATATAGACCGGAGCCATTTCAGAGCAGACTTTTTAAACCTTCGGCTTTCAAATTCTGCGCGTGTGCGCGCGTTCCTGGAATTTCTTTTTAAGGGTATTATCATCATCATTATTAATTTCCCTCTTTTAAAATAACCTCCGGGCAGCCTAGGTGGGTTATTCTATTCCATTCTCACAACAACCCTGTGAGGAAGGCGAGAGCCATGTGAGCACAGAGAGAGAGAGTTGCAAGTTCAGCCCGTGAATATTATGACCGAGAGAGGGGATTTGAGTGCAGCTTTTCTCTGGCAAGCGCCGGTATCAGAGGGAAAGCGAGGTGCTTCGTTTACTGACTATATTTAAAGGGGGGGTTTTTTGTTTAATTTCAACACTCTCACATGCACATAAACGCCCTAGCTTTCAACCCCAACACAAACGCGCTCTCTCTCATACACACTTAAACTGAAGCTCAACAGGCGTTCGCCAGGATGAGGGAAAGGGCATATAGGGAATCGACGACAGAACATCCACCTATATCTCATACAAGGGTTCTCTGGAGCTCTTGAATAGGACAGGCCACCCTCCGTAGCTCGCACCGACCACATTTTACAAGCTAAAGAGTTTTTGACTCGCTTGAAAGCGATGCCAACATTTCCTTTCCCAAAAGGCGTTTTGTCCGAGAGAGAGGGAGGGAAAGCTCAGAGGCTTTTCTATATCTCTCTCTCCAACCCCCCCCCCCGTCTCTTTCCTCTAGAGGTGTTGACTCCCGCGGTTGGAATGGCAGATGATTGAAAAGGGATATTTTAAATAAATGGAGCTCCAGCTTGGCTCCGGGCCCTCACGCTTCGAACTGCTGGTCCCGGCGCCAGGGAATGAAACGGCGCTTGGCTGAGAACCGCGTCTCGGAGGCTCTCCGGGGCCGGTTACTGCGTTTTCCCACGTGCATGGCGGCGTGGGGGGGGGGGAGGGGACACACAAACACACACACACCCCTTGGTTCCTAACAGAACCTCGCTTTCCGTTTTCGCCTAGGTTGGTATTTGTTATGTGTTTGGGCGCATGTGTTTCCTTGCCTGTTTTCTTGCGCCAACGTGTACCTTTAACTGTGCCAACTACTGACCCGGCCGCTGCTTTTCTTGCAGGGCTTGGCTATGTCCCCCTTCGGAAGCCTTTTCCCTTACCCGTACACCTACATGGCAGCCGCGGCCGCCGCCTCAACAGCAGCCACCAGCTCAGTCCACCGGCACCCGTTCCTCAGCGCGGTGCGCCCTCGCCTGCGCTACAGCCCTTACTCCATCCCGGTGCCCTTACCGGACAGCAGCAGCCTTCTCACCACAGCCCTGCCCTCCATGGTCGGCGGGGCGGAAGGCAAAGCGGGCGCCTTGGCATCCAGCCCGGCCTCGGGAGCCTTGGACTCCGGCTCCGAGCTGAACAGCCGCTCTTCCACCCTCTCCTCCGGCTCGGCCGTCTCGCTGTCGCCCAAGGTTGACAAGGAAGCCACCAGCGAGCTGCAGAACATCCAGCGTCTAGTGAGTGGCTTGGAATCGAAAGGCGACAGAGCCCGGAGTGGGTCGCCCTAGAGGTGGGGAGAGGAGGAAGGTCCCCTCGCAGAAAAACCTCTCCATCCGCCCACAGTCTCTGGGCTAGGGACCCCTCTTTTCCCTTCTCTCCCCCATTTCTCTGGCCGCCTGCTAGAACTCGCCACTGCCTCTCCCATCTCTGGGTGGGACTGACCAGGCAAGGTTTTGTCCTGGAGGTTGCAGGGGGCGGGCGGGGAGCGACGAGCCTGGAGGCCGCTAACCGGACAGAGGGGGGAGAGAGGTCGCTCTTGGAAGCTGCTATTGTGAACCAGACTGTGGTGTCCACTGGAGGGGCGGTGGTGCGCACGTGGGGTCAGCGGATCCTGGGGAGAGGTGACCCCCATGGCCTCCCTCCCTTGTTTGTTTCTACCCCTCTTGACACACAACAAACGGAGATGAAAGGAGAAGACACCGAGGAGTGATCCCCGGTGTGTCCCGCCCCCCTTGCTCCCCTTCAAACGGAGAAATGACTTTTTGCATATCAGTTCAAGCCTGACCACGGCCCATGTCAATCTTTGTTAAAAGAGGGGCGTGTCCATTTAATACTCGAGTGACGTCTGTCAGCCTCTGTAAGGCTCTGTTTGCATGTTCCATTCTAAGCCTCATTATTTTGGAGTTTTTTTTAATTAAAAAAAAATTGCTTGCTTAAGTTCCAAGGGACTTTTTTTTTTTAACCCTCCCCCTCCCCCAAGTTTATTCTCCACTTCTTCCCTTAGGAACAATTTAAAATGTAGTTGGAAAGATGAGAATTTTTTTAAAGGGCCGTAATTTCCTTGAAGCGGTTCCCCACTCCCTCTCCCCCCCCTTTTACTGTATATGCAATAACAAGGTTTATAAACATAATAAGGAAGAAAAAAAGAAAGGAAGAAAGAAGTGGACACTATGGATAAAGTATTTATGTAATTGATGGATAACTTGTAAATAAGTGGCATATGAGTACTCGAAATTAAAAAATTAATTTATTGATATTGTACATATGTCTGTAAATAAGGCCTGACGCTGTCTTCTTTTATCGTTTTCTTTTTCTCTCCAGTTGCTTTCATTTAAAATAAAATAAAATAAAATCCCTTGAAGAGAATTTAAAACGTATTAAGATAGCAGGAGTCCCTCAGCGAAATATATATATATAATGTTTACATTTGTCATATTTTATTTGGATTCATTATGTCACCGGGGACATAATTTTGGTTATTTATTTACCGGGGATAGAATGCAAACGGCAAAAATAAAATAATTTTTAGGGCTGGATCCACCGGGAGAGGGAGGAGAAGGAAAGATTCTACAGTAGTGGGACTGCTGGGCTCTCTCTCCCTTCTAAAACTGGAAGCGCCGTCTGTAGAAATGGTTGAATAAGTACGTTAATTAATCACCAAAGCACTTCTGAGGCGGGTTCGTAAAAAGAGATAGCGGGAGGACTGGAATTCTTGCCCAATTTAAAAAGCAAATATCTCGATCGATTCCTCCCTCTCTTCTCAGTTACGAGATATATTACCGCCACTATTCCAAACGAGTTTTTATTTTTCTCGTGCTAAATGTTGCCTTTGCTTCGAGGGAGTCCACATCGCCATGCTATGGCTACAAAGTCTGGTTCCAAGAGCTGGGCAAACGAATATATATACTGTATATAGTTGAAAAGTTCTTAAGGATTTCCTCCCCAGTAATTCTTCCTCCCTTCTATAAGGAAACAAAGCCTCTTAAAATCACTCGAATATCAATTTTGTGTGTGTGTTGAAATCCTTAGGCCTCCGGTTATATGCCTGGGGAGTCTTTGGTTTGGTTTATAAATAACTTAGCGATTTCTTTCAGGGCATTTCTTGACTCAGAATGGCAAAAGTCCGAGAATGGAAACTCTGTAGGATTCCCTCTCCCCTTTACTGGGGAAATTATATAAATAAATAAATTCCCGAGGAGAGTGTCTTTCTCGCTAAAAAAAAAAAAGTTTGAAGGACAGCTTTTAAAATTAATAATAATTTGAAAGGTGAATTACTTCCGAGTTAAGATTGTAAATACTCTTACTTGAGAGGCGCAAGTTTTCTTCAAAAGAACCCGACGTCCAGCCTAGTCCTATATTCCGATCGTAGGGCTGCAATCCTATTATACATACTTGCCCGGGAGTAAGTCCCATTGAGTTCAATGGGCCTTGTTTCAGAGTAGACCCGTATGTGCGGCTGAACCTTGGAAACTGCAGAGGATGATATGAGTCTCTTCATCCCCGCGTTGGAAAATAAATATAGTTGGGACTGAAAAGTCAAGTGCCTCTTCTTGTTTAATTGTTTGGTCTAAAAGTCTTGTAGAATAAATAGAGAAGAGCTGGGGTGTGTGAGAGAAAGGGAGAAACACCGTTAAAATGGAAACAGTAAGTTTATCAAAATAAATAAATAAATGGGAGTCTAGGAGGGAAGGGCGGAGAATCAACAAAACTTCAAACTTTTTCCCCGGGTATCCAAATCGCGCCTGTATTTATGATTTGGGGCAATGTTTATAGAACGCCAAAGAGTCGCCAATGGAAGCAGCGAAGTTGTGGTTCAGTCGCTGATTCAGTTCTAAGCGACCCTCGCGAAGCCTTTGAAGGTCAGCTTGTGAATGGACAGGCAGATAAGACCGCTCAAGACCGCCGCTCTGTGAGCTCGCCAGCCCCTCAGCAGCCCGTTTTGATAAATTGTTGTTTTTAAGACGAGCCCGGAGAGTCTCTCCACGCCGTCGCCCGTGCGTTTCAACGTGAGCCAGCTGTAAATATTATAAAAGTTCACTTCCACTCTCTATCCTGTTACGTCGCCTCCACTCCCCCATCCTTTCCACAGCCCTCTCGGAATTGTGTCACTTGGAGATAAACACCAGCCCGGTTGGTGAAAGTTGAATATATACAGAAGGATCTCCATTAACGGCCCCCTCGCTCTCAGCCCCACCGCCCCCAGTCTCCGAATGGGTGTGTTTCCTCCCCAAATCATTTATAGCACTTGGTTTTTTGGCTCTGGAGTTTTGAAGAGTGGAGTGTGTGTGGCGAGGTATTGATCGTTGTCCCTAACTAATAATAATAATAATAATAATAATAATAATAATAATAATAATAATAATAAAGTTCGAAGTTTATGCTTTTTGATCACATCCTCAGTCCCTTCGGGAGTTTCAGGGAGGGAGCATGTAAGCGACTGGATCTCGACGAGAGAGCCTCGGCTAGGCAAATATTTGTTTCTTTTTAACTCCTGGGGGATCTGTGCCCCTGTCCTTTGCTATTGGGATTAATTCCTTGAAGAAGATGGCGAATGGAGATCGTCGAAAGCTGTAACCCAATGCACAATTACCTGGGAATCAGCCCAACGGAACAGACGGGGGATTAGCTGTCAAGTAAACATACATAAGATGTCTAGAGGTGTATACAGTGAGCAACAACCGACAGAACAGCCTTGCGGCACTTTGAAGACCAGATTTCCTGTGGCAAAAGCTACTGGGGACAACAGACCGCTTTCTCAGATGCGTTACGGGTATGGTTTGTAAGGTCGTCTCGTTTGCGCGCTTACTTCCAAGTAAACATGCATGGATCGGGGCACTCAGTTTACGAATCCAGTTTCATTCTCATCTGAAAGCTGCAGTCCTCAACTCGCTTCCGAGAGAATAACAATCCCATTGAGAACAGCCAGTTACTTTAAAAAAAAAATGTTTTTAATAACCAGAAACCTCAACAAACTAAACCTCCGCAGCTACAACCTTCTTTGGCGAGAAATTAACAAAGACCTCAATAAATGGAACAAAACGCAACTTCACCCTCTCACGCAAAATAGCCAAAGTTACTTTTGAATAAACCTGTTTTAGAAGCGCTGTACACACACGTTTCTGATGCTGATTCTATGCCTTCTGCACACACCCGCACACGCACACATAAACGCGCAGCAGAGCTTCAGTCTCAGACACGGGAGAAGGGCATTAGGGTGCGTATCTAAAGCACCCCCAAATTCTGTTCAAAGGGGACTAGCGTCAGATTGCTGGGCGTTCTTTAAATGATGGGCAAATGGCGATAGATCTAGTGAAACATAGGCAGCTTGCGAAATGTTGGATCCGTCTGCTCCGCGTGAAGAAGGGTCGGAGATCAAACCAGAATGAGACCAATCGCCCCCTTGGCGAAGGCACGACCATCCCTTTCTCCACGTCCATGAGCCTCTTGACGTCTATCTCATTTATTTGAAGACTGCGAAACCGCCAGGAGCTGAGCTGGTATGTATCTACCGCTCTCCTGGGTTCCTATGACTGCTATTGACCAAGAGAGTCTTCAATTCCTTGATTTGGGAAGGGGACGAGAAAACTCCGAGAGGCACGCCGTGGTCATCCAAACTGTCCCTGGTCGTAAATCTCTCGCCTCGAAAAGCAAGTTCTTCCACCTCCTCCCGGGAAAAACACGGGGAAACTTGCAAAACACCCTCACGCCACTGCATTCTCGAAAGAACTCGGCCGCAAACTGAGGCGGTTCTTGCCGATAAATGGGTACAGCACGTGTCTGGGATTCTTGGCCCCCTACGAACTAAAACTCACTTCTGTACTTTACTCGTGGGGGGCATGTGAAATAGGGGCTCGCCAAAAAACGAGATCTTTCGCAGAAGCCCGCAGAAGGCGACTGTCTCTATGCCACCTTGCTATCAACAGAATTTCTGTTTTCCAAGTTGATGCTGGACCTATGGACCCGTGCGAGCTTTCAGGGGGATTTGCGATCCTACCATATACAGTAACACAATAAAGCTGTTATTCTTTGCATACTTACCTGGAAGTGCACTTCCCACGAAACACGGGGGTTACTTCTGAGCAGACATGTACACGATGGCGCTGTAAATCAATTTCTTTCTTTTTTCAAAGGCAAAAGCATAAGCAAAGAACGTGAAAACAACCGAGTTCTTTAAAACTGATGGTGCTGCGATTCTCCCTGAAATTAGGCAATCGCATTGCGACCTGATGGCATGTGCCACCTCTGAATATTTACTCGGAAGTAAAGCCCACTGATTCTGAGGTCAGACTGGAGGTCGCTGCATCTTTAAAGCTGCCTGATTATTTGCGTGTGTGTAAGTGTAATATCAGAAACACAACTTTTTTTTAGAGGAGAAAAAGGAAACGAGTCTTGCGGCACCTTAGACACCAAATATTTACAGAAATTGGAAAAAAGAGGCCACAAGACAAGTCCTTCCAACAAAATCCTACTCAGAAGTCAGTGTTTAAGGAGCCTTCCTTCGCAGTAAGTGTGCACAGGCTATACTATATTTTTGTAGCAACACATTAACATGGCAGGTAGGTCTGGAAGGTATATCAGCGAGGTACATCATCAAAAGGCTGGCTTCTAAATCAAGCTCTCCTGAAGGGCAGGAACCAGCGTCAGCGTTCAGGTGCAACCTATGTCTGCTTTCCCCGTATAAAAACAAAAAAAACCAATTATCCTTATAATTATTGTCAAATCTCTTCGTGTAAGGCAGGGAGAAGTGGGGGAAGCTTCCACTACAGGATACCGTAGTTCTTCCCTGAGAACTGAAGCAGAGCAGTCTGGTGTAGGGCTTAGTCATTTGGACTAGGACTGAGGATCAGTGTGATCCAATGTCCGCTCAGCCATGAAGCTCACTGAGGACCATGGTTCTAGTTACAGGTAGGTAGCCGTGCTGGTCTGCTGTTGTCGAAACAAACAAACAAAATTCCTTCCAGGAATATTCCAGAGACCAACTAAGTTATTGGTATGAGCTTTCGTGTGCATGCACCACGGGCGTAGCCAGGGGCGCAGCTGCCCCCCAATCAAGTACATAAATAAAAACACTTAACTAACTGTCCAATTGTGTCGGTTCTGCCCCCTCCCCAAAACATAAAGCCTGCTATTCCCTAAAATAAATCCTGGCTAGGCCCATGCTGGGGATCTTTGACCAATGATAGTCTTTCCAGCCTATACTACCCCACAGAGATGTTGTGGGAGGGGGTAGAATTATTTAACGCCACGTGGAAAAAAAGTGGGGAATGAATAAGTGAGTATATAAATACAGGTACAGCCCAGGCACGTTTTCGCCGCCTCAGTAAGATTTAGCCTCCTGCCTAGTACATTGCTGAGCTGAAATTGAAATCGTAAGGCTGTGCTATCTCTCAGCCAGGAGGGGATGGAATTGCACAGTGAATTCCTAGCGATGCCTCGGGCTTTGTGGAAGGGCTAAAACCTCAGACGAAACTGAGCCCCAAAGCTGGCCATGGATTTATAACACACACACACACTTACACGTGCAAATAATATGGAGGGATTTGAGGTTTGCGATTTTGGGGGAGCAAAAGGTTTCACAGCCTGCCCCGGAAGAGAGAAAATTAGACGCGGAAATTGCTATCAGCATTTGTGGCCTGCATATTTTATTTGTGAAGGACTTCCTCCTTCCACCGAAACACACAAATACTGTATACTTCTTGGAAACTCTGCGAAAGCAGCCTCGGGGCTCTCTGGGAGATGGTTGGTCGAGTTTAATGCTTTTGGAAAGAAAGGAAAAAGATGGGCAACGTTAAGGCCAGAACTCTGTCCGTATACAATATATAGAGCAGCGTTAATGAGTAACTCTTGTGGCGCTTGTTGTGGGAGATAAACAGCGAGCAATCGCTGTGGATTATCCTGTCTATTGCTCACCTGGCGCCTCGGCTGATATCTCCAGAGATTTTATGGCTCTGCAAGCCGAGGCAAGGCAGCAACAGAGGCGCCGGGCCCGGACGTTCCGTAGGGACGGAGCGCCACCTATCGGCGGAAGCGGGGAACGAACAAGGACAAAGATAGTCTCTCCTCCCCCTTTCACAAGAACATAGGAAATCGCCTTATACCGAGTCAGACCATTGGTCCATCTGCTCAGCATTGTCGACACTGATTTGCAGCTTCTCTCCAGGGTTTCAGACAGGGGATTTCTCCCAGCTCTACCTGGAGACGCCGGGGATTGAACCTGTGGCGGCCTGCGTGCAAGGCAAATACTCTGCCACTGAGCTACCGCCTTTCCCCTTTCACTTTTGTTCCATCGCAGTCTTAATTTCAAAGAGGAGGCTCGTGGCGCCTTTAAGGCACCCTGAGCTGATTCTGGCACAAAGATTTTGTGGACTCAACTGGTGAGAAACATCTAAGGAAGTGGGTTCTCTGGATCATGTTTTATATTTATTTTTAAATACCATAATAAATGTTTTCATCTTTAGAACGTATCAAGACTTCCTTAACTCCTCCCCCCCCTCCTTGAGACAGAATTGACAGCTCAGTCCTGCTAGCCGAGCTGACTCATAAGACAGCCACACCTTGCTTAACGTGGTTTATAGTGGGCAAGGAATTTGTCACTGATTTCTGTGCGGACTTGTAAAAATTTAAACGAATGAACAACCCCCCTCCACGCACACCTAATTTGAAGAAGGAAGAAAAGAGAGCTCAGGAACTGAAATAATTTACGGGTTGCGTCTAAATCCTACTCAGAGTAGACCCACTGAAGATAATAGACTTAAGTTAGTCAGGCCCAACAATTACGATGGAGTAGGGTTACAAAAGCTGAGGCTCCAATACTTCGGCCACCTCATGAGAAGAGAAGACTCCCTGGTAAAGACTCTGATGTTGGGAAAGATGGAGGGTACAAGGAGAAGGGGACGACAGAGGACGAGATGGTTGGATAGTGTTCTCGAAGCTACCAGCATGACTTTGATCAAACTGTGGGAGGCAGTGGAAGACAGGAGTGCCTGGCGTGCTCTGGTCCATGGGGTCACGAAGAGTCGGACACGACTAAACGACTAAACAACAACAACATACCCCACATTTGTAAGCTCAAGGTGGCTTACATTATTCTACCCCCTCCTTACGTATTTTAATCCCCACAAGAACAACAACCTCGTGAGCAGGTTAGGTAGAAAAGTGTGCGGCTGGATCAAGAAGCTTTGTAGTAGAGTCGGGATTCGAACTCTGCACCCCCAGGCCCTAATCCGACACTGTAACAACCAGTACAACCGTTGCCTGACCCAGTAAAAGGCAGCTCCGTGTGTCAGCAATGCACGTTGCCCAGTCAATTTAAGACAAGGATCTGGGCGTGTTCAAATCCGACTTTGTGGCATGTGGCCGGCGGTGCTGTAACCTTCGGCAGATGACGGCCAAAGATGATCTCATCACCCCACTCAATGTACTATGCATCTCCACCGGAAGTGTATTGTAAAAACCGAAAGTGAAGCCCTCCTTACCATCTGGAAGGCACACACACCCGATCAAACTCACCCAGGATAGGAGCATAGCTGCCAACGTTTCCCCCTTTTTAAGGGAAATCCCCTTATTCCTAATAGGATTCCTCGCAAGAAAAGGGAAAAGTTGACAGCTATGGATAGGAGTACCACGTTTATCTCAGAATCCGCATCGTCCCAGCATGTGCTTCTGGGCGGTCCGGTCGAACTGTGGAGGCAGAACACAGCGAGGGTGTGTTTGTTAGTAGCCATCGACAGCCGTCTACTGGATAGCTGTGCGGCGGTGCCAACTTGAATAAAATATTAGGGTGGGGAGGTAAGCCCCGCCCTGCAGAATCGATCACTTGGCACGGGTCACACACACCATTGGAATGGCAACGGCCATCAACTGGGGGGGGGGCAGCCCGCTCAAATATTTCATGGGGGAGGGCGAAGACCCTTCGGCCCCAAGGAGTTGGCTCCTATGCCTCTGTGAACTTGTCTAATCCTCTTTTAAAGCTTTCCGAATTGGTGGCCTCTTGTGGGAGTGAGTTCCATAGTTTAACTCCTTTTACCCGTCCTAAACCTTCCAACATTCTTCTTCTTCGGGTGCCATCCCAGTTCTAGTGTTAGGCTGGGGGGACGTATCTCTATCCGCTTTCTCCATTCCAGGCAATATTCCATATCCGTAAACTTCTATGTATGGAAGTGAGAGCTGGACCATCAAGAAGGCTGATCGCCGAAGAATTGATGCTTTTGAATTATGGTGCTGGAGGAGACTCTTGAGAGTCCCATGGACTGCAAGAAGATCAAACGTATCCATTCTAAGGAAATCAGCCCCGAGTGCTCACTGGAAGGACATCGTGAAGCTGAGACTCCAATACTTTGGCCACCTCATGATGTTGGGAAAGATTGAGGGCACAAGGAGAAGGGGACGACAGAGGACGAGATGGTTGGACAGTGTTCTCGAAGCTACAAACATGAGCCTGACCAAACTGCGGGAGGCGGTGGAAGACAGGAGTGCCTGGCGTGCTCTGGTCCAGGGGGTCACGAAGAGTCGGACACGACTAAATGACTAAACAACAAAAACTTCTATCATACGCGCTCTTACGCGCTTTAGTCGCGATCTCTCGGTATCGATAGGACGTAAGGCGCTCTGTTGATGCTCGGAAGCAGTCTATGGGATGGAGGTGCCTTGCCACAGAAGAAGTGCAATGGACTGGGGTAAATGACAGGGCAGACGAAGGCTTTTGAATGCCAGATTGATGGAAATGGCACGAGGGGAAGAGTGCTGCTGCGGCGCTCAGGTCCTGCTCGCGGGTTTCCCAGAGAGGAGCATCTGCTTGTAACGTAAGGAATGGAAGTCTAGCTTCGTGTTGCAGAGGTTTGCTCTGGTATAGCAGGCAGAATGTAAACGAGAGTTTGCACAACTATTTCCGAACCCGAGTTGATTCATTCAGACGGGAATGAGTGAAGTATTGCAATAAATTTATTGGGCAGTAGTCAGCTAAGCTTTACTCACCGTAGACCTACTTAGACAATGTGCGCTGATTTCCATGGGTCTGCTCTGAACTCAGGTTGAATACCATCCACTGACATATACCACCCACTCCTCGTATACTATTGCTATGATATGATGATGATTTATTATTTATACTCGGATTGCCGGAGCGGAAAAATGAAATAAAAGCGGTTTTCCATCATAACGTAAATAAAATAAAAGCGTGGTTTAAAAGCAGGTCCGACAACCAGTCTGCCCGATTCCACTCGGAAATTAGGATACTAGAATAAACTTAGGGTCCTAAACGCGCTACTCAGAAGACTGTGTTGTGTTTTGTATTATTGAATGGCAGGTATCAGTAGGATCACAGGTGGTTAGGAATTTTGGACCTCACTGAGGGATAAAGGCAGAAATCGCTATTTCCACCTTACGCAGCCTAATTCCCTCTCTCTTTACGCAGAAGTCAGTCTCAATAAATTCAGTTGTCCCCCCCCCCGCCCCATTCCCATAGCTGTCAACGTTTTCCCTTCCTTTTTTTAAGGGAAATTCCCTTATTCCGAATAGGATTCCTCGCAAGAAAAGGGAAACGTTGACAGCTGTGCCCATTCCCCGCTATAGCAGATTGCAGGCTAAGGTGGCAGTCCTATAACCACTTACGCGGGAGTAGGCCCTACCGAATTCAGTGAGGCTTACTGTGGAGTAGACGTCTCAGAGGCTTGCACTGTGCACGTGTGTGCCTTAGCAACACGCTAAGCCAGAAGGAAGTGTTAGTAAACCGCCCCGGGACTTGCTTGTTTCCTAGCAAACTTGCCTCGGATCAGACCGCAATCTTAAAACACGTTTGCTTGGGGCGGTTCTTTGGTAAGGTTCTGCAAGGGCGCCGCAGCTCCGCGACAGAGCATCCGCTTTGTGCGCAGAAGATCGCAGGTTCGATCCCCGGGCGACAAATCCAGGAAGGGCTGGGGAAATCTCCTCTCTGAAAACCCTGGACAGCCACCGACCGTGGGAAAAATTCTGAGCTGGGTGGAGCAATGGGCTGGCCCGGTCTAAGGCAACCCCGGCGGCTTCGGAATAAACGCGCATAGCGTCCGGCTGCAATCCTTTGCGTTAAAATCCTATTGAACGCAGTCCATAATCATTCATCTGATCCTCCTGGGCACCCTGTTAATTTCAGTAGGGATCAGGCTCCCCAAAGCCCCCTCCACTCGAATTGTCCTGGTTTTTGGGGTTACCTCTTGGATTTTAAACACATCTAATCAGAGAACAGGCAGACATTTCCAAAGAAATGAGTTTAGCATCGGAGAGAGATTGAAGGTTTCCCCACCCCCTTTTAACAGTGGTTGGATGGTCATCTGCAGGGAATTATGATGTTGTGATTCCTGCATTGCAAGGGGGGTTGGACTAGATGACCCTGGGGGTCCCTTCCAATTCCACAGTTCTGCGAGTCTATTTTGTGTGTGCGCGTAATGATTTTCCAGGGCGTTCAAAGTAAACCACTGGGGCGGTAAAGAAGAGTGCCAACCGCATCTCTTTGACTAGATCCCTTATTATGGTAGAGGACCATATAGCTCAGTGGTAGAGCATCTACTTTCCACGCAGAAGGTCCTAGGTTCAATCCCCGGTACCTCCATCCCCCCCCCAACTTCCCAAACAAGGAAGAGCAACTCTTCGCTCTTGTCGGGTTTCCAGCAACTGCTATTCAGAAGCATTGTTGCCTCAGGCTATGCGTCGCACCGATCCCTTCTATTTCTTAATCATTGTTGTTGTTTAGTCGTTTAGTCGTGTCCGACTCTTCGTGACCCCCTGGACCAGAGCACGCCAGGCACTCCTGTCTTCCACTGCCTCCCGCAGTTTGGTCAAACTCATGCTGGTAGCTTCGAGAACACTATCCAACCATCTCGTCCTCTGTCGTCCCCTTCTCCTTCTGCCCTCCATCTTTCCCAACATCAGGGTCTTTTCCAGGGAGTCTTCTCTTCTCATGAGGGGGCCAAAGCATTGGAGCCTCAGCTTCAGGATCTGTCCTTCCAGTGAGCACTCAGGGCTGATTTCCTTCAGAATGGACATGTTTGATCTTCTTGCAGTCCATGGGACTCTCAAGAGTCTCCTCCAGCACCATAATTCAAAAGCATCAATTCTTCGGCGATCAGCCTTCTTTATGGTCCAGCTCTCACTTCCATACATCACTACTGGGAAAACCATAGCTTTAACTATACGGACCTTTGTTGGCAAGGTGATGTCTCTACTTTCTATTTCCTAATCATATCCCCGCCAAATTCAAATAGGTTTGGAGTGGGAGTCGAGAAAATGCTTTCCAACCTGTCTCTACAAGCTGGGTCCATTTTTATTCCCTTTCGCAAAATAATTTCCCCTCTCCCCCCCCACAAAGTGCAGGAATAAAGACAGCTAAGTTTAAAAGTAAAAGTAAAACAATGGCAGGTTTGTTTGTGTGTTTTGCACAAGGGCTAATTTTCTTCCAGTTCCGAGAGCTTTGTTCTGCGCCTCTATAGTCAAAGCGGATGGTTGAAAACGGCTCCGACGTCCAGCTCTTAAGACCTGGTAGAAGCAACCTCTCAACCGAGGCGCCGCTAAAATTCAGACCGAGCGGAGGTGCGCCGAAAGAGGCCGGAGGGGGACCCCTCCCCAACGCCCCCAAATACTCTGCGAAAGATCCAAGGGTTATTTCCCAAAGCGTAACCTCGTTAAGACTCTTCCAGAAGGGATGGGCCGATTTCACGGCAGGAGGGATCTAGTACTTTATTTGTGTATTTATTTGTACCCCGCGATCCATTCATCAGAGCCAGCTGCCAGACAGACAGAATTAAATAATCCTGAATTTGTTTTGAACACACAGTTCTCCCAAACCACGGCAGCATCACAACCCGTGGCCTCATTCTAGTTTTCTTAATTTCCGAGACACTAATCCACATGGAGCCGTTTTGTTGTTGCAATCGTTATACGAAGTCAGAAAACCATGCCGATCTACTTCAAATCACCCAGAGATCTACCGGTATCTATCTATCTATCTATCTATCTATCTATCTATCTATCTATCTATCTATCATCTATCTATCTATCATCTATCTATCTATCTATCTATCATCTATCTATCTATCTATCTATCTATCTATCATCATCTATCTATCTATCTATCTATCTATCTATCTATCTCTATCTATCTATCTATCATCTATCTATCTATATCTATCTATCTATCATCTATCTATCTATCTATCTATCTATCTATCTATCTATCATCTATCTATCATCTATCTATCTATCTATCATCTATCTATCTATCTATCTATCTATCTATCATCTATCTATCTATCTATCTATCTATCTACCATCTATCTATCTATCTATCTATCTATCTATCTATCTCTATCTATCATCTATCTATCTATCTATCTATCTATCTATATTTATCATCTATCTCTATCATCTATCTATCTATCTATCTATCTATCTATCTATCTATCTATCATCTATCTATCTATCTATCATCTATCTATCTATCATCTATCTATCATCTATCTATCTATCTATCTATCTATCTATCTATCATCTATCTATCTATCTATCTATCTATCTATCTATCTAATTTATCTATCTATCATCTATCTATCTATCTATCTATCTATCTATCTATCTGATCTACAGTATCTATCTATCTTCTCCTTCTCCTTCTCCTTCTCCTTCTCCTTCTCCTTCTCCTTCTCCTCCTCCTCCTCCTCCTCCTCCTCCTCCTCCCACTTTTTTTGGTAAAATAATCCAAGGCAACAGAAGGCACAGTGGCTGTTTTTGTTAAACTACAACTAACCTAAGTGCACCTTTTAGAAAACAGAACATTGGCACCCCCCAAAAAAAAGTGGAGCAACCCATTGCTAAACATTTCAATTCTCAGAACATCAGCCTGGCAGACCCACCAAAAAACCCGCTACAGAGATGCCAACACACCCAGCAGCATTAGCAAAAGAGGGGGAACTTCTGGAGACAGGGACACTGCACGGCCTCAACCTGGAGGACAGTCCTAGCGTGGCTGAGCCTCAGCAAATGCAGCCCTTTTGAGCATCCCGTCCTCAAAGCTCTAGAACTGCCGCCATAGAAACAGCATCCTTTCATGTTCATCAGAGCAGCTGGTGAAGGCAAAGGCCAATATAAATTACATTGCAATATAATATATATATATTTTAAAAAATTACTCTGTTTTGTCCATCACAGGAGCATTTACAGTGGTACCTCGGGTTACATATGCTTCAGGTTATAGACTCCGCTAACCCAGAAATAGTACCTTAGGTTAAGAACTTTGCTTCAGGATGAGGACAGAAATCGTGCGGCAACGGCAGCAGTGGGAGGCCCCATTAGCTAAAGTGGTGCTTCAGGTTAAGAACAGTTTCAGGTTAAGAACGGACCTCCGGAACAAATTAAGTACTTAACCCAAGGTACCACTGTATATTATTTTAGTGACTAATGGAATCCTAAAATGGAATAAGGTTTTTTGGGGGATTTTTTGTATTTGTGTGTGTGTGTTATAGAACAGCGAGGTCATATAGCAACATCATTACAAACAGTGGTAATTCACTTATCTGTTGTGGCCGCCAGGGGAATGCCCTCCTGCCTGGGTGGCATCTAGGCACATCTTTCTGCCTAGGATTTTGCAGGTGGAGGTGGAGACCTAGACGTTCCTGCTTTGCTATTCACAATGATTTTCATTGCTGGCTTAGTGACGGGACACATAGAAAGCGGCCTTGTACTGATTCAAATCATTAGCCCTTCTAGAACAATCTTGTCTGGGAGCAGCTCTCCAGGATATCAGACAGAAAGTCTTTCCCAGCTGCTAGAGATTGAACCTGGGTACTTCTGCATGCATTGAAGTTCTATTGCAGAAGTTCCGTGGGTAAGCAAGTATAAGATACAGGGATCAGAGTACTTCCTTACTATGTGGGTGGGTGTGTGGGTGTGACTGGAGGCCTGCAGGACAAATGCAGCCCCCATCAAAAAAATAAAAATAAAATAAAAATTGCAGCCCCCAGGCCTCTTCATCCAGCCCTAGGGATGTTCTTGAGCCCACACCCCCTTCCTAGGGCACAGCCCTCACTACTCCTGGTTCACTCTATCCTTGAGTGTGGTTTTTTTCTTCATTCCTTGAACTCTAATAACTCTCACTTGCCCTGAGAGAGGGCGGAGAGGAGCATGGGCAGAATCGAGCTTGCTAAAATCTGCATCGGTCACTCTGCTAGCTTTTCTGCCTCGGACTCTGCCCATCAGCATGTGGCCCTTAGAAAGCTGTCATGTGGCCCTTCCGCCACTCCTGCCTTACTATGTGAGAGATATGCAGATATATATTTTGAAACGCTGAAGTTGCCCGGAACCAGGCAGAGGGCCTTCTAGGCAGTGGCACCTGCCCCGTGGAACGCCCTCCCACCAGATGTCAAGGAGATAAAAGAACTACACAACTTTTAGAAGACACATGAAGTTTTTAATGTTTGACGTTTTATTCTGTTTTTATATTTTGCTGGAAGCTGCCCAGAGTGGCTGGGGAAACCCAGTCAGATGGGCAGGGTATTATTCTTATTCTTATTAATCATATACAGTTGTTACATACATACATACATACATACATACATACATACATACATACCTTCTTCTTGACTTCCCACCCCTCCTTTCCTGATGCTTATTTTTATTACTCCTTTTTATTAGCAGTTTCAAAACACATTTTTATTATTATCTTAACCCCAACATCATTAATTCTTTCAATAATCTGCTGCTTACTATGTTATTCCTGTAAACTTTAATTTCCCCATAGAGGAGATAATTATCCAAAGGTCTCCCCTCCCCCAAGGATGCTACATCATTTACACAAGCAAGTCCATAGAGTCCAGTGGCAGTTACTCTCAGATAAGTGTGTGCAGGATTAGGACCTTCATCAGCACCCTTTTTCTCTCGTCTCTCCTTCTGGGCTTGTGTTTACCCCTCTTAATATATTTCCTTCTAGCACATGATTTCCATCTCAAAAGTTTTCCTGCCAATGTTTTCAAGAGCCTCCAAGCTTTTGCCTCCAATTCTTCCTGTTGAAGGGCCCTCCAACCGGTCCTGAGCTCTCTCTTCCACAGGGCTATTATCTCCTCCTTCTTTCCCAACAGACTTAATTGTTTTCCTTTGGGATTAAGCTTTGGCTCCAAGCCCTTGGTCTTTATCCTGCTTTCCGGGTGAATGAAATCAACCAGTTTACAGTACCAAAGGGCAACTTATCATTCCTTCCTTGTCTCTCTCTCTCTCTCTCTCTCTCTCTCTCTCTCTCTCTCTCTCTCTCTCGTGTGTGTGTGTGTGTGTGTGTACAACCACTTGGCAAGGTGGTTGTTTGTATGGACCTGCCAAGAAAGCAGGAGATGTTCAATTTTCAACCTTTATAAGCTGGTGATCTTATAAAGCATTAATAATAATAATAATAATAATAATAATAATAATAATAATAATAATTTTATTTATACCAGCCCATCTGGCTGGGTTTCCCCAGCCACTCTGGGCGACTCCCAACAGAATATTAAAAACACACTAAAACATCAAACATTAAGAACTTCCCTAAAAAGAGTTGCCTTCAGATGTCTTCTAAAAGTCAGATAGTTGTTTCTTTCCTTGACATCTGATGGGAGGGTGTTCCACGGGACGGGCACCACTACTGAAAATGCCTTCTGCCTGATTCCCTGTAACCTCACTTCTCACAGGGAGGGAACCTCCAGAAGGTCCTCGGAGATGGACCTCAGTGTCTGGGCTGAACGATGGGGGTGGAGATGCTCCTTCTGGTATACTGGGCTAAGGTATAATGCCTTACTTGCACACCTTAGTAAGTTGTCCTTTGTCATATGATCATATATAGTTTGGTTGTTTTACTCTGCTCTCTCCATCCCTTTTTCCTTTTGTGATGTGCCTTTTTAGATTGCACGTCTGAGGGCAGCACATTTTTGAGCTGAGTTGGTTCGACGAAGTGAGTGCCTTTTCCATCTGGACCAAGGATGCAAGTGTCCTTGAGACACACTTGGGAGGCTGTCCCAGAATTCTCCTCCTGCCCCATAAATCTGATTGTGTGTCTCAGAGTCGCCCCCTAGCCCTCAGAAAGCAAGGTTCACAGATATCTCTGTGCTATTTGAAGAGGAAATAAATCAGCGTTATCTGCGCGAAGATGAAGAACTGGAAGGCAACTAAGCAAGAGGCTAAGATTCATTGCCATATGTAAACTGTTCTTATATTGCCATCTGGTGGTTATGGAGTGTAAATGCCGCAGATGGAAATTAAATAAGCACAGGGGCACCTGTGGATTCCCTTTCCACATCGGACATGTAAACGTTGGTGGTAGGAGACTTAGATTTGGCTCAGAACCTGTTTTCAGTGTCCAAAAACTTGTGAATGGAACAGCAATCTCCTAAGCACATGCATCTCTCAAGTTTTGGAAGTGTGCTCTATAGCTATAAAACAAGGGGATGTGATTTCCCCTACAAAATATATTACATACTGTGTGTGCTTTGGGAAAGTTGATGTCCTTGTATCAGACTGCAAAGGGCAATGTGTGGACTCTGAGCAAAATGCTAGTAATGAGCAGGGGATCTGTTGTTCGGCCTAAATGGAAGGTCTTTAGGGTGTAAATCATCTTTTTGTGATGATTATTTCTCAATAGAGAATGCAAAAAAGACAAGGCACATTCGCAATTGAAAGAAAGATGAGAGACAAAGAGAATAAGACAGGAAGAGAGCAAAGAGAAACCAGACCGTATGATGTCTAGTGCTGTCTTGTATTGATTTGATAGCTGAGTTTTAGTTGATTAGGTAAAGGGACGCCTGACCATTAGGTCCAGTAGTGACCGACTCTGGGGTTGCGCTGCTCATCTCGCTTTATTGGCCGAGGGAGCCGGTGTACAACTTCCGGGTCATGTGGCCAGCATGACTAAGCCTCTTCTGGCGAACCAGAGCAGCACACGGAAACGCCGTTTACCTTCCCGCCAGAGTGGTACCTATTTATCCACTTGCATTTTGATGTGCTTTCAAACTGCTAGGTTGGCAGGAGCAGGGACTGAGCAATGGGAGCTCACCCCGTCGTGGGGATTCAAACTGCCAACCTTCTGATCGACAAGTCCTAGGCTCTGTGGTTTAACCCACAGTGCCACCCGCGTCCCCCTTTACTTGATTAATTGATGATAAGAAGGTGCTTAAGTGTACCTTTCATAAGAAACCAGAGGCTTTTCTCCTGGGCATGGTAGGCCAATTGGTGTCAAAGAAAGATAGGACGTTTTTTATGTATGCTACAACAGCAGCAAGAGTTCTACTAGCAAAGTATTGGAAGACACAAGAACTACCCACGCTGGAAGAGTGGCAGACGAAGGTGATTGACTACATGGGACTGGCAGAGATGACGGGCAGAATCTGTGACCAAGGGAAAGAGACGGTGGAAGAAGATTGGAAGAAATTTAAATTTTATCTTAAAAATTGTTGTAAAATTAGTGAATGTTAAAATGTCATGGGTAAAGCATAGCAGATTTGCAGAGATAAATGATTGGACAAGAGGAAAGAAAAGGGTTAAAGAAAGGAATTTATAAGCAATTTAGATCAGGGGTTGCTGAAAAAGTTTGAAACAGGGATGCAGAAAAGGGAGGCATGGGGAAGTCGTTGAAATTGGGTACAAGAAAAAAATTCAAGAAATTATACATGTTTATATGTTCGTTTGTTTGTGTTTGTTGTTTGTAATGTCTTATAATATATGTTGAAAAGCCAATAAAAATTTTATAAAAAAAAAAAAGATTAATTGATGATAAATAAACTTCGTGCGCATTAAGGATGCAAGAAGGCAGTAATTTCGCTTCCAACCTGTATTCATCACAATCAGCTCTGTTTCCGTTCTGCTGCAGTTTGGTTTCCATAACTACTAGGTTATTTATCAGGCACTCCGCTCTTTAGTGTGACTTACACCCATTTCAAAGTAAAGAAAACATCAAAGCAATGTAAGAATGCAGTTAATTACATATTGTTTGCAGATTTGAAAACAACAAGAGGAACAACCGTGTGAACGAATAACAATTGAATTCACCAGACTGATTTTTGTAGCTGACCACAGACGAACACACAAGCTGCAGCCATTTCCACTTCATTTACTGTTTGCATTGAAATTCTCTGACATCCCTGTTCTGCGCACACTGGCATTTTAGGAAAGAATAATCCTAAAGAGAGGGGTTGGAGTTTTTCTTTTTCTTTTGGCTTAAGGGCTGCATTCCCTCTTGGCCAGTCCTCCAGAGACCGTCTTCTTACACAGCTGAACCACAGCATCCTCTGCGACCTTGAAAAGGATTATGTGCCATACATCTTAGAATTGTCTCCAATGCTACTCCAGCTCAGCACAGAGGAAGGGTGGGAGATCAATTCAAGCAACAAAATATATTTGTATGCAATTTGTATTAACAAAGACATATTTGCAATTCAATCCCCCCTAATATAATGCAGTACAGTGGTACCTCGGGTTACATATGCTTCAGGTTACAGACTCCGCTAACCCAGAAATAGTGCTTCAGGTTAAGAACTTTGCTTCAGGATGAGAACAGAAATCGTGCTCCGGCAGTGCGGCAGCAGCGGGAGGCCCCATTAGCTAAAGTGGTGCTTGAGGTTAAGAACAGTTTCAGGTTAAGTACGGACCTCCGGAATGAATTAAGTACTTAACCCAAGGTACCACTGTATTGCAGGTTATATTCATGACCATCTGTGTTTTTATGCACACTTTATCCTAGTATGCGTATGGCCTTTGCAAAAATCAGAAAAGTACAAATTTCCAAGGAGGGCTGGGTTTCAGCTTGTGTACTGTTTCAGAAAGTGCAAATTAAGCTTGGGTTACCTTTAAAGGTAAACCAGACTGCATTCCTGCTCTTTTCCTAGTCAGAAATACGCCTGGTCAAGCTAGAAAAGGAAACAGTTGTCCTACTTTCCCCAACTGCCGCTGATTATTCCCCATCAAGTCCCATTGTCCTGTGTGCACGGGGACATGCTCTCTCATTAAGAACTGGGAATTGTTTGGTGAGCGAAGGCGCAAGAGGAAAGTCCATTGCTTTTCAGAGTGTGAGGCCTCCTTCCCAGCCTTCGGAAAGATCACTCTGTAGCTTTCCCCTCTTTTCTCTCCCTTTTGTGTGTGTGGAGGTAATTCCAAAGGGCTTTAGAAGCGCCTACAAGATAGATGAAAGAGTTAAAACCCTCAGCCTTTCCTGTTAATTCTTTTTTTTTTGGGGGGGGGGGGAGAACTCTACATAGCAGTGTGAGGGGAAGGTGACTCCGCCAAGCAGAGAAACCTTTTGAGTGGCTCATTTGGAGAGCGCTCCGGGAGGATTCGCAAAGCCGAGATGGCCAACAATTTGTCCGGAAGTCAAGAGATTAGCCTGAGCTGTATCAGACTCACCACTGGCTATTCGCTGGCTGTTGGGTTCTGATCAGAATTGACAGTGGCTCTGAAGTTAGGGGGATAAGAACGGGAGCCAATTCCTCACATTTCTGAATGTGAAATCTGGAGTCCAGACTGCTCAAAGTTTTGCTTTGCTTTCTTTCTCCAGCTAGAAAGGGGGAAACATTCTAAGAAGTGTCAGAAAACATGAAGGCATATCAGCAATTTCTGCTTGGGTGACTCCCATCAACTCTGATGATGGACAGCCAGCATAGATCTTTGTGGAAGATTGGACAGAAAAGAATTACCGTATTTTTTGCACCATAACACTCACTTTTTTCCTCCTAAAAAGTAAGGGGAAATGTCTGTGCGTGTTATGAAGGGAATGCCTACGGGTCGCATGCCTACGGATTTTCCTCCTCTAAAAACTATGTGCGTGTTATGGTCGGGTGCGTGTTATAGAGTGAAAAATACGGTAATCTATCCTCCCCCCCTTTTAAGGGGATGTGCTAATAAATATAATTATTTATTATTATATAATTATTTATTATTTATTCTATTCTATTATTCTATTTATTCTATCTATTCTATTATATATACCGCCCTTTATCCAAAGATCCCGTGGTGGTGTACAGTATTAAAAACACGCTGCAGAACATCCATGACAAAAACATGATAAAAAGCATATTGACAGACAGCCTAATAATAAAATACAGTCGTACCTCAGAAGTTGAGCAAAATCCGTTCCAGAAGTCCATCCAACTTCTAAAATGTTCGGAAACCAAGGTGTGGCTTCCAATTGGCTGCAGGAATAGGCTTGGAGGAGTGCGTGGTTAAACCAGTGCCAGATTTACGTATAAGCTAAACAAGCTATAGCTCAGGGCCCCACTCTCTTGGGGGCCCCCAAAAAATGTAAAGGAAAAAACCTGGATGTACATTTCTAAAATATAAGACAAAAAACAAATAAAATAAAACAAACCAAACACACAGCAACAGTGTTTTGTGTTGTGTAGGCTCCTATTTGTTATGTGCAAATGGCTTTAGATACCTATTAGGTCCATAAATTACCATACAGCATATATTCAACACAAAAAAGCAGCGGCAATTTGTTGTTGACAAAGGATAGCTGGACATATAAAGGGCCCCATTACCTTCAGTAGCTTAGGGCCTCATCAAACCTAAATCCGGCCCTGGGTTAAACTATGGAACTTGCTTTCACAGGAGGCAGTGACAGCCACCAACCTAGACGGCTTTAAAAGAAGGATACTGGCATCTACTCACGATGGTGGCTCTACTCTGCCTCCACAGTTGGAGGCAACAATGCTTTGGAATACCCGTTGCTGGAAACCACAGGAGAAGAGAGGGCTCTTGTGTTTGGCTCCTCCTTGAAGGTTTCCCATTGGGGCATCTGGTTGGCCACTGTGAGAACAGGAAGCTGGACAAGGTGGGTCATTGGCCTGATCCAGCAGGACTCTTCTTATGTTCTTCAGAATATGTGGCCGCTCATAATGGGAGAGAGCCCCACCAATGCCTCGTCCCTATAGGACAGGCATCCCCAAACTCGGCCCGCCAGATGTTTTGGGACTACAACTCCCATCATCCCTAGCTAACAGGACCAGTGGTCAGGGATGATGGGAGTTGTAGTCCCAAAACATCTGGAAGGCCGAGTTTGGGGGTGCCTGCTGTAGGAGGAGGGATGGGTTAGCTATTCTTAGAACTCCCCACTTCCCCTAATTTTGCTGTGCTGTTCTCCAGCCAAGCAGTGTGCACAAAAATGCATCTACTAGGGTAACATGCACATATGAACACACAGATTAGTGAAAAGATCACATAAAGATGCACAGCGTTAGGGCAACTGCTTTGCAAAAAAAGAGAGAAGTGTATATTACGGAATTGGAGGAGAAATCTGCAGCAAAGTGCTGATGTATTTTCACAGAGTTATATATTTATTTTTTTCCCTATTGCGAATTGGTGTGTACAGTCATACCTCGGGTTAAATACGCTTTGAGTTGAGCGTGTTTGAGTTGCACTCCGCGGCAACCTGGAAGTAACAGAGCGTGTTACTTCTGGGTTTCACCACTTGCGCATGCGCAGATGCTCAAAAATGACATCACACGCATGCGCAGAGGCGGCGAAAAGCGACACATGCGTACGCAGACACGCCGTCGCTAGATACGTTTACCTCTAGATGCGAACAGGGCTCCGGAACGGATCCTGTTCGTATCTAGAGGTACCACTGTATATGTGGAGAACTGAATGCCAGATTGGGAAAATGAGAAACTGAGAGAAGCTGAAATGGACAGATGGACCCATCCCTGCCAGCAGTGAGCAGTAAGGTGGGGAGAAAAATCTTTGCGACTGCCATGCTATGGGCTGCTGTGACATCAGTAGCTGGTCAGCCAATCCTCTGCCTCTGCCTTCTCCCCTATTTGCATGCACGAGAATCTGTAGATTTCCAACATTCCCACCGTTTGTTGGCTATCTTAAAGGTTCCTTCCTTCCTTCCTTCCTTCCTTCCTTCCTTCCTTCCTTCCTTCCTTCCTTGAGGTTCACCTTTTGCTCTGCTGTCTGCATCTGGGCTCCAGCTCCCAAATTATATCCAGCATCCTATGAAACACTGATGTCGAGGAAGAATGTGGAGGGGTGGGGGAAGAGGACGGGGCAGAGAAATTAGGCAAGCTTCCTTTGAACAGACCTCAGCTAATTAGATGAAGGGAGCAGGAGTACCAAGTGCCCATCAACAAAAGAGGAAAGAACCCCCCCTTCACCCCGGAAAACGAAGAGCAACTGCGCTTGTGTTTTCATTCTCCCTTCCTCATGTAAGAGAAGCTATTTGCAAGGCGGAAATTGCTTAAGAATGCCAGGCCCATTATTCCAGCGTGAGTCTCGCAGGAGGGCCACTTTCTATGAAGGCAAGGTCACCCTAGACAGCCACTTGAGGCAGACTCCGGCTTCTTCAGAAAATTAATTAGGGAAAGGAGCGGAGAGCATTGAGTGCCCGGCGTGGGGCGGGGTGGTCGGGGGCGAGAGGTCAGGGTCACCACTAAAACACTGAGGCCTGTTTTGATCCTCAAGGAGAACAGAAGAAAGCCAAACTATGTCTCCCCATCTGAATTTTGCAAAATGCATGCTGTTGACTTTTCTCATTCAGGTTGTAAAAAAAACACACCTTCACTCTTCTAAGGTTGAGCTTCCTTTTCCCTTTTTTTAATGGACACCAAAGCCGGAGGGATATTGAGGTAGTGTCTCCTTCCATGTCTAGAAGTTACACCTTTGTTTATTTGTTTATTGCATTTATAGCTCACTTTTCCTCCAAAGAACTCAAGGTGGTGGGCATGCTACTCTTCCTCCATGTTTTATCCTCACAACAAGCCTCCTTGGTGCTTCCAAGGCATGGTCCATGATTCAAAGCTCTGGAGCTTGGCCTGTGAAAACCTGCTCTCTAAAGCTCAATTGGAATAAATGGAAATCTGTGGAGCACCCAAATTGTCATTTGGTGTGCTTCAGCTTTCACAGGGAAAGCTCTGGGGCAAAAGAGAGAGAAAAAGAACGCTTGGAGTGTAGATAAGCCCTTCATCTCACTGTTACCCCTTGTAGACTTCAGCAACAAGGAAGATGGGGAGGGCAAAATGATCTGGCATTGTGCTCAGCTCTCATTGTCTCCGGCTCCCCTGTCTGTTGGGCTCCCTGCCTTCCATTCCACAAGCCCCAGAGGGAAACCAACCACCGTTGATTCCTGCAATGCAAAAGCAGAAGCTTCTGTTTTCTACTCACTCAGAGTCTGTCTTCCATCCAAGCGAACAAGAGCCACCATCACTAATCAAGGCTGCATTCAAGCCAGAGAAAAGCACCTGAAGAGGGAGCAGGGCAGGGCAGAGCTGGTGAGGGATGGGGCCTGGGGGGAAGGGGCGGGGCCTGGGGGCCAGCTAGAAAGGCCTGAGGGACCACATTTGGCCCACAGACCTGAGGCTTCGCTCCAGGGCACCACTGAATGCCCTACATGTGAGTGAGATGTGACCAGGGCCCAGGGACAAGGACTTAATGCCAGGGACACAAACCAGCAATTATCATAGCATTGTGGAGTTGGAATGGATCCTGAGGATCATCGGATCCAATCCCCTGCAATGTGCAAGTATGCAGTTTTCCCATACAAGGATTGAACCTGAAACAGTGGCATTCTCAAGCACCATGCTCTAACCAACTGAACTATCCATGCACTGATTCATGCAGTTAGTAGTAGTAGTAGTAGTAGTAGTAGTAGTAGTAATAATAATAATAATAATAATAATAATAATAATAATAATAATAATTTATTATTTTTACCCTGCCCATCTGGCTGGACTTCCCCAGCCACTCTGGGCAGCTTCCAACAAAATATTAAAACACAGTAATGCATCAAACATTAAAAGCTTCCCTAAACAGGGCTGCCTTCAGATGTCTTCTAAAAGTCTGGTAGCTGTTGTTGTTCTCTTGGACATCTGGTGGGAGGGCGTTCCACAGGGAAGGCACCACTGCCGATAAGGCCCTCTGCCTGGTTCCCTGTAACTTGGCTTCTCGCAGTGAGGAAACCGCCAGAAGGCCCTCAGCATTAGAGTGGCTGGGGAAACCCAGCCAGATGGGTGGGGTATAAATAACAAATTTTTATTATATAATTATTATTAGTGACCATCTTGGCTGGAAAGTGTCCTTGGATTGTGCTGCTGCTGCACCTTTCATATGCCAAACTTCTATTTGTCACTTGGAAGCAATGCCAGAGCTAGATGGTCTGGCACTTGGAGTGGCGCCTGCAGGGGCAGGGCTAGCCACCCATGGGAGTGCTCTGGCAGTGGCGAGCTTCCGGTGGGGGTGTGCCGGCAGCAGCGAGTTTCCCACGGGGGTGCTCCGGCAGCGGCAAGCTTCCCACAGGGGTGTGCTGGCGGCGGCAAGTTTTCCGCAGGGCTGCTCCAGCGGCACTGGCATCCCCGGTGGCTGGATTTCTGCAATTGGCGCCACAAAAATCTGCCCGCTGATCACGCAAATACACCCAGCCGCCAGGGCTATTTGAGCGACTGGCAGTCAGATTTTCGCAATTGGCGGGCAGCGCTGGCACTCCTGCCTGCTGATCACGAAAATCTGACTGCTGATTGCGAAAATAGGCCCGGCAGCCGGGTGTATTTGCATGATCAGTGGGCGGATTTGGGCAACGGTTATCGTGCCAATCACGGAAATCTGCCCGTTGGGGTGCGGGTGCCGCCACGACGATTTGCCCGGGGGGATTTTGTCACCCCCCAGGCATGACACCCGGGGCGGACCACACAGCCCCCTTGCGATGCCCTTGCTTGGAAGTTCAGAAGACATTTCTTTATAGGGTGGCCTGCAGGTGCCAGGAAAGAAAAGAGGGGCTCCCTATTGCCATCTAGTGGAGCAGGCCTGCAGTGCTGCTCTTTGCCTCTCAGCAATTTTAGCAGATTATATTGACAGTGGACCTTTTCAATGCTGTTTTCTTCTACCTTGGCCATGGTGCTTGTAGCCTAGTAAACATGATTGTGTGAAGGGCTTCCATTTACGTCAGCTCCAGAAATACCCAGGATGAGTGCTGCACGAGAGAAAAGAAATATGTGTTGTATGGCGATCTGAAGTGGATTTATTGAAGCTGGCTTTGTTCTTTGAGATGCAGAGCTGGGCGGCAAGTATTGGAGGAGCTCCTGAAGGGCTTATATTAAAAAACACAAATTGGCCTTACTTATATAGGGGGCAAGCAGGTTGCGCTTACAGTTATTACTCTACTTCCCCTACAAAAAAAGCAATCTTTTCAGATTTTTAGCCATCATAGACACTGCATAAAAAGTATCACACACACACACAATTTATATACCACTTGATTTTAGTAAAACCTCCAAGTGATTTACTACAAACATTAAAATGATCAATAAAAAAGTCTAAAACACATTTAAACATACTTAAGATCAACAGTAAAATAGATTAATGTGCCTGGATAGGCTTGCCTCAGCAAAAATGCTTAAAGCAGGTGTTGAAAATGGTACAGCGAAGGTGCCTGCGCAATGTCAAGTGGCATGGAGTTCTGGGTGCTGCCACACTAAAAGATTCATTTATTACAACTTTGGAGTATTTTGTGGCCCCTGCAATGATGCCAGTTCTGCAGATCAGAGCAGCCGAGTGGGCACATATGGACTAAGGTGATCTTGTAAATATTTAGGAACCTAATACTGAGTTACACCCTTGGTCCATCTAACTCATGGGTAGGCAAACTAAGGCCCGGGGGCCGGATCCACCCCAATCGTCTTCTCAATTCGGCCCGCAACGGTCCGAGAATCTGTGTGTTTTTACATGAGTAGAATGTGTGCTTTTATTTAAAATGCATCTCTGGGTTATTTGTGGGGCATAGGAATTGGTTAATTCCCCCCCCCCAAAAAAAATAGTCCTGCCCCCCACAAGGTCTAAGGGACAGTGGACCGGCCCCCTGGTGATAAAGGTTGCTGACCCCTGATCTAACTCATTGTTGTCTACACTGACTGGCAGGGGCTCTCCAGGGTTTCAGACAGGGGCTCTCCCCAGTCTGGAGATGACAGGGACTGAAAGTGGGACCTTCTGCATGCAGAGCAGGTACTCTGCCACTAAGCTGGAAGCCATGGGAAGGGAGGCAGAGTGCTTTTGTGTTTGTGTCCTGCTTGCATGTTTCTAGCAAGGCCTCTCCTCCTCCCAGCGCGGAGGGGTTGTGAGCGGGAGCAGCCTCCCGCGGGGGCAGGGAGGCATATTCGGCTCCCTGCTCCTGATTGCTTCTGCTGCCGCGGCCAAGCCTCCCAGCCGACCAATAGGGCTGGCTGGTGGGCGGGGCTAAATGCATTTAAACAGCCGCTGCAGCGCTCTGCTCCCAGTCTGTTCCTGCTTTCTTCGGATCTCCCATCCTCCCTCCCTCTTAGGTCAGCTTCTTTTTGCGTATTGACCTTGCTATGGACTTCAGTTGGTTGCCTTGGTTGCCCAAGGGGCCTGGTAGGACTTTTTTATCCATTTGGCAAATTGGCACCAGCCTCTTGGTTTTTCTACCTACCTCGTAGCAATTCATCACAACTTTCTGGTATTGGTGGTTAGTCATTGGAATATGTGTGCTGTGTTGGAAGATTGGGTACGTGCCATCATCTACCCCTCCTCTTTTGGGTATTCCATTAAAGGAATCCGGCGGTCGTGGATCCTGTCTGATGCCCTGCTGGTGGCTAGGGCCATGGCACGCCCCCTGGTGACGTCATGGGGAAGCTTCCAGTTGTATTTGCATCAACAAGCTCCTCCCATTGGTTGTTAACCCTGATATGACTCCCGGCTGTGCGGTGTGGTCTTGTATTGCTGTTTCATCCAATGCCTAAGCCAATACTTCTCACATGCTGTAACCAATAAAAGTTGTGGCCTAATTTTGCCCATTAACCTAAAATAATGTGTCTGTGTGTCTTATTATAATCCTAGGTGGGTGGAGGGTCCTCGACTCACAAGCATCTGGTTGTGAGAACAGGATGCTGGACTGGATGAGCCGTTGACCTGATCTAGCAGGCCCGTCTTACACTCTGATGACTTATGTGGCTTGCACACTGCATTTAGCCTTCTTCTCGGGTTCTCCAGATGGACTGTGTGCAAACTATTTGCTCGTCTCCCAGACAAGCTTCCCTGCGTACGTAAAGAGGCAGCCCCATTCCATCACTCGACATGTCAAGGCAAAAGTAAAATAGAATGAAAACGACATAATGAAAGGATCACTGCTCATACCTCCCAAAGGCTCTTTAATGCACGGATTACAAAGCACTTTGCAAGGGTGGGACAATTATTATTATTATTCCTAACCTTGCGTTGTAAGGTGGGAGGGCGAGCTCCTGCCACCTCAGACAAGAACTTGACCTTGCTGCCGCTCCAGGCCTGGAAGCCTGCTGAGTTGGCCCTGGAGGCAGCCTTGGTTTCAGCTCCTCAATCTTCTCACCTTTCTTATGAGCCTAATAGCACCACTCGGTCTGGGTGTTGCACCTGATAATTGCCCCACAGTGGAGCAACAAATAACCCTTTGAGGATTACCAGCACCAGGCAGGTGTGAAGGAGTCTTGCAGGAAGCTGGAAAAGAGCAGAGTGCCTTTCCATCATCATACGAGGGATGAAGATGAATGACATTTCTCAAAGGGGCTTACATAGCATCCTTAGGTGGTCTCCCATCCAGGGAGCCTGCTTGTTAGTGCTGCACCTGCTTACCTTCAGCAATACACCTACCTCATTAGGTGCCTTCAGCAGTTCTGAAAGCTTATGAGGGACGTTTACAACATTTCAATGCTTTTTTGAGTTGAGAGAAAAGGAGAGTAAGAGTGGGCATGGTAGAGGTGTATAAAATTGCGCACAGGGTGTAAAAAGTAGATAGGGAAAGGTTCCTCTCCCCCTCTCATAATGCTAGTAATCAAGGCATCTGATGAAGGCATCAGGGCAGATGAAAGAAAGGACTTATTAATGCAGGACATTTGTTAAATTGTGAAAATGGTTCCTACAGGAAGCATAGATGGCTTTGGGGGGGGGGAGTATATATTATGCAGAACTGTGTTAAAAAGGAGTTCTATTTGAAGAAAATAACACTAGAATGCTGATGAATTTCCATGAGGACTATTAAGAAAACACACACACACACAACTAATGTGGAAATGTGGGGATTTGACAAATGAGAAAGTGAAATGGACTGGTTCTTTCATCCCTAATTCGGCAACCTACTGAGTTCATCTGAAATACTTTCCCTTGCAGGGTTTTAAAAGAAGACTTTTAGAAATGTCAAGAGCCATGGACTTTGAACATCTGGCTCCACTGCCAAGTCATTAAGGATGGTGCAACATTCTATGAATTAAAGACTGTTTGTGATCCAAAGGGGATAATCAAATAGATACTCACTCTAGTTTTCACACCTAGTAATTACCCTGGGCATTGAATTTCAAAGGCTTTGATGACTCCCACATCTTTAAAGGATATTAATGAGCTTGCTCGACAACACATCGATGGAGAAACTAGAGTGTGGTGTTTCTTCATGCTCTCATGCAAAGCTTCCCAAACAAAATTGTATCCAAGTATAAAGACACCTATTAGACCAGGAAAAAGGGGACCTGTGACCCTCCAGAGGATGTTAGACTCTAGCTCCCATGATTCTTGGGAGTGTTGGCCATGCTGACTGGGGTTGATGGAGCTGGACTCCAACATCTGGAGGGCCACAAGTTCCCAATCCTTGGTATAGATTTATCAGCGTGGTTCTTGGCCTGTCTTGCTTTCAACAACAAGTTGGTGGGGGGGGGGAACAAGACACACTGGACATACGACAAATGACAATTTGGAATCTAATGTCAGCTGTTAGGTCAATGTCAAATAAATTCAAAAGAGGTCAACTGGTGCCAGTGGACACAGTGGAGGCTGATTTATTAAAGCAAATTGGGGCACTGCCCCATCAACTTCAGTCAGTATGCTGCCAGCCACCCCCAACTGCCTGCTTTCTTACTTATTGACATTCATTCCAGAGGGTGGAAGTGCCTGTCAGCTGAATGTTGGAAGATTCAGGAGAGGTAGAAGAAAGCACTTCTGAATTAAACAGGGGGACTCACTTCCACAGGAGGCAGAAAAGTAGATGGCTTTAAAGGAGAATTAAATTTTTGGAGGAAGAGGCTAGCAATGGCTGCTAGCCATGGTGGCCATGCCCTGCCTTCCATAGCTGGAGTCGGTAAGGCTTCCAAGTATAAGAAGCTGGAAGTCATAGGAGAAGAAAGTGCTCTTGTGCTCAGATCATGCTTGTGGGTTAGGCATCTGGCTGGCCAGTGTAAGAACAGGATGCTAGACTAGACGGGTCATTGGACTGATCCAAAAGCTCTTCTCACGTTCCCTCTTTAGTCTCAGTATTGTCCCTTAGACAACTCAGCAAGGATGAAGATGTGGGCAGAATTAAAATTAGCTCCATTTGTCATTGGCTCTGACTCCACCAATCATTGACAGGTGCCGCCTAATATTGGTCTTCCTGCCTTCTGTCCTACCAACTCCGATGGGCACCAGCTTCCACTGTGAATGCAATTCATATTTAAGCTCTAATTATTATTACCAACTGTAATTGCATTGCTGTTCTGTTATCACTGTACAATGTTCTCCTTTATACATATGCCAACTACTGTAAGATTTCACTAGGCATCTATTGAAATGGGCGTGAGTCCCACAAAACCTTAAAGGTAAAGGTAAAGGTACCCCTGACCGTTAGGTCATAGAATCATAGAATCATAGAGTTGGAAGAGACCACAAGGGCCATCGAGTCCAACCCCCTGCGAAGCAGGAAACACCATCAGAGCACTCCTGACATATGGTTGTCAAGCCTCTGCTTAAAGACCTCCAAAGAAGGAGACTCCACCACACTCCTTGGCAGCAAATTCCACTGTCGAACAGCTCTTACTGTCAGGAAGTTCTTCCTAATGTTTAGGTGGAATCTTCTTTCTTGTAGTTTGGATCCATTGCTCCGTGTCCGCTTCTCTGGAGCAGCAGAAAACAACCTTTCTCCCTCCTCTATGTGACATCCTTTTATATATTTGAACATGGCTATCATATCACCCCTTAACCTCCTCTTCTCCAGGCTAAACATGCCCAGCTCCCTTAGCCGTTCCTCATAAGGCATCGTTTCCAGGCCTTTGACCATTTTGGTTGCCCTCCTCTGGACACGTTCCAGTTTGTCAGTGTCCTTCTTGAACTGTGGTGCCCAGAACTGGACACAGTACTCCAGGTGAGGTCTGACCAGAGCAGAATACAGTGGCACTATTACTTCCCTTGATCTAGATGCTATACTCCTATTGATGCAGCCCAGAATTGCATTGGCTTTTTTAGCTGCTGCGTCACACTGTTGGCTCATGTCAAGTTTGTGGTCAACCAAGACTCCTAGATCCTTTTCACATGTACTGCTCTCAAGCCAGGTGTCACCCATCTTGTATTTGTGCCTCTCATTTTTTTTTTGCCCAAGTGCAATACTTTACATTTCTCCCTGTTAAAATTCATCTTGTTTGTTTTGGCCCAGTTCTCTAATCTGTCAAGGTCATTTTGAAGTGTGATCCTGTCCTCTGGGGTGTTAGCCACCCCTCCCAGTTTGGTGTCATCTGCAAATTTGATCAGGATGCCCTTGAGTCCATCATCCAAGTCGTTGATAAAGATGTTGAATAAGACCGGGCCCAAGACAGAACCCTGTGGCACCCCACTAACTCTTCTCCAGGATGAAGAGGAACCATTGATGAGCACCCTTTGGGTTCGGTCAGTCAGCCAGTTACAAATCCACTGAGTGGTAGCATAGTCAAGACCGCATTTTACCAGCTTCTTTACAAGAATATCATGGGGCACCTTGTCAAATGCCTTGCTGAAATCAAGGTAGGCTACATCCACTGCGTTCCCTTCAGGTTCCAGTCGAGGACGACTCTGGGGTTGCGGTGCTCATCTCGCTCTATAGGCCGAGGGAGCTGGCCCACAGCTTCCGGGTCATGTGGCCAGCATGACTAAGCCGCTTCTGGCGAAACCAGAGCAGTGCACAGAAATGCCATTTACCTTCCTGCTGGAGTGATACCTATTTATCTACTTGCACTTTGACGTGCTTTTGAACTGCTAGGTGGGCAGAAGCTGGGACTGAGCCACGGGAGCTCACCCCGTCGTGGGGATTTGAACTGCCGACCTTCCGATCGGCAAGCCCTAGGCTCACTGGTTTAGACCACAGCGCCACCCGCTATGCTATGGCAAATTGGTTAGCCTTTAAGTTGTCTGCAATACTTTTTATTGTGTTCCTACTGTTTCCCCTTTCATACCAAACCACCTTCATTCATATGAGTGGAAAATGCATGCCTGAGAGTTGTGGTGGTTGCTGTTCATTGGGGCTGTTGGGCCAGAAGGCAGAGACCCTGCCTGTATGTGAAGCCAGAGCCAATGACAGGCAGAGTCAATGAATTCTAATCTCCCCCCTGCTCCCCTTCACATTGAGTTCTCCAAGGGCAACACTGAGGCTAAGGAGGAGGAAGCTGACTGGCAGTGCCACCCTCTGCAAGTGAGAAAGCAAGCAGGTGGGGGCTGGTTGAGGGCAGACTGCGGTTGGTGGGGCAATGCCTCATTTGCCCCAACAGGCCAGCCTCCACTGCCTGAGAGCCAAATCTTTAATATTTCAGCATATTTTAACACTCCAGTCAAGTGCCAAAAGACCTCCACTTCAGTGACCAAAATAAGGTAAAGGTAAAGGTCCAGTCGTGACCGACTCTGGGGTTGCGGCACTCATCTCGCTTTATTGGCCAAGGGAGCCAGCGTACAGCTTCCGGGTCATGTGGCCAGCATGACTAAGCCACTTCTGGTGAACCAGAGCAGCGCACGGAAACGCTGTTTACCTTCCCTCCAGAGTGGTACCTATTTATCTACTTGCACTTTGATGTGCTTTCGAACTGCTAGGTTGGCAGGAGCAGGGACTAAGCAACGGGAGCTCACTCCGTGGTGGGGATTTGAACTGCCGACCTTCTGATCAGCAAGTCCTAGGCTCTGTGGTTTAACCCACAATATGTATGTGCAAAAACAGCAATCTCTTTATGCAGACTGAGAACTTACAAAATCTATGATGCAGTGTGACTGCAAGTGGAAACACACTGAAATGATAAACAGCAGATGGATTTTCTTCTGAAACCTGGGGCTCCTAAACAGATGACTTATTTTTAAAAGTACTCCTCCTGGTGAGCTTGCACAAAGCTTACATGGTGGTTAGACCATGTCTGGTTTCCGTTGAGTGTTTGTTCTGATTTGTTTATAGGCTGGTTATATGACCACCATCATCTGTCCTGATTTGCTTGTGGGGTACTTTACGCATCTCTCTGTTAGTCATTTGTTCATCCCACACTTTTCAAAGCATTTCACCGTCACTTTCCAAACCACAAAAAGCCCGATCCTTTTAAAAAGTGGATTTGTTGTGTGAAGGTGACAGAGCCCTTTAATCCACTTTGATTGCACAAACCTAAAGTTCTGGTATGCACTCAAATCCCTCCTGCAAAAAATACTGACAGTCTGGAGCTCAAGGCTGGGGGAAAGAACTGCAAAATGAAATTCCTCCAGAAGGCTTCGTGCGTTGTGCCTGCAGCAAAATACGTAACAACAAAGCAAAAGCAGAAAGGATGGGGGCGGGGAGGACACCAACCCTCCTAATTGATAGGCTCATTAGGGTAAATGGGGCACTGCCCCACCAGCTTCAGTCTACTCTTAACCAGGCCCCACCTGCCTTCTTCCTCACTTACAACTAATCCCAGGAATGGCCCTGCTTTTCATCTTCCTCCTCCTTAGTCAGCACTGTCCTTGCAGAAGGAGGATGGGGTGAAGCTAGAATTAGCTGTCTCTGTTTGTCATTGGCTCTGGCGCCATCTAGTGCAGGGCTCCCTATTTTCTGCTCCACCAGCCACTGCAACAGTTATTGTGCATGTGCTGGTCATAACTAAAACAGTAAGTTCTGCCCAACTCAGACAGACTTTTCCAAGTTATCATGCATAAGACTGGACTGTGAATTAGGCTCGGTCATGTTGGGCTCAAGATGGATTTCAGGTTGCACCAAGGGGCAGCAATACATCAGGGGTGCTTCCCTTGTGAGGGAGAAATATACAAGTGTTTTTCAAATCCCAGTTGCCGCTTAACAGGGATGGAAGGAGGAGCTGCCAAATCTGGTCCTCTCAATTCCTCAGTTTTCCAAGTTTAAAAGTCAGTACTCCACATTTTGTAGCAATATGCAATTTTTAAAAAATCCTCATGAAAATCCATTAGCATTACAATGCAAATTTCTCCTAATAAACACATTTTGGGCATGCAGTTTTGACTTATGTACAGATTTTTGGCAGACCATTCCCCCTGATACAATGCATGTTTGAAGGGGCACCGTCTCGCCTTCAAGGTTGTGGGTGCCCATCGCTGTAATGCGGGCTCCTGCAAAAACAGACATGATGTTGCACATCGTGTATGTGATGTCACATGCACCACATGCAGGTATGTGCATGTGACGTTGCATGTCTGCTTTGAAGGAAAGGTAGGAGAGGATATATTGATTAAATATTAACTCTCCTCACTCACGCTTGTGAGTAAGCAGCAGAGCACATTCCCTTGCACATTGCTGGAAGCTAGTTGATGGATTCATGAGAATCATTTGAGTTAAGCAATCCAGTCTGGCTTGTCCTGTCTGGATTGTGCCTGGTAAGTTTCCCCTTACGTTTCCCTCTTAAAATAATAATGCAACAGTCTTCATTAAAAGAACAGTTATACCTTGGGGTAAATGTGCTTCAGGTTGAACGTTTTCAAGTTACACGCCGTGGCGACCCGGAAGTAACGGAGTGTGTTATTTCTGGATTTTGCCACTTGCACATGCGCAGATGCTCAAAATGATGTCACACGCATGTGCGGAAGTGGCAAAACGCGCCCCGCGCCCGCGTCTTACGTTCTACTCAGGATGTGAATGGGGCTCCGGAACCCCATTCAAGTTCATAGTAGTTTCCTGAAGGCAGGCTTTAGCTTACAGTTGCAGTTACATTTATAGAGAAACAAAGTGTGGCTTCATCCTCTGTAGGGATGAGCCATGTGCTGCTGGCTGAGAGCCAGCTGAGAGCCAGCAGAGAGCAAAAGAGCAGCAAAAGAGAGTATCAAGGGCATAAAGAGGAAGATGGCTGCATGACTGGCCCTTTTATAGGGTCTGCCAGGGTCACGCCCATCTACCTGGTCACACACCAGGTGTGACAGGAAGTATTGTGTGTCCACTCTGGGCAAACAGGAAATGTTGACTGCTTCAGTGATGTTACATCCCACACACATTGTAGCAGCGGAGGCTCCCTCCTCCTCTCTGTAGCCAGCAAGGCACTTTTCTCCATGGGGCGGGGCTCAGACTCAGAGGCAGAGAGACTGCCTCCATGTCCAATCCTCGCTCACTGGCTTCTCTCTTGGGAGCAGCACCACAGGGGTTGGCTCTGGCTGCCTCTCTCCTGCTTTGTTCATTGACTTTGTGGGTGCCCAACCCCCACAATTATATTATTGTGGGTGCCCAAGCGCCCACAGCCCCCTGGAGTTGGCTCCTAGGCATGTTTGTATGATTTCTTTTGGGGGGTGGATCAAATATCTTCTCTCTTTTATTGCATACTTCCCTCTAATATATGCATATTTTCAAAGGTTTGTAGGTGGAAGAATTGCGTTGCAAAATCCAGATATGGGTAAATTTCAAAGCATAGCCATGTTTTGGTTTGTATATAGTTTTGGAAAGTCTGGTTTTGGCTTTAAATACACCCAGAATCAAATTTCTCCTCCATCACCACTGTTGAATGAGGAGTGTGAACTCCCCCAGGCTCTGCATAGGTGCTTAAGTGATCTAATAATAGCAACTGAACGTTGAGAGTGTCTGGGCCACCTCAGGCTATCCGACACTCTTCTTACTCAATTTTTGATGTTCAGAAGTTGGAGGCTCTGAAAGATGTGTGTGTGTTTCATAATACCCCAGCAAAATTGGCCACCAGCCACTTTATATTACAGTATTCAGGTTCTCTCGCCCGACATGCGTTTCATAGTGTTTTCGTCACCCGATCCCTGTCTCTTTCCTCTTTGCATAGGAGATGGGGACAGTTTGGGGGGTGACTCTGAAACAGGATTGGGCCGTGGCAAGAAAAAGGAGCAAAGAATGAACCATTAGAGCGAAGGATTTAATATTGCCTATGATAGTTATGTCTCTGCTTTTTGCTCCCCCCTTTTTTCTGCTTTTTAAGATGCTCCTTGCCAACAAAGGTCCGTATAGTTAAAGCTATGGTTTTCCCAGTATGGAAGTGGGAGCTGGACCATAAAGAAGGCTGATCGCTGAAGAATTGATGCTTTTGAACTATGGTGCTGGAGGAGACTCTTGAGAGTCCCATGGACTGCAAGAAGATCAAACCTCTCCATTCTTAAGGAAATCAGCCCTGAGTGCTCACTGGAAGGACAGATCCTGAAGCTGAGGCTCCAATACTTTGGCCACCTCATGAGAAGAGAAGACTCCCTGGAAAAGACCCTCTAATATATGCATATTTTGCATACTTCCCTCTAATACTTCCCTCTAATATATGCATGTTGGGAAAGATGGAAGGCACAAGGAGAAGGGGACGACAGAGGATGAGATGGTTGGATAGTGTTATTGGAGCTACTAACATGAATTTGACCAAGCTGCGGGAGGCAGTGGAAGACAGAAGTGCCTGGCGTGCTCTGGTCCATGGGGTCACAAAGAGTCGGACACGACTAAACAACTAAACAACAGCAACATGATAGTTATGATTACAATGATAGAATAATAGAACTGCACAGCTGGAAGGGAGCCAAGCATCATATAGTCCAAACCCTTTTAATGCCAAAATCACAGCTAAATAATTCCTGGCAGATGGCCACCCAAACTCTGTTGAAAAACCTCAAATGAAGGAAAATCCAATATCTTCCTATGTAGCTCATCCCACTGTTGAACAGCTCTTACTGGGAGAAAGGGTTGGTGGAAAGGAAAAAAATATATAGGTATATTTTTGTTAATATCCTTCTGGGTCTGACAAGGGTAGACACTTCGGTTATAGCAGATGTGTCAACAACATAGGATCATAGAACTGTAGTGTTGTAAGAGACATAAAGCGTCATCTAGTCTAACTCAGTAATGCATGAGTGACAGCTAAAGGATTCATGGTACATGGATGCCCAACCTCTGCTTAGAAACCTCCAATGAAGGAGGAGTCCATCATCTGCCGGGGGAGCCCATTTCATTGCCCTGCTGTTAGTTTATGACCCACCTATCACATAAATCAATTAGTAATCATAGAATAAAACCAACTAAGCATAGGTTGAAAAAGAATATACATACATATGATTTAAGAAATAGGGTGTTTTCTTTAAAAAGGCAGAAACTTCATTCCCCACCCACTCTATCTTCTGGCTGAAAAAGCTTGTGGAATAAAAAATAATGTTCCTCACTCCTGTCTTTTATCTGTCAGTCATTTGTCCCGCCTGCTCAAAAGTGTGTAAAAAAAGACTCATTGGGCTGTATCCAACTAAGCTCCCACTGTGTATCCCACTGAAATTAATGGTCCTAAGACATATCTATAAATTTCAATGGGTCCGCTCTGCAAATGACTAACAGCCCATTGTTTTCAGGATGTTTTTAATCCATCATTTTGTAGCTTGACTTTATTTTTATTCTTAATGTTTGGATGTTGTTTCTGTGAGCTGTCCTGAGCACTGTGAGATAGAAGTATTTTTAAACAGATAAATAAATAAGTCAATAAAAGCACTTTGAGCACATGGGTGGAAAGGCTGTGCATATAAACAGACAAGGCAAACTGATTCCTCTGTGAGTCTGATCTGCAGGAGAAGTGTGAAAGCAATTTGTTGAGAATAACTTCCCAGAGAGGTATACTGTAGCTCCTTTTAAAAAAATGAATGCATGAAAGAGTGTCAGCCAGATGGGGAACCTGTGGCCTTCCAGATGTTGCTGGTTAGGGCAGCTGGAGTCCAGCCATATCTGGAGGGCCACAGCTCCCCCACCCCTAGCTGACATAGTTCTTGAGTTACATGGCTGTTTAGAGCATCCTTTGATTTATAACCTGATGCAGGGAAGAGCAACCTGGTTCCCTCCAGATGTGGCTGTACTCAAACTCCCATCTGTCCCAGCCAGCACAGCCAATGATCAGGGATGATGGGCAATTTGTTGTTGTTGTTTAGTCGTGTCTGACTCTTCGTGACCCCATGGACCAGAGCATGCCAGGCACTCCTGTCTTCCACTGCCTCCCGCAGTTTGGTCAAACTCATGCTGGTAGCTTCGAGAACACTGTCCAGCCATCTTGTCCTCTGTCATCCCCTTCTCCTTGTGCCCTCCATCTTTCCCAACATCAGGGTCTTTTCCAGGGAGTCTTCTCTTCTCATGAGGTGGCCAAAGTATTGGAGCCTCAGCTTCAGGATCTGTCCTTCCAGTGAGCACTCAGGGCTGATTTCCTTAAGAATGGAGAGGTTTGATCTTCTTGTAGTCCATGGGACTCTCAAGAGTCTCCTCCAGCACCATGATTCAAAAGTATCAATTCTTCGGCGATCAGCCTTCTTTATGGTCCAGCTCTCACTTCCATACATCACTACTGGGAAAACCATAGCTTTAACCATGGCTGCGTACACACCATAAACAGTGCAGAACTTTGGTAACAGGACATCCTGAGTGAGGACAAAATTTGGTGCCCCCCCCAATATTTCTTATTTTCATTATAATTGTTTTTAATGGATGTTTATGGTTTTATTTAAATTTTTATTGAGGTTTGTGTGTGTGTGTTACAAAGCCATCGGATGAACAGGGAAAGGTACAGCACATCTGTTGCCTCCACTTTCAATTCATAGTCTTTTTCACAGTTTGGTTACATTTGGTGAGAGACACTTTTGTCATAGGGATGCGGGTGGCGCTGTGGTCTAAACCACTGAGCCTCTTGGGCTTGACGATCGGAAGGTTGGAGGTTCGAATCTCCACGACGGGGTGAGCTCCCATTGCTCTAGTCCAGCTTCTGCCAACCTAGCAGTTCGAAAGCACAGCAGTGCAAGTAGATAAATAAGTACAGCTACAGTGGGAAGGTAAACGGCATTTCCTTGCGCTCTGGCTTCCTTCACAGTGTCCTCTTGAACCAGAAGCAGTCTAGTCATGCTGGCTGCATGACTCAGAAAGTTGCCTGTGGACAAATGCCGGCTCCCTTGGCCTGAAAGTGTGATGAGTGCCGCAACCCCATAGTCGCCTTTGACTGGACTTAACCGTCCAGGGGTCCTTTACCTTTACCTTACCTACAGTGCTGGATTTATGTATAGGCTAAGTAGGTCGAAGCCTAGGGCCTCTTAAGTCTAGGGGGCCTCACCAGCCTGCCCTCTCCCCAGTGCCATGGTCTCTCCTCTCCCAAAATTGTAAACCCAAGACTTCATGCAAGGGCAGGGCAACTCAGGCCCAGCAACTATTAGGGCTAGCCAGTGGGGCCCAATTGGAAACAGTGGGGTGCAACTTGAAAAATTTTTTTGGAGGGCCCCAGTTCACAGCCAAAGTGTGCAAAATCTTATAGATACAAATAAAATCCATCTAGATTGCCCTGGTGCAGGGGCCCCCTTAGCAGCGGCCCGCGGGGCCCAATTTGGCTCAATTGCTCCAATTGCCTTAAGGTCAGTCCTGATGAGACTGTGCAGGGGTTGGATTGACAAGTCATGCACCTTCTAGGTCCCTAGTGTCACCATTCAGAGTACAGACTCAAGGACTTGTTATGGAAATTAAAGGGGGGCACTTATTGGAAATCAGTTTTGTCACCTCTTCCCCCCAAACCCTGAGACAATGAGCCAAGCCACCTTTTATTCACAGTCGCATAAGCACTACACTACAGCATGGTCATAAACGTACATTCAACCACTGAAATATACACCCAATATGTAGCAATGGAGATTTATGTTACTGCTTTATGAATGAACACTGTGTTTTATAAATAGACTCTGTATTTTGTGAATTACCTAAGAGCCACCAATCGGTAACTCTAGAATCTGACAGCTAACCAATTGGGTACTACCAAACAGCGACCCCTATTGCTGAAAGCAGGTAACCAGCAGGGAATGCTTCAGCTCAGCCTTTGCACTGTTGACTGAACACCCCCTGCTGTGCAGATAATGAAGAAAGCTCATAAATTGTATCCCTTCTGGCATCCTGGCCAACTCTATTATGCCGGTGTAAACCCTGGTGCACCAGAAGCACAGAATAGCAGCAAATAAAATCTGCTCATACGTCAGCAACTGATAAGACTTGTCAACCAGTTCTTCCCAAGTCTTCCTAAATTATAAAGCTCCAAAATACAGGACTTCCGGGTTAGTGCCATCGGCTAATGGCGGATTCCCTCCGAGCTCCGGAGGGAATCGGCTCCGCAGGAGTTGGGTCCTGCTGTGGCGGCGACGCGGGGACCCTCAGAAATCACAGGCGGTGAAGCCTGTGAACTTGGTGACTCGGTGGGCACCATTTGCGCCCCCCGACCCGCGAAGGAGCCTTTTTAAAGGCTTCGGAACGGGGGACGGGGTGAGCGGAGCGGTGCTGAGAGTCGACTGCTTCTCATGCGGAGTGAAGCCGCATGCCATGGTCGGAGAGCGCTGACTTCTTCTTGTGAACAATTGGACTTTAAAAGCAACAACCCATGAGTAGTACGGAAATTGGATTTACAAAGAAAATTTTTTTTTTTGAATTAGGCACGATCGGGGAAGGCGCAAACAGGAAGTCCGTCTCCCCGTGTTGTAAATAATTTTAAGCAAGGATCAGCTAACTAAGGTCGAGAGAATTTTTTTTCTTGTTTATTGGATAAAAGACATTAATTTCACGATTTGGCAGTATAAGTAATTTTACTGGAGGATAAGAGCTAACTTTGGGAGCTGAAGTGCCACCCCCCCGGACCCAGGAGTGATCCACGAGAGAGCCTGTTGAAGAGGTATTGAAGAGTTTGACAGCTGTCAAATTAGCTGTCAAAGCTGAAAAAGAGAACTTTGTTTCTGTTGTCTCTGCAGGTTATATTTGTTACAATTTGCTTATAATTTGTTGAAAATAAGGAAGAACTGATACAAACTAACTTGACTTTTGGATTTGAACTGGAAGGAATATTAAGTAACCAAAATCCCTCTAGAGGGGGTTTTGGGACATTACAAGAATGGCTGAAGGAGGGAAAATACAAGCTAAATTGGACAGTTTTTGTTCTCTTGGGAAAGTTACAAGGCCAAATTGATGTTTTGGCTACAAATGTTGCAACTCTGGACTTAACAGTAAATAATTTCATTGAATTTGATAAGGACTTGACTCAGGAAGTTTATGCAGCTGGACAAGAAGAGAAACTTGAGAACTTTGAGAGTGTGGAGAAAGAGATATATGTTGTTCCTGAGGAAAAGGAAGGAGGAGCTGTAATGCTGCAGATGACAAAGGCCTGACATGATGGCTACAAAGGAAAATAAGAACTTGATGTTGAAAATCTGGTTTGAATTGGAGATTGAAGAATGGAGAGATCTCCTTATGTGGAGATCTGAAGATCCAAGGATTACAAATCTGATTAAGGTGGAAGTTGGAGCTTTGGGGACATTTGGACTTGAAAGGAGTAAGAAACAAGTTTCGGGCTCCACTTTTAAGTATGGAGGTCTGGCTGGAAGAAATATGGATCCCATTTGGCTAGAGCTTCTCCGAGATCTGGTGTTTAATATTAAGGACTATCAAAAAAAAAACCGGCAGAGAGGAATTGAGAGAGAATTAAGAGCCTCGGACGTGAGATCTCCAGGCTGATAGTAGATCAAGACTGATGGACATCTGTTGGGGATTGAAACCGGGAAAGGGGGGGGATGGAGTTTGGGGATCCAAAGGGTGCATAATTACAATCTGGTTTTGCTTTTATTTTATTTTGCTATTTGTATGAAAATTGGGGAAGTCGTGGAAGGGAATTAGAAAAAAGTTTTAAGAATGAGAATTGATGTATAAATATTGATGTTTATAAGGTAAAATTGGCTTTTTTAAAATGAACTAAACAGAAAAAGGTTAAAAATTGGGGATAAGAACTTGTTGAACTAACAATTTGAATTGGAATATAAGAAGGGGAGGTGTGGGGAAGTCAGGGAAATATGTTATAGAAAAATAAGGATTGTAAACTTTATGTGTTTTTAACTTTTTTTGTTTTTTGTTTTTTGATTTTTTTAATGTATTAAAGTGGAAAATTTCAATAAATATCTTTTTTTAAAAAAAATAAAGCTCCAAAATACAGGCCAAAAGAGAGCAAGTCTGGGAAGAGAGAGGCATACAATGGGCACCACGAGTGAAAAGGCCCTGCTCCGTGTAAGTCCTGCCCTGTCATTTGATAGAGTGCCCACTTGCCCTCCTTCTTGACATGGAATGCTCTCTATTGGAGTCTCCAGGTCCAGTACAAAGACCATAAGAAGGGAGAGCTGAGACTTGGCCAGGCCTGCATCCAATCTTGTTTTTGTACAATCTTGTTTGTCCTTGGTAACCAAAATAATATTATCAACATATACAAGCACAAAAGTTGTTTTCCTTCATTTGCAAGGAATCGTACAAAACAAAGTGGCACTAAGAAAGAAAAGTTCCAGGGTGGCAATAGAAAGCAAACTAAAAATGCTTTTGAAGTTCATCAAAACTATGCAGCAATATCAAGTTATATGTAAACTGGTGCTATTAACTGTAATCCTTCTAGTTGGTTAATTGGTTCAGCAACCTCCATGCACATGACATGTGAGTTAAATGATAACTAATCAGAGGCAGCTACAGGAGAGCTATGAGATTCAGGTGAGGGTCAGATGCCTTGTCAATCCCAGCAGGTATATAAGAGGACGACCCGGCCTGCAACGAGGAAGAACATCTGCTAGGTATACTTGAGAGTGCCTGCTGGAATAAATCTTGACTGGATTTATGCATCTTAGTCCAGATAAAACATTATAAATGACACCCATCCATACTCTTCTCTTGCGGGGAGGGGATGTGTAATCAAAGCAAATGGTAACAAGTTAATAGAGGGCGCTTGATGTCTCATGAGAAGAGACCACGTAAGTAAAAAGAGGTGGTTATGTTTGTAATGAGTGCTTTGATGTCAAGTTGGTTAATGCATTGCTCTTTTGCAACTTAAAAATCTCCAAACAATGTAGCTTAAACACACAGAGGGAAATTAGGTAACATTTTTGTGTGTGAAACACCCTGCAGGATCAGATCAAAGGTCCATCTAGTCTATCATCCTGTTCTTCCAATGGCCAACCAGATGTCTGTGGGGAAACCCTCAAGCGGCGCATGGAACATAAAATAGAAAAGCCTACAAGAATGTTGAGTTTGTGTGAGTAGCGCACCAGTCAAAGATCAAACTTATTTTCATCCCAGGGCTGCTGGCTGAAGCTAGAAGATACCTCTGCTATGCCGATGGGTACGCCATCTGGTGGCTGGCTGCTTGTAAGGCAATCCAGCACCCATCCTTGAATTTCTTTGCACCTGTGCTCGAATGTCTCTGCCATCTGCAATGGTAGAAACCAATTTTTCATTTTATTAAAAAAACAACAGCCTTCCTTCCTTCCTTCCTTTCTCTTAGTGATCAGGTGGGATTGCTATGAGGAATTATAACAAATATAGAGTAAGCCATCTGTGTCAGCAATGAAAGCATTGCGTTGACTGGGTTTAAACTATTTTGATATGATTCTTGATCAATCCACACCTCTGCATCCCTGTTCCGTTTCTCTTTCTTGACCAGTAACGTACACTGCCAGTTGCTTCGCCAGGCAGGCATCCTGGGTCATCAAAGACGGTGGGCAGTTTCTTTGATGTAGTTTTTCTGATATGTTGATCTTAGGATGTTAATCTTAGGATGTTATGTGAAACAGGTTTTACATAAAGGTGATAATGATCACTGTCCTTATCATGTATATTGCTTGTTTATCACCTCCTGGGGTTGCCAAATGCTCTCCTTTGTAGTTCTGTTTTATTTACCCCATGCTTAATTAGTTTTGGTAGTTTAACTTTGTCCCCACATGGGGTTTGTTGAAATGCTCAGAAGAAATCTGATTGGTTCTTACGAACACTCTGTAAAAAGCTCTTTTGTGAATAAAACGACCTGGGCCAGGGGCTGGAGGCAGAGGCAGAGAGATTATTATACGCACCCTTCCCAGAGTCTTGCTGGTTCAAGCCTCTGTGTGTATTCTTATTAATCAGAGTTCAATCCTTCCTTTCCTTTGAGAATGACTCAAGAAGAGTCCAAGTTAAACTTATTTAGTTGACAAATTTGACTTTCTGGGCTGCTGGGCTGATTTCATGGCGGTCTTTCTTTTCTAAAAAATGAAGGAGGGGAGGCTTGTGTATGCTTGCAATTTGCATCATATTTTCATCTCTTGTTCTAGAAGGTGCAGACAGAGGCCACATTCAACCCATACATTTAAGGCACCATGATACAACTTTAAGCAGCCACGGCTTCCCCGAAAGAGGTATGGGAACTGAAGTTTGTTAAGGGTGCTGGGAGTTGTTGGGGAACCCTTCTTCCTCTCCCAGAGTGACATCCACCTTGCATGCAGAAGTTCCCAGATAAGAAAACATCAGGTTTATTACTCATGGCAAACAAAGCTATTCTCAGCACAAGCTCACAGGTGCGCACTTATGCCGTGGGGTTGAGAGTGCAATGGGGTCCCTACACTAGGACAAAGAAAGGAAGATGAGAGAAGATGGAAGGAAGGAGTTTACATGGCAACGAGTGGTTGCTACAGAAGGAACCAGGGAGGGTAGAATAGGCTGCCTCTTTCTATCACCCCCTAGAGGTTCAGGTAATTTATTGCAGGCATTGATGCTTTACTCCCAAAGGTATGTTCCTCTGTAAGGGAACAAGCTGGTTTTAAAAATCAGAGGTGAAAATAGCAGCAACAGATGTTAACTAGTTAAACAGAGTCAGCAAAACTGGTGAGGTTTGGAATGTGAACCTGCTGACTTAAGAGTATAGCAATGCTACAACCTCAAACTGGTTCAACGGCAATTTTCTCTTTACAGAAACTGCAGCTCCGTGAGAGGGCAGAGGTGGTGGTGAGAACTGGGGTGTGTGTGTGTGTCTTGGAAATGCCATCAAATCACAGTTCCGGGGATACTTTGGTTTTCTGTCAGTTCCAGCTTCCATCTCCCCAAACAGAACTCATTGGCAAAATTAGCAAATGTGGCACCATCTCCACTGGTTTTAATTGAAGCTAGAATCAGTTTCTTAAAAGGTTTTACCGTATTTTCCCCTCTATAACACACAGATTTTTTCTCCTAAAAAGGAAGGGGAAATGTCTGTGCGTGTTATTGAGCGAATGTGTGGTCCCTGGAGCCAAATGGCGCGAGGGGAGGCAAAAAAAATCAGGCAAAAATCAAATTGCGCATCTCGGAGAAGGGAAACCTGAAAAGAGAAAGCGGCTGCTTTCCTGCATTCTGCCTCAGGGTCTTACTGCCCACCCTCCTCTGTTTCCTTGCTGTGTTTGCTCAAACGGAACAAAGAGCAGGGAAAGCCCCTCCCCTCCAGGCAAGCAGAGGGGAAAGCAGAGTGTCGTCTCTGTGCTCCGGTGCTGCTGAAAACATGCAGGAGGGAGAGAGAGAGAGAGAGAGAGAGAGAGAGAGAGGGCGAGAGCGCTGGCTGGCTTGGGTTGGTAGGTGAGGGAAAACTTTTGCCTTCCTTTCCTCCCTCCCGTTATACCCCTCTCCTGCATTCTTAGCCAGCTGCTTCTCTGCACACCCCTCTCGTGCTCCTTGTCCCTTCTGTGTTTTTCCTTCCCTCCCCACTTAAAATGTGGTTAAAAAGCATGGATCCACATGGATCCTCAGGATCTTTGCATTGGGTCACCCCAAATTCACCATCAGATCACATAGCATGTCCATGGCTACAGCCTGCCCCCCAAAAATCACGCACCCACTGTTGCCTGGGGCTGCAATGGTGCAAAAATGTGGTTAAAAAGCATGGATCCACATGGATCCTCAGGATCTTTGCATTGGGTCACCCCAAATTCACCATCAGATCACATAGCATGTCCATGGCTACAGCCTGCCCCCCAAAAAACACGCACCCACTGTTGCCTGGGGCTGCAATGGTGCAAAAACGTGGTTACAAAACATGGATCCACATGGATCCTCAGGATCTTTGCATTGGGTCACCCCAAATTCACCATTAGAGCACATAGCATGTCCATGGCTACAGCCTGTCCCCCAAAAATCACACACCCACTGTTGCCTGGGGCTGCAATGGTGCAAAAACATGGTTACAAAGCATGGATCCACAGGGATTCTCAGGATTTTTGCATTGGGTCACCCCAAATTCACCATCAGATCACATGTCTGTGGCCACAGCATGAAGCACAAAAATGATACATCCACTGTTTCATTCAGAATGTTTTCCCCCTTGTTTTCCTCCTCTAAAAATGATGTGCGTGTTATGGTCAGGTGCGTGTTATAGAGCGAAAAATACGGTAATTAAAATTTTCTGGGTTTGGGAAAACCACAGCAATCTAAGACAGTAGCATAAAAATAGAAAGCAACACCCTCAAACAAACAAACAATATTTGCATAATGCATTGATTTTTTGGGGAGGGGAAAACACTGGTCTCACAATAAAAGTATTTAGGCAGAGACTAGTTGAGTTTGCAAGGTAGCACGATGCTCAGTTTGCGTAAAGAAACAAGAACTCAGTGTCCATGGTTTACAACAGACAACATCCTTATTAGTTAATTTAGGCTCTGCCCCTTTTGCCAAGACATCTTTCACAGAATTCATGTGAGAATGGCACCTAAGAACCAGGCCCATTAAGTACCCATGCACTGTAGACACTGCTTTATATACCAGTAAGAGGAAGGGCAGTCTATAGCAAAAAATAATGAGGTTTGTGGCGCCTTCAAGACTAATTAATTAATCAGCATCTGAGTTCTTATAGGCTGCATATCTGTTTCATCAGATGCATGGCGCAGCCTGGGAAATTGGAAACATATTAATATTGGGGAAGAAACACTTTTGCAAAAGTTGCAGTGCAGAAGATTTGATAGATCTAATCAGAAAAGGGTGTGTCCCTAGACCTTGAAAAGCTTATGGAAGCAGAGGAATGCCAGCACACATTCACATGCAACCTCCTTCAGTTAGTTTCGTCTCAGTGCCTCTGGAGTCTGCAATAACAGATCGTTGCCAGTGAGTTCAGGGTCAGATTGATATTAGAAGGCACTAGGTCAGTTTTTCCCAAATTTGGGTCTCCAGCTGTTTTTGGACTGCAACTCCCATTATTCCTAGCTAGTAGGACCAGTGATCGGGGATGATGGGAATTGTAGTCTAAAAACAGCTGGAGACCCAAGTTTAGGAAACACTGAACTAGGACCTGAAAAAATTATGGTACACCCTATAATTCAAAATAAAAACAATGCTAAACTGTGTGTGTACATGACAGAATCTGATTTCCTTGCAACATTTCGATCTACATTAGTAGGATGCCCCCTCATACAGGTGGGGTTAAATAACAAAAAGAGAACAGAAAAATTGGGAAAGCAAAATGCCTGGCTCCAGGGTCTGCAAGGACATGGACCTGCAATAGGCTTGAGCCTGTTCAGATCTTAAGGCCACGTGTAGAAAGGACGTTAGCATGGCCACTCAGTTAGCATGGCCACTCAGACAATGCTGAGTTGGTGGACCAATGGTCTGAAGTCCTATAACCCTTATGTGATTTCCTTTTTTCAGAAACAAAAACATGCTGAGAGGTAACCTGGATTGGACCCTTAAATTCTTTGGCATGCACAGGTCAAGCATAAGTGATGTATGTCCCAGGTGAAAGTCTTGAAGCCTGCCTGCACTAGCAGCCCACCTGGAAAGGTGCCCAGGTGAAAAATCCTAAGCTGGTTTCGATCCACTGATCTGGTAGTTTGAAATGTAGAAAAATGGAATGGCATAAAAGGGTCAGCTCTGAGACAGTAATGGGTACATTTGATAGACGTACTGCCTGAAGATTCACTGTACTTTGCACGACAAGCTCTTGAAGCATTTGCAATTGTGGTGTGTGTATGTTTGTGTCTCTCCCCCTACTTCCTAGACAGAGCAGGGAGTCCATTAATTGATTGCGTCAATTGCGATGGCTTGAACTTAGGACAACCAGCTCCAGAAGATGCTCACTTCCTTCCCACTTGACCTACAGGGAAAATTCCACTAAGTAACAGCTGTTAGCTCACTTTCAAGGCCTCCAGAGAACAACGCAATTACTTGCAGCCCCCATTTCAGCAAAATGCATGACTCTCCCCAGTGAGAAAGACTGGTTCCAGGGCAACAGATACAAACCGATTGGGCAGGTTTCAGCAGCCTAGCAGTACAGCATCAGACTGAAGGAGGTGAAGCTGGCATAAGGCACCAGCATGAAGGATCAGTAAGCCTGCTTGGATGCAAACTCAGGCTGGTAGGGTGAATGATGCAAGTTCATCAGAACAAATTGTCCAATATCCAGGGTAATGGAGGCTGGAGGGAATGGGAGAGTCTACCGACCACCAAATCACCAGGGGTTAAACTTTCCACAAAGCTAAACATTTAATACGTTTATGATGATGACTTAAGAAAATATTTTAAAATTACTGGAAGTGAGTTGCTTGATCTATCTGAACTACAGAAGCAGTGTACTGAACATAAGACCCCAGCTGAATCCCACCTTCAGAATGTGGGGGGGAATGGGGAGAAGACTCAGGTAGCTACCAACTGATGAGCATGACATCGATACCAGGAAAGATCCTAGAAAAGATAATTAAACAGTCAGTCTGTGAGCATGTAGAAAAGGATGCTGTGATTACTACGACCCAACACGGGTTTCTCAAAAACAATAAATGCCAGATGAATCTCATTTCTTTTTTTGATAGAGTAGCAAGCTTGGTGGACCAGGGGAATGCTGTGTATGTAGTGTGTCTTGATTTCAGTAAGGCTTTTGACTAAGTTCCCCATGATATTCTTGCAGAAAAGTTGATAAAATGTGGACTAGACAAGATAACAGTTGGGCGGCTTTGTAGGTGGCTGACTGACCAAACCTAAATAGTGCTCACGAATGGTTCCTCCTGATCCGGGGGGGGGGGATGACAATTGGGGTGCTGCAGAGTTCTGGCCTGGGCCTGTTGTTGTTCAACATATTTACAAATGACTTGGAGGAAGGTACTTGGGGAGTGCTCAACAAATCTGCTGATGCCAGCAAACAGGGAGGGACTTGAAGATGACCTTAATAGATTGGAGATCTGAGCCAAAACTAATAAAATGAATTTCAATAGGGACAAATGTAAGGTTCTACACTTAGGCAAGAAGAACCAGCTCCACAAATGTAAGGTGTGGGACATCTGGCTTGCCATTAGTACGTGTGAAAAGGATCCAGGGGTCTTAGTAGACCACAAACTTAACATGAGTCAACAGTGTGATGCAGCAGCAGAAAGAAGCTAAATCTATTCTAGGCTGCATCAACAGAAGTACAGAGTCCCAGTCAAGGGAAGTAATACTCCCATTCTATTGTGCCTTGGTTAGACCACTCCTGGAGTACTGTGTTCAGTTCTGAGCACCACAATTTAAGGAAGATATTGACAAGCTGGAATGTTTGTAGAGGAGGGTGACTAAGATAATCAAGGGTTAGGAAATCAATCTTTATCAATCTTTATGGTAGGTAGCCATGTTGGTCTGCCATAGTCGAAACAAAATTTAAAAAATTCATTCCAGTAGCACCTTAAAGGTAAAGGGACCCCTGACCGTTAGGTCCAGTCGTGGACAACTCTGGGGTTGCTGCACTCATTTCACTTTATTGGCTGAGGGAGCCAGCATACAGCTTCCGGGTCATGTGGCCAGCATGACTAAACCGCTTCTGGTGAACCAGAGCAGCACACGGAAATGCCGTTTACCTTCCCGCCAGAGCGGTACCTATTTATCTACTTGCACTTCATGCTTTTGAACTGCTAGGTTGGCAGGAGCAGGGACTGAGCAACGGGAACTCACCCTGTCGCGGGGATTCGAACCACCGACCTTCTGATTGGCAAGCCCTAGGCTCTGTGGTTTAACCCACAGCGCCACCCACGTCCCTTAGTAGCACCTTGGAGACCAATTAAGTTTGCTATTGCTATGAGCTCTCGTGTGCATGCACACTTCTTCAGATACCACCAGAATTATTTTGGGGGGGTGTTGTGCTTTTGTGTGTGTGCACAATCATACTTCCAAATAAACTGAGACCAGTGAAAACATATCTGAAAAAGTGTGCATGCACATGAAAGCTCATACCAATAACAAACTTAGTTGGTTTCTAAGGTGTTACTGGAAGGAATTTATTTTATTTTGTTTATCAGCAATGGTTGAAGGAATTGGGTATGTGTAGCCTTGTAAACGCAGGTGGCGCTGTGGGTTAAACCACAGAGCCTAGGACTTGCCAATCAGAAGGTTGGCGGTTCGAATCCCTGTGACGGGGTGAGCTCCCATTTCTCGGTCCCAGCTCCTGCCAACCTAGCAGTTCGAAAGCACGTCAAAGTGCAAGTAGATAAATAGGTACCGCTCTGGTGGGAAGGTAAACGGCGTTTCCATGCGCTGCTCTGATTCGCCAGAAGCGTCTTAGTCATGCTGTACGCTGGCTCCCTTGGCCAATAAAGCGAGATGAGCGCCGCAACCCCAGAGTCGGCCATGACTGGACCTAATGGTCAGGAGTCCCTTTACCTTTAAAGAGCCTTGTAAAGAGGATACTAAGAGGAGATATGATACCCATCTTCAACTATCAAAGGGGTTGTCACATGGAGGTTGGAGCAAGCTTTTCCCTCTTCTCCAGAGGCCAGGACTTGAATCAATGGTTTCAAGTTACAAGAAAGGAGATTCCAACTAAACATCAGGAAGAGCTTTCCTACAGTAAGAGCTGTTTGACAGTGGAACAGACTCCCACAAGTGCTGGTGGACTCTTCTTCACTGGAGGTTCTTAAGCAGAGGTTGGACGGCCCATCTGCCATGTCTGAGCTAGTTGAAATTCCTGTGTTGTAGGAGCTTGGAGTGGATGAACCTTGTGATTCCTTCCAACTCTACAATTCTATGATTCTACCAGAAACAAATATATTCTATGCTTATGATAATATATTATTCTCCTGTTTAAAATGTGTATTTTATATGTGACTTTCTTTAGTAATGTGTTGTGAAACGCTTAAGTTTTTGTTGCTGTTAAGTTTGCTGTTAAATGTGCATTCTGTAGCTGACCTCCTTTGTCGTGTTTTATTCTGAAATCTTTTAAGATAATGTTTTGGTTTCTTGTTAACTAAGTTGCTTTGAATGTATACTTTATATTGAGTTCCTTCAGCAATTTTTTTATTCTGGATTGTTGTGGGGTTTTTTTTTAATATTTTAATGTGCTGTAAACTGCTTTGAGATTTTTCTTTAAAATATAAAGCAGTATAGAAATTAAATGGTGGTATTTCAGCAGCATGCATTCAGAGCATAGATTTAAAGCACGTTTTCCCACTATAAGAAATCCTGGGAACTGTGGTTCACCTATCACAGAGCTACAATTCCATTAACAAACCACAGTTCCCAGAATTATTGGTGTGTGTGTGTGTGTGTGTGTGTGTGTGTGTGTGGTGCTTTAAATATATGGTGTGTGCACAATCATAGTTCCAAATAAACTTAGCTGAGATCAGTGAAAACATATACCCAGTGCTTTTTCAGGGGGGCACAGGGGTATGCATACCCCTAAACATTTTGTGAATCTAAGTTTGGCAGTATTTCAATATGAGTAGGAAAATGAGAGTATCCCTACCATGGGTAGGCAAACTAAGGCCCAGGGGCCAAATCTGGCCCAATCACCTAAATCCGGCCAGCACACGGTCCGGGAATCAGCATGTTTTTACATGAGTGGAATGTATGCTTTTATTTAAAATGCATCTCTGGGTTATTTGTGAGGCATAAGAATTCGTTTATTTATTTATCTTTTCAAAATATAGTCTGGCCCCCCCACCGGGTCTGAGGGACAGGGGACCGGCTCCCTGCTGAAAAAGTTTGCTGACCCCTAAAAACTTTTTTTAAAGAAAAAAGTGCTGGATACACCTCTCTACTGCGGTGGAGAGAAGAATCATGGTAAGATCTGTGTAATGCCATTTGTGGGCAACAGAGGGAGCTTTTAGCTTGTTTATTTATTATCCCTCAAAGAAACTACACTCTGATGAGCCCTGTCCAAAGCACAGGCTACAGTTTCGAAGACTGTCATAGAATCACAGAATTGTAGTGTTGGAAGGGACCTCGAGGAGCATCTAGTCCAACCCCCTTCAATGCAGGAAGATACAGCTGTCCCATTTGGGGATTGAACCCCTAACCTTGGCAGACAGGAAAATGCCCATTGAGGATTTGGGGTGTGGATGTGTGTTGCTGTTTCAATGTACAGGGATTTGTTTTTATTCACTTGTTGCTTTTTTGGGGGGGGGGTTATGAAGCTGTGGGTTAAACCACAGAGCCTAGGACTTGCCGATCAGAAGGTCGGCGGTTCGAATCCCCGCGACGGGGTGAGCTCCCATTGCTCGGTCCCTGCTCCTGCCAACCTAGCAGTTTGAAAGCACATCAAAGTGCAAGTAGATAAATAGGTACCACTCCGGCGGGAAGGTAAACGGCATTTCCGTGCTCTGCTCTGGTTCACCAGAAGCGGCTTAGTCATGCTGGCCACATGACCCGGAAGCTGTACGCCGGCTCCCTAGGCCAATGAAGCGAGATGAGCGCCACAACCCCAGAGTCGGTCACGACTGGACCTAATGGTCAGGGGTCCCTTTACCTTTACCTTTATGAAGCAATCAAGCATGTGAACCCTCCGCACCTGCAATCTGAAAGAAGGAGAGACCCGTGTGACCACCTCTTTAGGGCATGTGAAAGAGAAAGTGCATATGCATGTTGTGTGAAAGGGAGAATGTTTGTGGCTGTGTAAGAAGGAGTGATTGTTTAAGTCACAGAGAATCACAGAATCGGGTTGGAAGGGGCCCTAAGAATCATCTAGTTCAAACCCCTGCAATGCAGGAATGTGCAGCTTTCCCTTATGGGGATTGAACTTGCAACTTTGGCGTTATCAGCACTATGCTCTAAGCAGCTGAGCTATCCAGCAAAGATCACCAGCGTTGAAGCAATGATTCTTCAAGATCAACTTCATTGAACTGGTCATGTTGTGTGGGTGCCTGGTTCTCCTCTTCCAAAGCAACTTCTCTACAGTGGTACCTCAGATTACATATGCTTCAGGTTACATACTCTTCAGGTTACAGACTCCGCTAACCCAGAAATAGTACCTCGGGTTAAGAACTTTGCTTCAGGATGAGAACAGAAATTGGGCTCCGGCGGTGCGGCAGCAGCAGGAGGCCTCATTAGCTAAAGTGGTGCTTCAGGTTAAGAACAGTTTCAGGTTAAGAACGGACCTCCGGAACGAATTAAGTACTTAACCCGAAGTACCACTGTACTCCGAACACAACAATGCTGGTGGTCAACAAAAGAGGTTCGAAGACTCTCTCAAGGCAAATCTAAAAAAAAGTAGGATAAACACCGACAACTGGGAAACACTGGCTTGCAAGCTCTCCAATTGGAGAACAGCCTTTACCAAAGGTGTCGTGGACTTTGAAGACGCTGGAACCCAGGACGAAAGGGAGAAACGTGCTAAGAGGAAGGCACGCTTGGCAAACCCTCATCATGATCTGCCTGGAAACCTACGTCTCCACTGCAGAAGGACGTGTGGATCCAGAACTGGCCTCCGCAGGCACTTACGGACTCACTTTTAAAACCGTGTTCATGGAAGACCATCTTAGAACTCCTGGCTGTAAAAAGAGAGTTAGAGAAGGAGAGAGCACCTCCCTAACCCACGCGTTCTCCTTGCCTTTTCCATCAGGAAGGAGGGCGCTGCTGCGTCTCTAACAAAAGGGGGAGGGAGGGGCGGCGGTGCCTAACAAGATGCTCCCGCAGTAAGTCCAAGTCAGGCCTGTCAGGAGGCATTAGGAGCGCAGCTCATCCGAGGAGCTGGACGTGGAGTGGCGCAGCGCAGGGGAGCAGAGGTCACCTTGCGAGGAAATAATATTATGGGATGCCTGCGGCCAGAGGCAGCCGTGCTGCTCCGATGCCCAGGCGGCAGCGGCGGGTCCGGACGGCGTTGGGGACGCGCACTGACTGCAGTATTTGGTGGGGTGAGGGGGTTCGCCACGGCCTGCTGGGAAAAGCTAAGCGCGGGGTGGTGGTGGGGGGGGAGGACAGGCAGATGCTTTCTTAGTTGCCTCCTGCCGTTTGGCCAGCAGCCACGGGAGAGGGGAGGGAGAAGAGAGGGGGTCTGCGTGTCAGTCACGATCGACAGACAGCTGGAAAGAGTCCATCTTGCTTAGCCGAAGCCGGCTGCCTCACTCCATCATCTGCTGGGAGATTCTTCAGGCCCCTTCCCGGTTGCAGGAGAGGAGGCCTACCTCGAAGGGGGCACGTAAAATGAGAACGCGGCTCTCTTTCAAGCAGCCGGTTGGGGTGAGGATGGGACTTTTAGCCCTGCCCCTCGCTCTTGGGTTCAGAGGCGGGAAGATTTTATCAGCCGGACAGCTGCTTTCCTTTTTTTTAAAATAATATTTTTTATTAATTTTAACATATAAATTATAAAATGTACCACAAAACTTATCACTTATACAATCTTTTTGGACTTCCATCAGCACCTCTGATGATCCACCGTTTTAACCACTTCTTATGCCTTTCTTAACTTTATATTGCCTTTACATCTCTTAACAAATCATCCTCCCCCTTCTCCATTTTTACAATACTTCCAATCATACTCCTCACAAAACTTCTTGCAACCCTACAAACGTTGTCTGTTCTTCACAATTACTTTTCAAATAGTCTGTAAATTTACTCCAGTCTTCCGCGAATTTCTGGTCTCGCCAGTTTCGAATCCTTCCTGTTAGTTTATCTAATTCTTCATAGTCCATTAACTTCATCCTCCATTCTTCAATCGACGGTAACTCTTCTTGCTTCCATTTTTGGGCCAATAATATTCTTGCTGCTGTTATTGCATATAAAAAGAGCTTACATTCCTTTCTATTTATATCACTCCCCACAATGCCGGAGGGCTGCTTTCCATTCTGGGTGACTCTTTGGAGGCCACTGCCACTGGTGGGTGAGGCCAGAAGCAAAAGTTCAAGGGGCAACAAATGTTAAGTTGGGCATCTGACACAGTAACGTTCCCAGTCTCTCTATGGTGCACAGTTTTGTCTGAGAAACTGATGGCGTCCGGCTTGGTGTAACAGTGCCAAACGGATGCTTTAGGCAGAATCACAGAGTTGCAGAGCTGGAAGGATGCCCCCAAAGTTCATTTAGTCCAACCCCTGCAATGCAGGATGACCCACGGCCACCATTAACCCTTCTGACGGGTGGTGCATAAGTGCTGCATGACTCCTAGAAGGCTCTCCTATATAAACCCATCCGCATGCCCAAGATGCTGAAGGGGATGCTCAGCTATGGGATCCTACCTCCACCTGTGGTGGGGTTGTACAAGAGTTTTGGGTAACAGTATTCAGAGCAGTCAATTAACATCTTAAACTGCTGCATAATTCCAACTTCTCAATTAGCACCTTTATGTATATTGGATGAGGGGAATCAACATTTGCATAGCATAGACTTGATAGTGCGCCTATTTATAGCAGCTAGAATGACCATCCCTCAGTTTTGGAAAAAATTAGACGGGGCCAGTCTTAATAGTTGGTACACTAACGTGTGGGATACTGACTTACCGGAAAAACTAATGGATAAGCTGAGAGCCAGAGGAAAAGGATTTTGCACCTGTTTGGTCTGACTTTATTTCATTTCTAAGCAAGGAAGAAAGTGCCCTGGGACCCGTCTCGGCCCCTGAACAAATATGGCCGAGACAGTGACTGATTTAATTACTGGGTACTTTAATTATCTTCCTTTGGTATCACAGACTCCATGTTTTGTAACCCTGTCTTGTTAAACCATTTGTTGTTGGTGTTGGTATCTGTCAATGGAGTGCACCTCCGAGGGTGAAGTCAAACTGTGTATTAGTACCAAAGTGACCTCTCCGGGGCATAAGTCTGGGCAGTGTCTGAGGTCCTGGGTTGTCCAGATGAGCCCCCTCTCGGCCTCTCTGATCTGGTCCAAAAGAAAACAGAGCAATGTGTTTGGCACCAGCTTGGCTTCAGGAGTTGCCAGAAGGAGGCACACAGAAACCCACACAACCAACTTTGGGGCTCCACTCCCTAGCCTTTTCTTTCTGAAGATATCCTGCAAAGCAGCAGAGGTTTAGGATGAGAGTTTTCCTTCTCCTGAATGGGCTACCTTCCCAAGGTGGACCATTTTGTCGCTGCTATAAATAATTCCAGTTGCTGCCTTCCAAACATTCACATTCATTTATTCCGGTTTTATTTCACGTCTGTTTTTGTTTGACAGTGATCTGTAATTGCATATGGACCATGTACATTGCCATCAGATCCTGTCTGATCTTTTTCTTAAAGCTTGGCCACCCTTCCTTGCCTTCATCGATGCCTCCATAAGGAAACTGCTTCTGTCCTTTATTTTTATTTATTTCTTGCATTTAGATCCCACCTTCTTCTCCAAGGAGTTCAAGGTGGTGAATGTGGTCCTTCTGCTCCACAGTGAAACCCCACAACAACCCTTCAAGGTAGGTTAGGGTTAGAGGGAGTCATGGCTCAGGGGCCACCCAGTGAGCTTCATGGCCAAGTGGGGATTTGAATCCTGGTCTCCTAAGTCCTAGCCTGACACTATAACCACTATACCACACTGCCTCTCATTGTGTTCTCAGATGCATCTCTGGAAAGGTTCTACTGTATTCAGGTACAAACTCCAGCTGCTGTATTATCCTCCTCCTACTCTCTCCCACCTCCCCGCAAGAAACCTTACTTTAGGTTATTTGCCAGGTGTGAAATTGAGCTGTTGTTTTCTCTACTTTCTCTGGATTTCTTGCTTTAATTCTGTTGAGGTTTACCTGTCTTTTTATGCTATCGCTGTATTGCATTGTTTGTATTACACTGAAAATATTTTAATAATACTAATAAGCACAAAAAGGGCAATATTCCAATAACAAATGGCAGAACATTTAAACCTCAGAGGACGTTCTTCCACTGACCTTTGAAATCGTCATCCTGGAACAGAAGGCACTCCAAAAGGGAAGTTCCCATATACAGTCATACCTCGGGTTACAGATGCTTCAGGTTGCACGATTTTGGGTTGCGCACCGTGCCGAACCCGGAAGTACCAGAACGGGTTATTTCTGGGTTTCAGCTCATGCACAGAAGTGCTAAATCATGCTTTGCGCATGTGCAGAAGCACCGAATCGTGACCTGTGTGTGCGCAAACGCGGCACTGTGGGTTGCGAATGCTGTGGGTTGTGAACATGCTTCCCACAACCCGAGCGTCCACTGTATGTATTTAAATCACTTTGAGATGTTTTGTGGGGACTCTTCCGGGTTAGCGCCATCGGCTAATGGCGGATTCCCTCCGAGCTCCGGAGGGAATCGGCTCTGCAGGATCCGGGTCTTGCCGCTGCGGCGACGCAGGGACCCTCAGAAATCACAGGTGCTGAAGCCTGTGAGCTTGGTGACTCGGCGTGCACCATTTGCGCCCCCTGACCCACGAAGGAGCCTTTTTAAAGGCTTCGGAACGGGGGACGGGGTGAGTGGCGCGGTGCTGAGAGTCAACTGCTTCTCCTGCGGAGTGAAGCCGCATGCCATGGTCGGAGAGCGCTGACTTCTTCTTGTGAACAATTGGACTCTAAAAGCAACAACCCGTGAGTAATACGGAAATTGGATTTGTAAAGAAATTTTTTTTTTTAATTAGGCACGATCGGGGAAGGCGCAAACAGGAAGTCCGTCTCCCCGTCTTATAAATAATCTAAAGCAAGGACTAGCTAACTAAGGTCGAGAGAATTTCTTCTTTATTGGGTAAAAGACATTAATTTCACGATTTGGCAGTATAAGTAATTTCACTGGAGGATAAGAGCTAATTTTGAGAGCTGAAGTGCCACCCCCCCGACCCGGGAGTGATCCGCGAGAGAGCCTGTTGAGGAGATATAGAAGAGTTTGACAGCTGTCAAATTAGCTGTCAAGAAGGAAAAAGAGAACTTTGTTTCTGCTGTCTCTGCTGGATATATTTGCTACAATTTGGTTATATTTTGTTAAAAACAAGGAAGAACTGATACAAACTAACTTGATTTTTGGATTTGAACTGGAAGGAAGATAAAGTAACCAAAATCCCTCTAGAGGGGATTTTGGGACATTACAACAATGGCTGAAGGAGGAAAAATTCAAGCTAAATTGGACAGAGTGTTTCTTCTCTTGGGAAAGTTACAAGGCCAAATTGATGTTTTGGCTACAAATGTTGCAACTCTGGACTTAACAGTAAATAAATCCATTGAATTTGATAAGGACTTGACTCATGAAGTCCATGCAGCTGGACAAGAAGAGAAACTTGAAAGATTTGAGAGTGTGGAGAAAGAGATATATGTTGTTTCTGAGGAAAAGGAAGGAGGAGATGTAATGTTGCAGATGACAAAGGAGAGCCAGAGGCCTGACATGATGGCTACAAAGGAAAATAAGTACTGGATGATGAAAATCTGTTTTGAATTGAAGATTGAAGAATGGAGAGATCTCCTTATGTGGAGATCTGAAGACCTATGGATTACAAATTTGATTAAGGTGAAAGTTGGAGCTTTTGGGACGTTTGGACTTAAAAGGAGTAAGAAACAAGATTCAGGCTCCACTTTTAAGTATGGAGGTCTGGCTGGAAGAAATATGGATCCCATTTGGCTAGAGCTTCTCCGAGATCTGGTGTTTAATATTAAGGACTACCAAAAAAACCGGCAGAGAGGAATTGAGAGAGAATTAAGAGCCTCGGACGTGAGGTCTCCAGGCTGATAGTAGACTAAGACTGATGGACATTTGTTGGGGATTGAAACCGGGAAAGGGGTGGGGTGGGGTTTGGGAATCCAAAGGGTGCAGAATAATAATCTGTTTTTTTAATTTTGTTTTGTTATTAGTATGAAAATTGGGGAATTTGTGGAAGGGAATTTGGGTCGACTTTAGAAAAAAGTTTTAAGAATGAGCACTGATGTTTAAATACTGATGTTTATAAGTTAAAATTGGTTTGTTTGTTTTTAAAATGAATTAAATATAAAAAGGTCAAAAATTGGGGACAAGAACTTGTTGAATTAACAATTTGAATTGGAATATAAGAAGGGGAGGTGTGGGGAAGTCAGGGAAATATGTTATTGAAATTAAGGATTGTAAACTTTATGTGTTTTTAACTTTTTGTTTTTTCTTTTTGATTTTTTAATGTATAAAGGTGGAAAAACTCAATAAATATCTTTAAAAAAAAGATGTTTTGTGGGAAGGGATTAACAGATGAAATAAATTACAGTCGTACCTTGGAAGTCAAACGGAATCTGTTCTGGAAGTCCATTTGACTTCCAAAATGTTTGGAAACCAAAGCACAGCTTCTGATTGGCTGCAGGAAGCTCCTGCAGCCAATCGGAAGTTGTGGAAGCCCTGCCAGACGTTCGGCATCCAAAAATAGTTTGCAAACCGGAACAGTCACTTCTGGGTTTGCAGTGTTCAGGAACCAAAACGTTCGAGAACGAAGGTGTTCAAAAACCAAGGTACAGCTATAATTGTAGGAAAATTTTAGCGAGACCCCGCTGAGTTATCATACTGATTGGAAAAACAAATTCTATCACCTGTGGCACAAATCTGGCTGCTGGGGCTTCACTGCATCCACCAGGTCTCAGGTAGTTCACTGATGCAAGATGCGGGATGCTTGAGTTCACACCAACCCTACTTGCTTAATTGTCCCGTGACGACTTTGCCTTTGTTTGATGTAGTTCCCAGGATCCCAGGATGAAACTACAGTTCCCTTTTAAATGTATGGTGTGGATGTGACCACAGTTGTCTGATTGACATTGCAAGGATTTGGAGGGAAATTTTGAGCTCTCTCTCTCTCTCTCTCTCTCTCTCTCTGTGTGTGTGTGTGCGTGCGTGTACACATCTGTACCAGAGAAGCCTGGGAGGTGATGCCCACTGATATTCTTGGTTGTCCCCTTCACTTCTCCATTCATCATTCTCTCCTTCTGGTTTCCTTCTCTGCCTGTGTCTAAATGGACTCTGGGGAAGGTCCAGGCAACAGCTGCCTTTGATCAGCTCTACATCTGGGAGAGCTGGCCCAGCAGGAATGCTGAGTTGTGATCAAAGGGGGGAGCCCTTTGACAGCTGAGCTCTGTGTTAAAGAGTTGGGGGTGGTTTCTGGGGACGATGCCCAACCAATACAGGCCAGCTCCATTCTCCTGCACCCCTTGCTTGCCCTTCGGTCTGCTTTTTTTTGACAGCTACTGTGCATACAACCTTCATCCTTCCTCATCCTTTTCAAAACAACAGGCTCGATATACCCAACCAATCACTGCATTCTACAGGAGAGGGCCTCATTCAGATTTCTTCCTATGAGGATGTACCAGTATGTCCTCCATGATGTTATTGTGGCAGCACTGAGCCTTTGGAACTCCCTCCCACTGCAATATCAGACAAAGACTCTTCTCTGTTGCCTGTTTGGTGTTTCTCTTTCAACGCCTTCTAAAATCTTTATCCTGGTTGGTATCCATATTGGATTGTAATTGATTTCATGTATGTGCTGCTGCGGTTTTAAGCTGTTTTCATATGTATTTTTTTTAAAAAAAATGCTTTCATGTATTTCACTGTTTATTATTATTATTTATTATTAGGTTTTATAAACAAAAATAATGTTATACAAACAAGTATACCATGTTTTCTCATGCCATTTGTATATATAAAAAATAACATAATAAATGTGGGAAAATATCTAAAACATGTTTCATTATTAGTGGTCAATGTATAAGTTATTGATTTAAGAATTGGTTTAAACAATTAGGAAGAAGAAGAAGAAGAAAAGAAAGGGGGAGGGGGAGTGGCGAGTGGGGTGGGATCAAGTGGTTATGCTTCTATTATTCTACTTAAGTGTGTATAAGGGGTTGTGTCAGCATTACTTGTATGGATTCTCTTACTATTCACTTGTATTTCCTTGGTGGTAAGAGAGGTTAGGTGTGGCTTAGGGTATGGCTGGTTGTCTTTGGTTGGCTGTAGTGAGAATTGTTTTTGTGTGTGAGCAGGGTGTGAGTGTGTATTTTTGAATCAGGTTAGCCAGATTGATTCGTATGTTGTTGGGGGATTCTTGTTGTTAACATATGTCACTGTTGTATACAGTGGTACCTCGGGTTAAGAACTTAATTCATTCCGGAGGTCCGTTCTTAACCTGAAACTGTTCTTAAGCTGAAGCACCACTTTAGCTAATGGGGCCTCCTGCTGCTGCCGCACCGCTGGAGCATGATTTCTGTTCTCATCCTAAAGCAAAGTTCTTAACCCGAGGTACTATTTCTGGGTTAGCGGAGTCTGTAACCTGAAGCGCCTGTAACCTGAAGCGTCTGTAACCTGAGGTACCACTGTATATATTGTTACATTGTAAATCACTTTGGGGTGTTTCATGGGAAGTGATTCATAAATATAATAATAATAATTAATATAAATAATGATGATGAGAGGAGGAGAAGGAGAAGGAGAAGAAGAAAGATATAAAAATGTCTGGAACCTGGTGATCACAGATTTCCAAAGGCTTAGAAAATTGAGAACATTTTTAACACTGTGCAGTGGGTCTTTATCCTTTACATCAATCCAACTATTCTTCAGGACTCTTGGCACTATCAATGCAGGGGCTATAGACCTCTTAATATTACTGCTAACGGGTATCTCTTCACATCTTCTGATATTGTGGATGAATGAAGAGAACGGATACATGCCCTGCTTTGCCATTTCTGATGTTCTGGTACTGTTACATTTTTTGTTCTTTTTTATATCTTTATGCACGATGGAATAAAATAAAGTTTTTTTTAAAAAAAGAAAAGACATAAAGTTCTTTGAAATGGTGAAGATGAAGGTGGTGATCTTCAAAGGATCGACTCCTCAACAGCCTTCTTTACAGTCTCTTTTTGGAAAGCCCATGGCTCAACTCAGCCCCTCTGACTCTCACCACTCTTGCCTGAGATCTGGAGAGACAGGCAAAAAGATTTGGGGTGCAAAATGGGACTGGTGAGGGGTGTGGCCTGAGGAAAGTCCCAAGGGCCAGACAGAGATGTCTCAAGGGCCACATTTGGCCCCTGGAACTGAGATTCTTCACTTCTGCCAAAAACAAAGCAAAACAAAACAAAACAAAACAAAACAACAGGGCCACCCAGACTCCCTCTGTGTGTGACTTTTTGGCAAACATATTGTTGGTTTGACTGCACTGAAAATATCCCACATTTCACTCCCATGATGAGATGGTGGATGATGAGACCTGGATGTTCTCTATTTGCTATTCATGATTATTTAAGTCATTGGCTTAGGAATAGGACATATAGGCAGCTGCCTGGGTCAGACCATTGGCCCATTAGCACAGTATTGTTGATGCTGCCTGGGAGCAGCTGTCCAGGATTTCAGATAGGGAGTCTCTCCCAGCCCTACCTGAATATGCCATAGGGGGTTGAACCTGGCAAAGCAAATGCTGTCCCACTGAGCTACAACCCTTCAAAATCATACTGACATACCCCACACGTGTCCTGGAAAAAATCAGGACATTTCATTTTCTTGCGTTAGAGCACAGTGGCCATTTTGGGTGCCGTGATCGTGTGCAATTTCACACCAAGATCTCACCCTGAAAAAAGTGCTTTTCTCGGGGCTACAATATCACATGGCAACCCAAAATGTGCATTTTTGGGCCCTGGGCGAGCATGGCCTCGTAAAAAGTGTGTCTTTAGTTATTCTTTTTATTATGTTTTTATTTTTGATGCTCTGTAAAATGTGTTCTCAGTGCTGTACAATGCCCTGGGATCATTGCATGAAGGGTAGTACAGTGATACCTTGGTTTTCGAACAGCTTAGTTCTCGATTGTTTTGGCTCCCAAATGCCACAAACCTAGAGGTGACTGTTACAGTTTGCAAACTACTGGTACTTTTGGAAGCTGAACGTCCAACGGGGCTTCTGATTGCCTGCAGGACCTTCCTGCAGCCAATCAGAAGCCGCACTTTGGTTTCTGAATGTTTTGGAAGTTGAACGGACTTCCGGAATGGATTATATATTACAGTATATAAAATGCATTATTATGATTATTATTGTTGTTTCATAAAGCCAAACAAAACGTTATTTGGATCATCTGTGTTTGGATTCCCCTGTGCATTGATTAACACAAAAAACTAGTCAAGTATGGGGGGCAAGTTAATTTAGTTCTTTTTCGTGCTCCCTGTTCCTATGTCCTTGTGCTAACTCAACTAGGCATTTCACAAGGGGCACATGACTTGCGCAGAGTATGGATAGGAAGTTGTGTATCCATACCAGTTTTGGGACTCAAGATTTTGGAGGGTATGTACTAAATCAGGGCATTGGTCCATCTACTTTGGCATTGTCTACACTGACCAGCAGCTGCTCTTCAGGCAGGGGACCTTCCCAGCTCTACCTGAAGTTGCTGGGGATTGATCCTGGGACCACCTGCATGCAAAACATCTGCTTTGCCCCTGAGCTGTGGACCTTCTTGTCCCGGTGCCCTTCAGTCACCTTTGCAGGCCCACGGGAACCAAGGTGAGTCACGCAAGGAAATGTGTGTTGGCCATCTCTTGGCGAAAGTCACGTCGAGCCGGGTGAGTGAGGAGGTGAGTGATGCGAGGTGATGACATGGGTCAAACATGGCAAGGAAAAACACCTGACAGCCTTGGCCAATCACTTTCGAGTACACTTCTCCAGTTGTGCACTCTAGAAACGATCCCTGACAGGCTCAATGTGTCAGATGGGGAGAGAAAGGAGCAGAAGAGAGTGAGAATTGGCAGTGCCCTGTCAACACGAGCTGTAGCTCAGGGGCACAGCAGAAAGACAGGCTGGCTCTGACCTTGCACACATGAGGTCTAGGCACAGGCACTCGCACCAAGCTAGTTCATTGTGCAGGCAGCTCTTCCTGGCTGACCCAGAGTGAAGGTTACGGGGGGAGCTCAGCCCCAGCACAGGGAGGCCAGTAAAGGGTCTCCTGTCATCCATGATTGGTGGTGGAGGGGGTGACCCTGTCAAACCAATGTCCCTTCCCATCTCCCAAGAGGACAGGAGAAGTTGTGTTGGCAGCAGCAGGATGGACTCTGTCTCAGCTTGGAACAAGGGGAGCTGCTGAATACTGAGTGAGACTGCGGGTCTATCTAGTATGGGATTCTCCAGAGTGAGTGGCAGCTGTTTGGCAGGGCATCAGACAAGGGACATTCCAGGGATGGCAACTTGAATAAAATATTGGGGGGAGGGTAAGCCCTGCCCCGCATAAACGCTCACAGGGCATGGTGCATGTACACCATTTGAATTGCAATGCCCCTTAACTTTGGGGGGCTCCCCAGCCCCCTCAAATATTTTATTAGTGGGGTTGATGCCCCCTCAGCTCCCAGGAGATGGCTCCTATGGGACATTCCTAACCCTAACCTGGAGATCATACCCTCCAACATTCCTCAGAGGAAAAGAGGGACATTTCTTACTCCCCCCCCCTTCTCAAGCCCTCATTTTTTGTTCCCCGCAGAACATTTCCTATCAGAAGAAGGGCGAGTGCCAGCAGCATTACACCAACCATCCTGAGAAAACCCTTTAATACCGATTCTTTTCGAGAGCCGGATTTAGGTTTGATGAGGCCCTAAGCTACTGAAGGTAAGGGGGCCCTTTATATGTCCAGCTGTCCTTTGTCAACAACAAATTATTGCTGCTTTTTTGTGTTGAATATATGCTGTATGGTCATTTATGGACCTAATAGGGATCTAAAGCCATTTGCACATGTTGCCATGCAACCAGTCCATGCAGAATGTAGGCACCCTATATATAGAAATGAACAAACCAGTGATATTTTAGGGAGCAGACTAGCAGGCGGGGCACATTACATACATCACAGGAGCCTACACAACACACAACACTGTTGCTGTATGTAGGGGTTTTTTTTTATCTTATATTTTCGAAATGTACGTCCAGGTTTTTTCCCTTTTAAATTTATTGGGGAGGGCAAGAGAGTGGGGCCCTAAGCTATAGCTTGTTTAGCTTATACGTAAATCCGGCACTGTTCTATTCTATTCTATTCTATGGTAGATTTAGGTAAAGTAAAGGGACCCCTGACCATTAGGTCCAGTTGTGGCCAACTCTGGGGTATAGTGTTCATCTTGCTTTACTGGCTGGGACCAAGCAACGGGAGCTCACCCCGTCGCGGGGATTCAAACCGCTGACCTTCTGATTGGCAAGCCCTACACTAACACACACCAATATATAAATTTTAGAAAGGGACAAGATTAGATGCGGATGCACAAAGCATTTTTTTTAATTAAAAAAATCAAGACTCCTTGCGCTCTGCTCCACTCCACCTTGCTTCCTGCCCAGGGCATCCCTGCCCTCTGCCTGCCCCTCAGAGCCATGGGGCTGGGCCTCAGCAGCAGCAGCCTTTCCTCCTCCTCGCCTGTTCTCCAGCAGCCGCTACAACTTCCCAAGGGAGGAGGCTGGCAGCAATGGCCATGAAGAGGCCATGGAGAGGCAGCGGGATGCTCTCTTACAGCTGTAGCCGCCGCAGCCATCGTCACTTGGGACAAACAGTGGCTCATTCTCTTTCCTAAGCTTGCCAGTGGCAGCACTATTGGAGGAAATAGGGACATTCCGGGATCAATTCAGAAGCCGGGATGGCTTTTGTAGTTCCAGGACTTCCCCTGGAAAATTGGGACACTTGGAGGACATAATAAAACTTTAAGCAAAACGTTTAATTGGAAAACTTGAAATTATGCCTGTGGGCTATTGCAGTGTTTCAAAGCAAAAGGATAGTGGCCCATGTTCAAACCCTACGCTGTGGTTCATCTTAACTACATTTTTCTCTGTTGCTAACATTTACTTTCACCCTGTCAACCCATTTCTCGGAGGTGATCTCCAGGTACTCAGGGAAGTCGATTCAGAGGCTTAGCCTCCGGGAGAAGTAGTTTCTTTTCCCTCCGACTCTTCTCCTGACCTCCCCGTTTTGTTTCGGAGATATTTTTGGAAGCAAAAGCTTTCATTTCTCTCCTCCCCCCACCCTCTGACAGGCAGAGTGCCATTTTAGGGCTCTTGCCTACTCAACCAGAAAAACAGTGACTGAGCCTGGGCGGAATTAACCTTTAGATTCAGCAGACGAGATGCAAAATCCTTTCTGATGATTAACCCCTTGTTGACGATGTCTTCCATAGGGAGGATGTCTCTTCCCTGACAGTCGGCTGTGAAAATCAAAAGAGCAAAATCACTTTTCCGAAGGTGGCAACCCTACAAGCAGAATTGGGTGAGAGATACACCTGGGCAAGGCCTGATCTGTAAGGTTTTGGCACCTGAGATACCTTGGTTCAGCCTAAGAGTGTGAGCAGAGGGTGGCACTCACCAAGGGGCCTGCAGTGCGCCCGAGCTACACGTCTCTCCTGAGAGTGACGCAGTGGCTTGGGTGCCCACAGGCTCCACGCTGCCCCAAACGGTCCACCCACCACCTCCCCCTCAGCTATAGGGTGGCTGAGTGGGAAGAGGCAGTGAAATATACTCAGAGTCGCAAAGTGATTTCATGCTCTTTATTCGGCTCATAGTGGTGAGGAGGAATGAATGAATGTCCCCTCAAAGTATCTGCTTTATATACATTATTTACACAATGGGCTGCACATGATTGGCTAATTCCGGAATTCTACTGTAAGCCAATCAGGTTGTGGGTTCACTTCTATCTGGAGCATGATTGGGTGGTTCCTGCCAACCAATCATACTGCTGCATTGTTCTAGGACCAATCAGACTGCTGCATTCTGAATCCTATTGTTCTAGGACCAATCAGACTGCTGCCTTTTGGATCCTATTGTTCTAGGACCAATCAGACTGCTGCAGTTTGGATCCTATTCAGCTCAGTACATAACAGGCAGGCAGACTCCTAGGAGGCCCCATGGAGCATCCTGCCCCTGCTCACTCTGCCCTGTGGGTGGCTGGCCCTGCCCCAGGGGCAGAGCACGCGCGCTGCCCCAGGGGCCCGATCAGCTTGCTCCACCACTGGTTCTGTTACAGGGCAAGCCTAAGTGGAGATACCCCTGCCCTGTTCTGTCCTCAATTCTGCGGGGCGCCCTTGTGCTCCACATCACCCTGAGTTCATGGAAGGAGCATCTATGTAAGCGCACCAGAAATGGAGAGCAGGGGAAGGGGGAGACTAGGAATCTGGGACCATGACTGGGAGGCAGCAGGAGCAGGAGGACTCAAGGAAGATGGCTGCCAGGGAGAGTGAGAGACAGATGCAGGAAGATACAGTGGTACCTCGGGTTACATATGCTTCAGGTTACAGACGTTTCAGGTTACAGACTCCGCTAACCCAGAAATAGTACCTCGGTTTAAGAATTTTGCTTCAGGATCAGAACAGAAATCATGCTCCGGCAGCGTGGCAGCAGCAGGAGGCCCCATTAGGTAAAGTGGTGCTTCAGGTTAAGAACAGTTTCAGGTTAAGAACGGACCTCCGGAACGAATTAAGTACCTAACCCGAGGTACCACTGTAATGGACTGCGAGTTAAAGCCGCCAGCTCCCCTGAAGGTTCCTGGGACAGAAAGGGAGAGAGAATGCAGGAAGATATGGTCTGCAAGTTAATGAAAGGATCCCCCCCCCGGGGGCTCCTCTGAGTGGTCCTCAAGTCTTCCCAAGGTGCCACAGCACACTGGTTGACAACCAATGACACAGTGAATGGAGCAGAATGGAAGGCGGGAGGCGTCAAATCTTGGCCTTGCACAGGGTGCCACTGAAATTTGAAAAACTAAAGTCCACCCCTGGTGAGATCAGGTGTGGGGGACCTTTGGCCCTCCAGATGTTGCTGAACCACAACTCCCCTCATCCCTGGCCCTTGTGCATGCTTGCTGGGGCTGATAGGAGTTGTAGTTCAGCAACGTTGGTAGAGCCACTGGTTCCCCACACCTTGGTTAGAGGGCTGTAATTAGGGTTGCTAATGTTTCAACTGTGCTTGATTGCTATGCTTTAGACACATCGGGATCTAACACAATCTGCAGGTGATGCTCTTTGCATTGCTGGGAGCTGCCCTATACCGAGTCAGACCTTTGGTCCATCTACCTCAGCATTGTCCCTGTCAGAGGTCAGGAACCTATCTGAGCCTGAGGACTGCATTTCCTGTTCAGGTTATAAATATTGTGCATATGAAAGCTGTTGGATGAATAAAAACAGGCTCCTGTATTGAAATAGAAATTCTCCAGTCCAAAAATATGGTTCAAAAGCTTTACTTACAGAACTTAACTTCAAAACATCTTAAAACGAAAAAATTGCTGAAATTTTTTTCCTGCTATTTTTCCTCCCCTCCTGCCATTTCCAGTTACTGGAAATGGCAGGAGGGGAGCGATGTTCTTGTGCTTGGGTTCTGCTTGCGGGATTCCCACTGGCAACTGGTTGGCCACTGTGATGCTGAACTAGGTAGGCCATTAGCATGATCCTGCAGGTTCTTCTTATGTTCTGATAAGGGTGAGTAGTGTGGGATGTGATACATAAGCAGCAGTCAAGTACAACATTCCTTGTTTTCCTAGAGTGGACATGTGGGGGAATGATTGGTCCAGCCAGTCAAAAACTTCCTGTTTCCTCCTGGCTGGGAAATACTTCCTTTGCATGTGACTAGAGGTGGGTGTGACCTTACCTGACCAGGTAACACAAAAAGACAGGACACGCAGCACTCTCTCTCTTTGACTCCATCCATCGTTGGAGCAGCTTTTTAGCTAGAGATGCTCTGTTGGTTTTCAACCAACAGAGGGCGCTGGGATTATCTCCATTTTTGGATAGATCCACATGAATATACTTTGTAACTAAGTCTGCTTTCAGGGATCCAACTGTGAACTGATAATGTGAGTAAACTTCCTTTATAATCTTGCACAATATTTATAATCTTTATAAATATAAAGATTTATAAGATTTATAATCTTGTGTTTATTCTTTTAAGAAGGATATAAGGGAACTTACCAGGAACCTAATAGCGAGAGGCTTACACAAGCCTGCAACCAGCTATCCGCTGTGCATTTAAAAGGGGAATGTAAACTCTGCTAAGTAAAGGAACTTGCAAATGCAAGTTAGGAAGGATATTAATAAAAAATATATATCCTCTCCTGCCACCCTGAACATTCCCACAAGTAGCACCCAGAGAGGGTCAAGGGCTGGATGGAGTGGCCTGGAGCACATCTGGCCCCCAGTTCTGAGGTTCCCCACCCCTGGTCAATACAGACTGACAGTTGTTCTTCAGGGTCTCAGACAGGAGCCATTCCCCAGATAACCTGGAGCAACCAAGAACTGAACCTGGTTCTTTTTGCTTGCAATGCATTGGCAAATAGCCAACGCCCTCCTCAATGGCTGCAAGTCAACTGGTTGACCGAGCCCGTTTGAAAAGTGATAGTCCTGCTCTTTCCCCCATTGCAGAAATTTCCCCTATTGCTCTTTCCCCTATTGCAGAAATCGTGAACAATGGAATGCATTTTCAGTTTCACTTGTATTTGTAATTAGGAGGTCCTTGTCTTCTGTCAATGCACCCAATCTCGTATTTACTCCTATTACTGTATTAGTTTGAGGACTGTTTTTGATCAAGATACTGTATTGTCTTTATTTCTGGCATCTGATAGTTCGTCCCAACATTTTGTTGTTGTTTCCCTGTCCTCCTGATTTTTTGCACATGTTTGCCCAAGGTGTCAAAATGCATTGTTCCTTCCCTCTTGGCACATCAAATGTTTCCCAGCATTTTCCTTTGGGAAGGCCTCAAGGTGTCATTGCACTTAACCTCTCCCTTGGTAACACTTAAGTCAAGCCAGACACGCAGTCGATCATTCAGGCACTGATAGGCGATGCCGAAGTCGAATCCAGGCAAATATGAATGGGGAGGCAAGGGTGCGATTTATGTCAGCAAGGAAGCAATGAGATTTCAGTCTGTGCATGTGAGATTCACAACAAGACTCCAAGGCTTTATATTGATTATATTTTCTAAAAAATATATTTAAATAAAGCCCAATATGCTTTGACTGTTTAATGCAACAATATTGCAATAAGTTAAAGGCAGCATAAGGTTGTACACTGTCACTGAACTTATTATTACAGAAGATCACAAAAAGCACCCATCTCTCCACAAAATTATTTGGTTGATTTACATGTATTCACTTATAATAGGCTAGTTTGCAGTAGTTAGCTTTCCTGCAATGATAAGGATAATTACCACTTCTAGATCGTTTTCTGTGATACCATCTTTTAAATAACTAATTTGGAGTACCCTGGAAAGCATATGGCATCCTTTTTTAAAATTTAATTTTTTAATTTTTATTGCTGAGTACAATGACCAAAAACACACACAAAACAAACAAAATAACAACACCATAAATAAATAAATAAATAAATAAATAAATAAATAAATAAATAAATAAATTAGACAAACAGCCATCAAAAGAAAAAGTATCATCCTAAAATACAAAAAACTAAACAAAAATACATAAATCTTGACTTCCCTCCACCTGTGTGTGACTTCCTTCTCTCTCTTTTGATTTAATTGTTGTGTTATCAATATTAATTTGCCTATATCCTCATATCCAATTCCTCTTCATCTTTACCCTGCAAACTTCATTCATTGCATATTGATATATTTATACCAGCACAATGTTTTTTCATAACTAATTTGGAGTAACTTGGAAGGCATATGGCATCCTATTTTTTATTTTTGCAAATAATTTTTTTATTAGTGTTCCAATATTCCCCTAATATTAGCCAAATCATAACAATATCAATTAATTCCCAATTAATACAATTATTCAAATGCTAATCAGCTTCTAGCATATGGCATCCTAACATGTCCAACAGAGTAGCCTATACAGGTGTACAAAAGACTGAATAATATAAGAACAAAAGAAGGCTGGATCAGCTCAATGGCCCATCTAGTCCAGCATCCTGATCCAAGATGGCTAGCCTTATGTTCTCACATTCTAACTTAACTTGCTGAGCTGGATTCAGTTAGATGCAAAGTCATTATCTTACTGCACTGCTCCAGTGCCTGCAGCACCTTTGCAAGAGGGAAGAAGATGGAGACAAACAAACCCCAAGCTGGCCCTATCTTATAGGACTCCCTTGGCTTACCCCACCAGGTCCAGCAGTTGCCAGCTGTCACTGGAGGGTATTTATTTCTTTTTATTTTATAAAATGTATATACCGTTTGATATAGTAAATAAAACAAAACCCAAACCACTCTCAAAGTAGTTAACGAAAAGAATGAAACAATGAAATTATCAGTAACAGAAAGTTAGAAACAACTATTTTGAAACTTTAAAAACTAATTAAAATTGACGATGAGCTACAAACCAAATTAAAATACTGGTTATCTTTCTACATAGCTGGAGAGGCTTGCCAGAACAACATTCTTTTTCAGCAGCAAAAGCACCTGCCTGATGACTATAGGCAGGGAGTTCCAAAGCATAGGAGCTTCAGAGCTAAAAGGCTGGTTTCTTGAAAATGTACAAGAAGTATTACCTGGGACCTGTAACAGTGCTGGTTCCAAGAATCCAGGCTACCGTTTTTCCACACACCCCATTCACATACAACATTCCTGTATAACAATCATTTCTCCCCACTCTCTTCCATTGTTTCTTTTCAGCTTGCCCTTTCTTTCTTTCTTTCTTTCTTTCTTTCTTTCTTTCTTTCTTTCTTTCTTTCAACTGGTGCCATGATGCTGCCAAACAGGGATGAAGGCTCCAGCATCTGACAGGCTTCCTTCAGGCCCAAACATCACTTGGCCAAGGACACTTGGCATCCGTAAGCATGGAGTCAATATTCAGCACCAACAAGGAAACAATCCTTTGGCAGGCATGGTGATGGTGGGAAAATGCTGATTGGTGCAGAAGATGCTTGGAGATGCTGAACTTCTTGGTGGGCAAGAGCACCCCTCCAACATTCAACTGTGGCAGGATAGGCATTACAGTGGTACCTTGATTTTCGAACATCTCCGTTGACAAACATTTCAGTTTTCAAATGTCGTAAACCTAGAAGTAAATGCTTCGGTTTTTGAACATGCCTCAGAAGTTGAACATGCCATGCGGCTTCCACTGAGTGCAAGATGCAGAGGCCCAGCTGTCAGTTGTTGAGTCCTGAGCACCTGCGCATCACAGAGGTGATATTTGGGCTTATTTGGTGATATTTGGGCTTATCTTGCAACCAATTTGTTTATATGACTGTGTGGAACCCAGTGCATAAATTGGTATGGTATAATTCAATAGTAAAAATCACGTTAAATCGCTGTTTTAGGGGTTGATTTTAAAGATCTGGAATGGATTAATCCATTTTGCATTACTGTCTATGGGAAACTGTGCCTCAGTTTTGGAACATTTGAGAACTCAAACTGTCTTCTGGAACAGATTACATTCAAAAACTGAGGTACCACTGTACCGAGGTACGACACTTATTATTATTAATTATTTATCTCCAAGGAACTCGAGGTGGTGTACATGGCTCCCTGTCATTTTGTCCTCACAACTCTGTGAGCTAAGTTAAGCTGAGAGGCAGTCACTGGCCCAGTGAGCTTCTCAGCTGAGTGGAGATTCAAACCCTGGTTTCCCAGGTCATAGTCCAATACTACACCACACTAGCTCTGGTACCACTATCATAGTATGGGCTTAGATTCAGCCAACATCTTCACTATCCCAGTAAATCCAGGATGGGAAACCTGCGGCAACATCATCAGCCGATTACACCAGAGCTTAAAAGCTTGCCCCAACTGACCATACAGTATGTCACTCGGCCAAGCTCAAGGTTCTTGTATTAATTTACAAAGCCCATAAAACTTGGGTCTACGACCCTCGAAAGAGTACCCAGTCCCTGGTACCCTTGCTCAGTCACTGAGATCTTCGCAGGAGACTCTGTTTCTGGTCCCCCTGGGCTTGGATGTTATGTCTTGGATCAGCCAAAAGCTGTGCATTCAGTATTTGGGACCCAGTTCTGAGGAAACCCCCTTTCCTCTCCTTGTTGAACTTGAAATGCTCAACAAAGATTTCTCTACTTCCACAGGCATGTTTTCTGGGTTTTGTTTTTAAAATGAATTTAAATTGATCTGATCCATGGTATGCTTTTTAATTTGCATAGACATCCCCTTAGATACACCAGTGCAGTGGTACCTCGGGTTACAGACGCTTCAGGTTACAGATGCTTCAGGTTACACACTCCGCTAACCCAGAAATAGTACCTCGGGTTAAGAACTTTGCTTCAGGATGAGAACAAAATTCCCATGGTAGCGGCACGGCAGCAGCGGGAGGCCCCATTAGCTAAAGTGGTACCTCAGGTTAAGAACAGTTTCAGGTTAAGAACGGAGCTCCAGAACGAATTAAGTTCTTAACCCAAGGTACCAATGTATTAAATGGTATATACATACAGTAGCTTTAAATTATATATATATATATATATATATATATATATATATATATATATGCTCTATTTGGGACTTTTGATTTGGTTCTCAGAGCCAGGATTTCTCCATTAAATGAAAACGAGAGTATCTTTTGTTGCAGGGATTGGAAATCCTAATCGACCAAATGTTATTGGGCTCCACCTCCCATCACCTCCCATCCCACCATTGGCCCTGCTGGCTGGGAATATTGAGAGCCCAACAACAGCGGCAGCACTTTCTTTTTGCAGCAGGCAGTGCTTCCAGACCAGGGTAGCCCCCCATAGAGAGCCTTGCAGTAGTCAAGTCCTGAATTTACCATGGCATAGATCACTGTTGCCAGGGTATCCCTGTCCAAGAGCAGTAAGATGCACTCATAGCCACTGAAGCCAAGCCAAGCTCCATCTTTTCTCGTAGCGCTCCATACCTTTAGGGGATTTACTAGCTATGCTGAAATAGTTTGATCTTTGGGAATAGTGATATCCTCGGAAAATTGAAGATCGGAATATCATTGCCCACTAGATTTTGCACATGCCAAGTGTTCCAACACAGTCGTCAGCTTGTGCAATGTTTCCACCTATGTTTTAAAAGTGTGCATTTTGAGGTGAAATACTTGAAGTGTGTTACTTTTCGTGCAGTTTATTTATATTTTTAAAAATGGCAGATTCACATGGAAATGAGATGGAGTGGGCCTTTGGAGGAATGCAAGTGAAAGTGACATGAAATAGGCTGTGGTGTCTTCCCCTACGATTGCAATAGAAATTATTACTATTATTATTATTATTATTATTATTATTATTATTATTATTATTAACTCGAGAGGTTTTTCCCCACATAGTTTCAAAAACGTACCAAATCTATTTGGCCCAAAAGGTGGAAATGGGATTAAAGAAATACCTGCAGCAGCAAACCTCTTGCTAACCATTGTCAACTCAATGAAAAAGCAAAATACTGTCCGTAGCCAATGCTGATTTCACAAGTCGTCTGTTGTCCTCTTTTGGGGCTCCATCTTTCTCTCCCTCTCTCTCTGCCCCCAACTTCTTATTGTTCGGTTCAACTAACACTTTGTAATGGACTGGTTCCTAAAATGCAATTCTGTTGTCAACCCCCCAGCAACTTTTAAAAGCCAGCAGTATTGGAGTGCAGTGAGTCAGTCTGTTAGCTCTCGGGTCCTCTCTGTAGGCTGGTTACAGTCTTGTAAAAACCCCATGCCTGGCAGGAGAATCGGTCTACAAGGGCTGATCATTGACTGCATTTTATTGGCTGAATATAAAAAGGCCAGACTGCATTTTGAGGAGCAGTCAGTGTTCCTGGCTGCCCGGTCTTCAGAAGGCAAGCAAATCATTAGTCTATTAACAACTGCCTCTTGGCCTGTTTTCCAGCTTAAAAACAACAACGACGCTCTCGCAATTGGCGGTAGGGTCAGTCTTAAAATGTTAACATTGCCTTCCATCAGTCTCGGCACCCTGTAAACTGAGAGGCTTTTTGCTCCCTCATCGGGGGAGTTCTCTTGTTCGTTTTTCCATGTGTCTCTGACATATGGAGCAATTTTTTAAAAAAAAAAGGAAAGGAAAGAAAAGAAAACAGCCAGCCTTCTAGCTGTGTCATATATTTGTTGGGGGAATCACTGGTGTGTGACTGGGTGGGAACCTGGGTACAAAGGAAACGTGCCTTTTTATGAGTCAGGAAATTGCAAGCCAGACTTGGGGCTAAGCGGGGTGTCGCCCACCTTGGCCAAGTTACACATCATAATTTGTCTCTAGGCAGAGCGATTGGAATGGGGGAAGGAACTGTTGAAGGATCCCAGGTATGGTTGTGAGTAGACATTGTTTTCTGTTCCGCAGCACTGTTTCTGTTTCTCTGCAGGTTGCCTTCCTCCCAAACCTACAGTATGGCAAAACTACGCAACTTACTTCATTTACGTAGCTGATTAGTGATGCACATAGAGACCTATAAGCTCAGCTAAATAGCCAGGCTTGAGGGCTTGGGCCTATTGTTTCTTTTCAGTGTCTTATCTTGCGCTAGGAGCAGCTTTACTCCCAAGGTTGTAAACACATTCCTAAGCATCTGCATATGAAAGAAGACATGCCTTGATATTCTGAGATGTACCTTCAAATGTCCTAACCCTCATGTGCAGCGGGGGTTGCTTAGAGAGAGTTCTTTGTTCGCTTGCTCAATGAATAGGTAATGAAGGAAAGACCATACATGGTAAAATTAGTATTGTGTTGTAACTTTAGATTGGAGGAAGTTTATGCTTATGTATTGCTTTAACATATGGGATGCGGGTGGCGCTGTGGGTTAAACACAGAGCCTAGGACTTGCCGATCAGAAGGTCGGCAGTTTGAATCCCCATGATGGGGTGAGCTCCCGTTGCTCGGTCCCAGCTCCTGCCAACCTAGCAGTTCAAAAGCACATCAAAGTGCAAGTAGATAAATAGGTACCACTCCGGCGGGAAGGTAAACGGCATTTCTGTGCACTGCTCTGGTTCACCAGAAGTGGCTTAGTCATGCTGGTCACATGACCCAGAAGCTGTACACCGGCTCCCTTGGCCAGTAAAGCGAGATGAGCGCCGCAACCCCAGAGTGCGCCACGACAAGACCTAATGGTCAGGGGTCCCTTTACCTTTTTATTGCTTTAACAGATAACAGCTATGTAGATTAAGGAGGGTCCACCCTTTTGGGGCTTTGCTCAGCTTGTGGTGAGTGATCCCACTGAGCCATTATTGCTAGCAATAAACACCCTTTGTTTTCTCACCGCTGTGGAGATTTCCTTCAGCCTCAAACGTTGATTTTTGCTACATTACATATGCTGTGATGACAACACATTATTCCATCCTGTTTGCCCCCATTCAAATTACTTATGAAATTATGTAACTTATTGTCACGGCTGGCGTCAGACGCAGGTTAGCATGAAAGACACAGGGCTCCGTTGGCAGTGAAATTAACTATTTATTCAAGGAAATGGCATACAACTCAGCAACAATTCCTAGTAGGTCTTGCCCCTATAGAGCAGTTACCAGGGCTGGCTTCCACACCTCTATAATCCTCCTTCTTTCCCAGATGTTTTCCAAACAGAGGTGTCTATGCACCTTTGACCTCTGTTCTGCTCTCACTATTTTGCGCGTTCGTAGAGACCAGGGAGAGGGTAGCCTGTTGCAGCAGGAGACTCCCTGGATTCTTCAGCAGCCTCTTGACCTCCCTCCTCTGCTTCAGCCTCTGAGTCTGAACTTCTCTCTGTCACAGACTCGTCCTGCTCACTAAACCCTGTTGCCCCTTTGATTTCTGGCACCTCCTCCCAATCTTCTTCTTCTGACCTTTCCTCAATGCCCCACTACCAAGCCCCTGGCTCTGAGCCTTCCTCCTCTGGGCTTTCACTTTCCAGCTGGTGCTTCCCACTACTCCTTTTGGTCCAGTCAGTTGCTGACATTTATGTCATTTATGAAATTAATTATGTAAATTACTGCTGGAAGTTTGGGTGCAACTCAGCTTGCAGCAGAAGGGCTTTGCAGCGGGTTCAGACAGACAGAGCAAGGGACCTCCAGATTCCCAGATTATCCCTGTATCTGTAGCTTGTTGCTTAGACTGATATACTCAGGTTGCATCCTGTTTTACAATTCTTCCTCCTCCTCTTTCCTCTTTCTCAGACCTCAGTATGAAGGCAATTTTTAATCCCCATAGAGAACAAAGGAGCAAGCATGGCTGCCTTGTCCTCTAGACTACTTGCTTAGACGAGAACTAGACACCTTTTCTATCCAGGTTATGTAGTTCCTACAGCAAACAACTTTATTATTTTCTTACCTACAAGCACCTCTCTGTGTGACTGCAATAATCAAAGTGGTCTCTCTACCATGATTCACAAGCTTAAATGGTGCTCCCTTTGCATAGCAAAAGGTTTTCTATTTCCATTGCTTCACTATGTACTGTGTGAGTAAGTAAGGTTGCACTCAGCCTGCATATTCTATGTGCAAATAAATTATTATATCACAGAAACACTGTAAGCCTCCAGTGACCTTCATTCTAAGGAAACCAGTTTCACGACACGAGCTAGGATCCCTGAAGCTTTCCCCTGCTCAGAGATTGGGGTGCGTGTCAACAAAACATAATGCATCTGTAGCTGGATTAGAGAACAATTTATGGGAAAATAACAACACACTCCATAAAGGCTGCAGAGAGAGATTATGCAATGGCCAGAGGTGCAGATGGAACTGTGAAGAGCAGACCACCCTCCAGATATTTCCTACTTCCCTCCTAGAGCATGCTGGGAATTGAGGAAGTTCAAACCGGGACAAGCAGCCCAGAAGGAGAGGATGCCATTCCAGAGAATCCTCTGAGTAATGAGAGGAAGTCAAGGCCCATCAGCTAGAAAAGATGCAACAATTCAGAGAAGAAGCATTGTGGGGTGGGGTGGGGGTGTCAGATCAATGAATGCTGCTGGAATGAGGACAAGATTGGCAATACTCCTCAACAGAATGTGAAGGAATGGGGGGGCGTTCTTTCTTTAACTGTCAAAAATAAAAATAGAAAACCCACCCACCATCTCGTTTTGATTTAATGCAAAAAAAATTCCCCCTGGGACCTTGGATGCTTGGATGGTAATTCAAATAACAGATGCGTGTCTGATATCCAGCTTCAGGGAGGAGGACAAAGATTCTCCCCCTCCCCAAAAAAAGAGTTTGATTTGTAAACAAGCAAACAAACAACCCCCATCTCAGTCTGGATCTCACACCTGGAGTCTTGCAACAATAGCCCAGTTGCGTACATGTGTGTATGCTTAATGGGTGTCATCAGGGCTTTTTTTTCCTTCCCAGGGGGAACTCACAGGAACTCAGTTCCAGCACCTCTCAGGTGGACGCCATTGCCATTCTAAGAGGAGGTCAGTTCCTGCAACTCTTTCTCTAGAAAAATAGCACTGGGTGTCATTTAGATTTAATTGTGCTCACACAAGACACTAGACGGACGCAAGGGTGTAGGTATGCACACACCCTGACAAGTACCTAAAAGGGAGAAGCATAATCAGTGGTGGATTACACCCTGTGGAGGACCTAGGCAGTCAAAATCTTGGGGGGGGGGGCTCACAAATTATCTCCGAATCTTGATTGCAATTTTCTTTCAGGATAAAATTTTGATCCATTGTCACGAGGCCCCTAAAAGGCACAGGGCCCACATCGTTCTAATAATATTTGATTTCTTACCCTCATGTCTGGTCATGGATGATGGGATTTGTAGTCCACGACATATGGAGGGTCACCAACTTGGGTGGCTTTAAAAGAGGATTGGAGAAATTCATGGAGAATAAGGCTATCATGGCTACTAGCCAGCATGGCTAGGAACTGCCTCCATGTTCGGAGGCACTAATACTTCCGAATAGCAATTGTTGGATACCAAATGAGGGGAGGGTTGCTCTTGAGCTTAGGTCCTGCTTGTGAGTTTCCCACAGGCATCTGGTCAGCCACTGTGAGGAAAGGGCCACTGGCCTGATCTACCAGGTCTTTTCTTATGTTCTTAAGGCTGGCCTATGAAGATCAATAAATGTGCAAGAACAAAAGAGATGAGAGCCCAAGCAGAGCATGGGTGAGGGAGAAGGAGTGGTGGGAAAGGTCCTGTGCAAGCACCAAAAAGAGAAACCCAGATCAAAGGCAGAAATTAATCAGAGATGTTTTGGCTGTAAGCTCATCAGGGCTGACCCTGCTGCAAACTTCCATGTCTGTGGATAAACATCAGTGGCCCATCTAGTCCAGCATCCTGTTCTCAGTGGCCAACCAGATGAATGAATGAATCTTTATTTGCTTCAGCCATTGGCCATAGCAATAAAACAACAATACGATATACAAAGAATAAAAATAAATGCCTGTGGGAGACCCTCAGTCAGGACCTGAGCTCCCTCTCCCCTCCTGCGGCTTCCAGCAACTGGTATTAAGAAGCGTAAGTGCTGCTGACCATGGAGGCAGAAGATAGCCATCGTGGCTAGTAGCCATTGGTAAAGGTAAAGGGTAAAGGGACCCCTGACCATTAGGTCCAGTCATGACCGACTCTGGGGTTGCTCATCTCGCTTTATTGGCCAAGGAAGCCGGGGTACAGCTTCCGGGTCATGTGCCAGCATGACTAAGCCACTTCTGGCAAACCAGAGCAGCGCACGGAAATGCCGTTTAGCTTCCCGCCGGAGCGGTACCTATTTATCTACTTGCACTTTGACGTGCTTTCGAACTGCTAGGTGGGCAGGAGCTGGGACCGAGCAACGGGAGCTCACCCCGTTGTGGGGATTCAAACCGCTGACCTTCTGATAGGCAAGTCCTAGGCTCTGTGGTTTAACCCACAGCACCACCCACGACCCACAGTGCCACCCGCGTCTACCTGTACTAACATTAAATAAACCAAATAACATTTTTTAAAAAAAGTTGGTTGTTTGCTTTTCCACCAGAAAATGCAAACAACAAACAAACAGCTATTCAAAAGAATATATATATATATATATATATATATATATATATATATATATATATATTCAAATTTATGTTTTTGAATGACACATTTCTGTCACCTTACCAAGACACTTTCTTCCACTTGGGGCATCTTGGTTTGGCAGCTTTTCACGACGTTTCATCCTACATTTCAGCATTGTGACTGTCTGTTCTGATTCTGAAAACAGATTCGTTGTGAAACACTGACATTTCCTGTGGCGTCTGAATCCTGACCGACGCTGGCCAGTGGGGGAGTCAAGTCTTTATCACCTGACAGCACCTTGTCACCTGAACGATCAGAATGGTGGACCTTGATCCTTCAGTGACGTTCTTTGTGTATTCCACAAAAAAATAAACCTATGAAGGGAACATACAGACAATTCAAAAGTCCAGCAGCCTCTGCTCAGCTTGATGCAAGGAGGCTTTTCGCCACAGAGCCCCCATTTTGCCACCTGAGTATCTGTCAGAAAGAATGTGGTGTGAAAGTTGCAGCATGAGATGTGGAGAATTCTGAAGATCTGCTGATGTCCCTTTCATAAAAACATGAGACGAGCCTGCTGGAGGCCCATCGAGACCAGAATCCTCTTCACAAAGGGGCAAACCAGATGCTCTAATGGGAAGTATCCTATGCTTAGCTTCCTATCCAAACCAGGGCCTCACCTGGGATAGAGGCATTAATGGTGTTGATGGCCGTCTAGGAGGAATTTGGGGCCTGGGCAGACAGAAGGTTGCCAGGGTAACTGGATGGTAAGTGACAGGAAAAGAGAGTTTATAGCAAAGTGTGCTGGGAAGAAGATGGGGAGAAGAAAGACTGGGATCCATCTTGGGCAGGCTGGCTGAAGGCTGGCTGGGAGAGATGCCTTTGACTCCTGTGCTGCACTGATGTGGAGGACAAGCCCCTCTTGAAATGACCATGCTGTAAAATGCATTATTTTAAGGGGAAATTGCTTCATTATCTGCACAGCAGGGGGTGTTCAGTCAACAGTGCAAAGGCTGAGCTGAAGCATTCCCTGCTGGTTACCTGCTTTCAGCAATAGGGGTCACTGTTTTGCAGACTTTGGCTGTGAACTGGGGCCCTACCCCCCCCCAAAAAAATCAAGTTGCACCCCACTGCTTCAAATTGGGCCCCACTAGCTAGCCCTGAGTCTCATAGCTGCTGGGCCTGAGTTGCCCTGCCCTTGCATGAAGTCTTGGGTTTGCAATTTTGGGAGGGGAAGACTGCCCACTGGGGAGCAGGTGGGCTGGCGAGGCTTCCTTGATTTAGAGGCCCTAGGCTTCAGCCTACTTAGCATATACATAAATCCAGCACTGCTGGGAGACAGGGTTCAAATCTCCACTAAGCCCTGAAGCTCATTGGGTGACCTTGGGCCAGTCACTACCTCTCAGCCTAACCTACCTCGCAGGATTGTTGTGAAGATTAAATGAGGAGGGGGTGGAGATCCGTGTACTTGAGTTACCTGAACACAGAGAAAAATGGTTTATCAATGGATTGAACAAAATAAAGAATCAATAAAGTATAGTAGAAACTGTACGGCATGAAAGGTAGTGCAACAGAGAGCTGTCTCCCTTGTGCTTTGCTTACATCCCCTGCCCTTCTTAACAACCGCTGGTGGAGCGGGTGACTCACAGCTTTGAAATCTCTGCAGGATGCCAGCTGAAAACAGAGGCTTTGCGCCCATCAAATTGACAGATGGCGCGCAGACTGCCCTGCTAGGCAAAGACTCATCCATATTCTGAGTTAAAAGAAATATTGCCATTTTAAAAAAATAAAAAGGAGGGGAGAAACATATTTAAAAGATAAAGGGTGGTTGTGGTGGTGGAAGCAGCAAGGGTTTGCTGGTCATTAATAATGGGAATAAAATCGAGGCGAAGGGCTTCACTTTAAAGACATGTTAAAGCTCCTTAATCTTCAAAGAGATAAGGGCAAGGCAGCTGTGTGTGCCAAGCGAGGAAGTTTATTCCGCCAGGCGGCAGGCGAGGCTCCGGAGAGTTTTGAGGGCACCGCAAAGGTTACCTCTGCAGCCATCGCAGGAGGGGGCCTCGGGGTAAACTTGAACTGAGCTTGACCGGGTTCTGATGCGAAAAAGGAGAGGAGGAAAGAGGAGGAAATGCCAAACGCATGAGGATGATCCTGCCTCGAGTCAGGAGCAATTGCTTTCTCTGCTACAGCCTCTCTGCCATTGAGAAATGAAAGGCCTTTTCTTCTTCTGGATTTGGCATAGGACTTAGTTCAGGGACGGGGAGTCTTTCCCAGTGCAGGGGCCACATGTCAGTGGTGGGTAGGGCTAGAGGTGAATGTGGGCAGAGCAATGCATGCAAATTTTATTTCTTTATTTGCTGTATTTGTATCCTACCTTTTCCACCAAGGAGTTCAAGGTGGGGTAACAACAACAACAACAACAACAACAACAACAACAACAACAACAACAATTTATTTATATGCTGCCCATCCGACTGGGATGTCCTAGCCACTCTGGGGAGCTTCCAACAAATTAAAAACATTAAGCACATTAAAACATCAAACTTTAAAAGAGTCCCGATACAGGCCTGCCTTCGCATGTCTTCTAAAAGTCAGATAGTTGTTTATTTCCTTGGCATCTGACAGGAGGGTGTTTTGCGGGGGGGGGGGTGACTAGCGAGAAGGCCCTCTGCCTGATTCTCTGTAGCTTTACTTCTCGCAGTGGGAGAACTGCCAGAAGGCCCTCGGAGCTAGATCTCAGTGTCTGGGCTGAACGATGGCAATGGGGACGCTCTTTCAGGTATTCAGAGCCGAAGCTGTTTAGGGCTTTAAAATAAGGTTACCAGGTGTCCCCATTTCCTGGGGACAGTCTCCGGTTTTACAAATCAGTCTCCATACAAAATCCATTGAAGTTGAAAAGGATTCATTGAAAAAAATCTGGTAACCTTACTTTAAAAATCAGCAGTAATACTTCAAATGGTGCTTGGAAATGTACTGGCAGCTGCTCCCAGTCACCAGTCTGGCAGCCACCTTCTGGATTACAGTCGTACCTTGGTTTTCGAACAAAAAGTCCGTTCGACTTCTGAAAAGTTTGGAAACCAAGGTGCGGCTTCCAATTGGCTTCCGATTGTGTAGGTGCGCCGGAAACAATAGCGGAAGTCGCATCAGATGTTCAGCTTCCAAAAAAAGTTTGAAAACCAGAACACTCGCTTCCAGATTTCAATTGTTTGGGAGCTGAAATGTACAAGTACCAAGGCGTTTGACAACCAAGGTATGACTGTAGTTGTAGTTTCCAAGTCACCTTCACAGTACACAGTACTTATTGCTCCTTGTTTAATCCCCACAACAACCCTGTGGGGTAGGTTAGGCCGAGAAATAATGATTGTAGCCCAAGGTCAACCAGTGAGCATCACGACTGAGTGAGGATTTGAACGCTGATCTCGCAGGTCATAGTCCGACAGTGTAACCACCATGCCACACTGGCTTTTGGTACCTTTGTACAGTAATTTAACATTTGTGTTGTAGGTTAGTGTTTACACATGCTAGCACATCCCTTTCTCTAGCCTCCATTTGGGCAAACAAGAGGCATGGTCAGAGTTGAAGGACACATTCCAGCCAACGTTCAAGGAGAAGAGGGCTAGTCACTATGGCTAAATTCTGCCTCTACTGTTGAGAAGCAAAAATGCTTCTGAATACCAGTCTCTGGTAGGAGGGAAGAGTGCTATTGAGTTAAAGTTCTCCTTGTTGGCTTTCCACAGGCAACTGTTTGGCCACTGTGAACAGGATGCTGGACAACATAGGCCATTGGCCTGATCCAGCAGGCTCCTCTTAGGTTCTTAGGGTCACATGGCTTCCCCCCAAAGAATCCTGGGAATTGTGGTTTGTTCCTCCCCGAGCTTCAATTTTCAACACCCTTAACAGAGCTCAGCCTTCTCTAACCTGGGGCCCTCTAGATGTTTTGGACTACAACTCCCATCAACCCCAGCCAGGAGAGCCAATGGCTTATGGGATCTCTGGTCCAAAACATTTGAAAGGTCCCAGATTGACAGAGCCTGCTTTTGTCAATCACAATCACAAAATAGGGCTAGGATAGAAATTGCTGAGGGAAAGAGCAGGATTTCCAGGTCTCTTCAGGCCTCCTCTCTTTGAAACTAAGAACAGATGACACACTTTCAAGATCTCTAGTTCCCCCTTGCTGAGTTTCACCACTAGGAACACCTGCTGTTCAGCATCCCTTGAAGGGGTGCTGAAGTGGAGATTCTGAAAAGTGGTTTCCATCTCCTCTGCCAGGGTGGTGTTTGTAGTTTATCATGGAGTTCAACATCAGTTTTTCTTCATCAGCCAGAGAGCCAAAGCTAACATAAGCACCCAACTCCTCATTCATTACTCTTAACTGAGTCATAAAACACACCAGAGTTGGTTTTGTCATGATAGGTTTTTTTGTTTTTTTAAACTTGATTTATGGCCTTTTCCACAGATGTAGCCTTTATGCTCCACCTCAGTTGCTGAGATCTTCTGATGGGCCCCCTTTAGAGAGAGAGAGAGAGAAATTTCATTTATATATATTGCAACTATTATTTAACCAAGTTGTAACATTTTCAATTTTGACTCTTTACATTTATTTTCATCCTTTCCTGCATTCTCCAAATTGCCTTAACTTATACTTTTAATTGCCTATTCTTGTATATATCTCCTATATATTTTTAAAACTGCAGGTTTTTACAATAATCCTGCCAATGTCTTGATCTGTTTACAGTTTGTTTGTAAATACTCAATAAACCTCTTCCATTCCTTTCTAAAAAGTTTGTTGTCTTGACTTCTTATTCTTCTGGTAAGTATCTCTATTTCTGCATACTCCATTAGTTTCTGTATCCAATCTTCTTTCGTTGGGACCTCTTCATTCTTCCACTGTTGGGAAAATAATGTTATTGTAGCTGTAGTTGCATACATAGTTATCTTACAATTTTCAGTCAATACATTATTTACTATCAATTTTGCTGATTTTTTCTGTATATATTGCCTTAACTTATAGAAGTGTCTCCACAGCTCATATATTCCAAAGCTTTAAATATAAAGTCCCAGGAGACATTATCAAATGCTTTCTCTGCATCTAAAAATATTAAGCCTGTTTGTTTTTCATTTCTAAATTTTTAGTATTCTATTACATCAATTATATTTCTGATATTATCTTTCATTTGTCTTCATGGCAAGAATCCAGCCTAATCTTGATGGATTACTTCTTTTAATACAGCTTCCAAACTGTTGGCTAATAGAAGCCGCATAGCCATCGTCGGAGAGCGCTGACTTTTTCCTGATGACAATTGGACTCTAAACAAAGTACCCGTGAGTAAAAATGGAAAATTGGATTAAGAAATTTGTGAATTAGGCTCTGAAGCGGGAAGGTTTAAACAGGAAGTCCGCCTTCCGCTTTTTGTAAACAGACTGAAGCAAAAACCTTGCAATCTAATAGCCTGGAAAGTTGTCTTAAAGATTGAAATTTCCTGCATCTACTACCAATAAAACCCTCTTGGAAGCAGGAGAAAAGGGGGGGGGATTTGACTGTTTAAGCCTGCAGGAGAGAGAGTAAAGGAATATAAGTTTCCATCGTCCCAAACCTGGGAACGGGGTGTCTGGACAGAAATCGTCGGAGACGTCCATTGATTAAAAGTGGAGCACTTTGACAGATAGTTAAAAAAAGAGAGAAACAAACTAACTTCAACACTGCTTTCTGCATTTCTGCATTTTAAAGAAACAAAGTATTTCAAAATCGAAAGTAATTTTCTTTTGTTGGATACGTTTTTAAAGATGGATACAAATAGAAATTGTGCCCCCTAGAGGGAGCCTGTCAGTTTGCTGTTGCAGTTTATTCGGTGACTTCACAGCTGCGAGATAGAGATCGTGGAACCAGTCGTTTGATCTTGAACAGAAATGTGCTGGGAGGAAGTTTTGGTGTCTGCCCTTGGCAGGACAAATGCATTGCTGGAGCAGTTGCATGAGAAGATGAACTTGATGAATGAAAAGTTGGACTTGATGACTGCTGTAGCCAGTGAATATGATTTAACAGGAAACAAGGATAAAGAAACTATACAGAGACCAATTCAGGAAACTGGTTCGACAGGGCAAGTCCAAGGGCAGATGAAGACGGAAGAGGCTGCGACTGTACCCCAAGCAACACAAATGGTGAGACCTAAAGTCCTGCAGGAGCAAAAGCCGCTGCTTTGGAAGATTGAACTTGGAGTGTGGCTGGAAGCATCTGGAGTCAAGGAAGCTCTTAATTCTGGTGGGACTATGAAACAAGTTGATAATTATCTTTTGGATAACCACTTTTTGGATTACAATGACGATGACAGGGAGTGGGACTGCGGGGAATGGGCTAGTTTTATGAAGGAAAATGGAGATTATTACCGTCTGGAATTCCCCGGAGACCCACTTCCCAAGGAGAAAGGAAAGAAACTACGAAAGAAACCAACAAAAGACAAAGAAGAACGTAAGCACAAACAAGAACAAGAAAATCTGCAGAAGGGGCATAGAAGAGACTTAAGGGCCTCGGACATAAGATCACCAGATTGATGGACTGGATGCAATGGTTAGAAAGGACTGACATAACCCGAGACCAGGAAGAAGGGACATTGGATAAAAACTAGAGAAAAAGAAAAAGTCTATAAAAAAGAAAATCTTTTTTTTCTATTTTTGGAATTAGTGTAACACTAATGAAATACCAGGGATTATGCTGGAATGGAACCAATTGGCTTTAGTAAAAAGGATTTAAGGAGTTATGTAGAAATATGGTTTAAAATTTGAATTTTAAGATTTTTAAGGCAAGATAAGGTTAAAGAAATTAATGTAAATTGAACAATAGAATATAGTAAAAGATGGAAAGGATATGTTGAGTTAAAAAATAAGATAGATTGTTAAGATAATTTATTTAAACAAAAATTGAGAAATATGGGAAGAATTTGCTGAAACAACGAAGTAAGCTAGAATACAGAAAGGGAGGTGTGAGGAGGTCCAAGAAACAAGCAAATGAAAAGATGCAATATGGGATTTCTATTTTTTTTCTTGTTTTTTCTTTTTGTACTTTCTTTTTGATATATTTTTCTGTTGTATTTTTCTGTTCTTTTTCCCCCCATACCTATGTATTTTGGAAACTTTGAATAAATATTATTTTAAAAAAAACCAACAAACTGTTGGCTAATATATCTGCAAAAGGTTTATAATCATTACTCAACAACGATACAGGTTGATAGTTTTGAACCAGCTCTGGATCTCTACCTTGCTATATACAAAGCTATATAAGCACTCTTCCAGGATTCTGGCAGCTCCCCTGCATTTCAGGTCATATTCATATTCCTTTAAAGGTTAGGTAATCTTGTAGCTTTTTATACTATATTGCTGAAAGTCCGTCAGATCCGGGTGCCTTCCCTAAATTTGCATTTAAAATTACTTGGTGTAATTCCATCATTGTCACTGATCTAGTCAAAGATATCATTTTATCTTTTGATATCTTAGGCATTTCACTGTCTTCTAAATGTTTACTCATTTCTTCTAAGTTACTCCATTTGGCTCAATATAGTTCTGTATAAAAACTCACAAATTGGTCTCTCATTTCTTTTGGTTTTTCTACTCCTCCTCCTATATTTATTTTATTATTACAGGTTTTTTCTTGTTTTTTATTTTTATTTGCCAAGCTAGCAGTTTCCCTGGCTTATTAGCCTGTTCAAATTGTTTCTGTTTTAAATATTTTATTTTCCATTCTAATTCCCAATTTATTATCATTGAATATTGTGTTTGCAATATCTTAATGCCCTGTTTCACAATCTATTTTCACGGGGAATTTATTAATCTTTGTTTTCTACCTTTGTAGGTGAAAGATACTCCCTCTGGATTCTCCCAGTGATGGGATCCTTTTGGTGATCTCCCATGATCAAGGTTCAGGCTAGAAAACATTGGTCATTGGATGTCCACGGATTCTAGTAAAGGTAAAGGGACCTCTGACCATTAGGTCCAGTCATGACCAACTCTGGGGTTGCGGCGCTCAACTTGCTTTATTGGCTGAGGCTGCCGGCATGCAGCTTCTGGGTCATGTGGCCAGCATGACTAAGCCGCTTCTGCCGAACCAGAGCAGCACACGGAAATACCATTTACCTCCCCGCTGGAGTGGTACCTATTTATCTACTTGCACTTTGACGTGCTTTTGAACTGCTAGGTGGGCAGGAGCAGGGACCAAGCAACGGGAGCTCATCCCATCGCGGGGATTCGAACCGCCGACCTTCTCATCGGCAAGTCCTAGGCTCTGTGGTTTAACCCACAGCGCCACCCGTGTCCCTCGGACTCTAGTAGAGAAAGATAAAAACTTTATCTATGCTGGGCATCATTTAATAAACATCTATCATGTTGCCTCTTACTTGTCTTTTATCTAGGCTTAAAAGTCCCAAAGGCTGCAACCTTTCCTCATAGGAATGCCATTCCACTTGCACCAGGAGTTTGGGGAGGAAAAGGCGAAGATGGGAAGAGACAGAGACAAACAGACAGAGAAAAAAATGTTTGTAGGGACAATTAAATTGATTTCCAATAGGAGATGTGTGTGCTGCAGCTATTTTAAATCTGCTTTCCTTCACCTTGAGGCTCCCTGGGAGGAGAATGTAAAACTCCATAAATAAAAGACACTGGAAAAGATATCACAGGCTCATTGAGAAACATTTTGGAAGCTGAACTAGAAGCGAGGGGAGTATGTGGCAGGAGGGGAGGGCAACAGCCTGACAAGAGTGATTTAGAGTCCAGTTGAAAGAAAAAAGTCTCATTGCATTCTCCATAATCTACCCAGGACCTAGTAGGTAGTATTTTCACAAGTGAGGACGGATGGCAAAAACGGATGTATCCCCAAGTGAGACTCCCACACCTTGGTGTACAGCTTACTGGGGGCCAGCTGGTTTCTCTTGAAGCTGGGGGGCCACTAGAGCATTCCTTGACACTCTCCCTCCTCCTTGTATTTGTGACGTAGCTTGTTTACAAATGCCAGCTTATAGGCAAGCTTGCACCAGCACCCAGCAGTTTTGGCCACATGCCGAGGTACCCACAGGGCCTACCAAGGTGATATTTGCTGCTTCCCTCTCCCCTCACAACACACACACACAACACAATGGGCATCTGGGTCTGTGAAGCACCTTTTCCCATTTTTCACAACACTCTGGAGCAGCACTACATTGAGGCATTGTGAGAAATTTAAAATAGTGGCTCCTAACAGGCCACCACCAGGATTCCACCCACACAGCAAAGCAGGGGAAGAGGAGCGAAAGCAGAACATCTTTCTCAGCCCTACTTACAGGTTTGGAAAGCTCTTCTTAACTGTTAACTTTCCCCAGAACTTCTCTGTGAGTGCAAAATCATCACCAAGGGAGAATTATGGCGCTTCCAGTCTGGTTATTGAGCATTCATGGTGATCTCTTTGCAGGGGGTGAGATGACATTGTCTATTTAATGAGCATCCACCCTGATTTATTTGCGAGGAGGTTAGACAATGTTGGTTATTTAATGTGCCTTGCAGACCACTGGCAGGTGGCCCTCAGCCATGGCAGACTTTCTTTTGGGGGCCCTGAAGCTTTAATTCACTTGGGGGCCCCTTTCCAACCAGCAATGCAATCTGGGTAACCACTGTTATCTTCTTCGACAGGGTTGTTCCATGACAGATCACCACACCTTTACAACATCTGTGCTACTGACTGTCTGACTTTGGGATTGTTGAAATACAGTCATACCTCGGGTTACAGATGCTTCAGGTTGAGCTTTTTCAGGTTACGGACCTGCTGAAACCTGGAAGTACCGGAACTGGTTACTTCTGGGTTTCGGAGGTTGTGCATGTGCAGAAGCACTAAATTGTGCTTTGCGCATGCACAGAAGTGTGCGTGTGTGCAGACGTGCCGCTGCGGGTTGCGCATGCTGTGGGTTGCGAACATGCATCCTGCACGGATCACGTTCACAACCCGAGCGCCCACTGTATATAAAACAACAAAAACAATCAACTCAATTTATGACACTCAGATGGGTTCTACTAGAACCAAAAAAATTAAGCAAGGTGGACTAAAGTCGCTTCTGGGGGACCTCTGGGATTAGGGGCCTTGAAACATCATGAGTTTCATAGCAGATCCATCCCTGGAGACTGCATTCCTACAAATAGCCACATTTACTTCAGTGGAAACAGGCCATGTAACAAGGAAAGTGTGCTGTCTCTGAGCCTGATTATCTCTTCAGGGATGGCTGAGCTATCACTATGCTGCTGGAGCAATTGTGTTGGGGACTGGATTCTGAGGAAGCCTTTTCCCGGCTCAGTTTCCCCTTTATTGCAGAAGCAACAAAGGGTGGTGGTTAAAGCACCAAGTGCTTTGCTGAAAAGGGTTGCTCATATGCCTGCTCTCCTTAGAGGACTTGTTTTTGGAATGATAAAAGGTACAGGGACCCCTGACCATTAGGTCCAATCATGGACGACTCTGGGGTTGCAGCACTCATCTCACTTTATTGGCCGAGGGAGCTGGCGTGCAGCTTCCAGGTCATGTGGCCAGCATGACTAAGCCGCTTCTGGCGAACCAGAGCAGTGCACGGAAACGCTGTTTACCTTCCCGCCGGAGCGGTACCTATTTATCTACTTGCACTTTGTGCTTTTGAACTGCTAGGTTGGCAGGAGCAGGGACCGAGCAACGGGAGTTCACCCCGTTGTGGGGATTTGAACCGCCAACCTTCTGATCAGCAAGCTCTAGGCTCTGTGGTTTAACCCACAGCGCCACCCACGTCCCTTTTGGAATGATCCCCCTGACCATTTTTGTTGCCCTCCTCCGTACCCTTCCACTGAGACGTGAAGCAGATCTATGCACATTATCCAAAAGGGCCCCAAAGGACCAGAGATGGTTTCTTCTGACAAGTGTGGACCCTCCTTCCAAACTCCATCCCTAGCTTGTCAGCTACACAGTTCTTTGAAACCAGTCTCCGAAACCCTTCCCCACCAGACCCCCAGAGCCACTTGCTAACTAGGGAGAATGCACTATGGATGAAGTGCCCCAGATTGCCTGCTCTGTTGCTAATCCATCTCCATCAGGGGCAGGAGTTGTCGACAGGGGGAATGGAAGCAAGTAAGTCCGTCATCCCAGCTGAAGTCTGGAAGTGGGGGGGAGGAGCAGAGCCCCCAGGGATCCGAAACACTCCAATGCACAAGAGCAGGTACACTCAAATAATCAGCAAAATGGTACAGCAGCTGCCAGCTTCAGGAAATCAATTAGACGGGACGATGCTGGGTCACTTTCTCTTCTTGTTCCCCCTTCCATTGTTGTTTTTCTTCCAGGAAAATGTCTTAAGGTTAGGGTTGTGGAGATGCTTTTCTGCCGCTGGATGAAGCAACTCTCCCCGGCCTGCCTTCACAGCTAGAGTGCAAGGGAGCTCACTCACCAAGGGATCTGTGTTTCCTCTTATTTCATGTTAGAGAGAGAGAGAGAGAGAGATGGGGAAGGGGGGGATGTGTGTGCGTGCGCTGCTTGGCCATTCTTTCAAGAGATCCCTCAGGATGGGCATTTTTCACATTTTACCTCCAGGAAGTTCTCCATTCCATTTCGATACTCAAATACATGTGCACAGCATACATTTAAATCATGGTGCTTCCTCAAAAAACCAAAAAACCTGAGAACTGCAGTGTACCTCTCACAGAACTACAATTCCCAGCACCCTTAGCAAAATACAGGTCCCAGGATTTTAATTATTGGGGGGGGGGGTGTCAGCACATCCTTATACTCCACTCTTCAACCACAAATGGAATAAAAAGTTTTCAGCAGGCATTTAAAACTTGGCACAGAAGACACCTGCTGACTTTCTGCTGGCGAAGAGTTCTGCAGGATTGGGCAGATGACACTAAAGGCTCAGTTTCTCTTTGTTGTCAAGCAAGCCTCGTCAGCTTTGGGGGATAACTGGCAGAGGCTTTCCAGGATTTCAGAGGGAGGTATTCCCCAGCCTTACCTGAAGATGCCAGGAATTGGACCAGGTTCCTTCTGCCTGCAAAACAAATCACAAACTGATGTGGAAATGTGGAAGCAACCTTAAAATAATAATAATAACAATAATTTATTATTTATACCCTGCCCGTCTGGCTGGGTTTCCCCAGCCACTCCAACAAGCTTCCAACAAGAGATTAAAAATACATTAAAACATCAGTCATTAAAAACTTCCCTAAACAGGGCTGCCTTCAGATGTCTTCTAAACATCAGAGAGTTGTTTATTTCTTTGACATCTGATGGGAAGGCCTTCCACAGGGCGGGTGCCACCACCGAGAAGGCCCTCTGCCTCGTTCCCTGTAACCTCACTTCTCACAGTGAGGGAACCACCAGAAGGCCCTCGGCGCTGGATCTCAGTGTCCGGGCTGAACGATGGGGGTGGAGACGCTCCTTCAGGTATACTGGGCCAAAGCAGTTTAGGACTTTAAAGGTCAGCACCAACACTTGTGCTTGGAAACGTAAAGAGTAAACTAAACATGAGGCATCAAGAGAACCCAAAATTGACATATTCATCCTTTCCCACCTATCTGTTGATTAGATGATGTATTGTCCAACCTCTTCAGAACCCAAAACCAGGATGTGTGTCTTCTGGGATGTGCTCCTGGGCACTTCGCTTGACCCATGCCTCATTCTCATGCTGAAAAAGTGCTTTCTTTGGATCGAGAGCTCAGCATGTGATCATGGCACCCACAATGGTCTCTGTGATCTCGCGTAAAAAAAAATAGGATGTCCCTTTTCCCCTCAAGGCACTCGGCAAGTATGAGATGATCCCCATGTCTCTCTTTTTCCAGAGAATAGGATCTGTGCAAGGGAACACTGGTGCACATTCCATTGAAGTCCTTAGGTTGCCATCCATTGTCTCAGCTAGGAAGTTGGTTTTCTGGCAGCAGGTAAGTGGCCTTTAACCCCGTGGACAGAGGGCCTGTGGCTAAGACTCAGCAGAGACAGGCTCCAGGATGACTCCTCATTTGCTAATTCCCTCCTGAAAAGCTGGAGCCACTGTCACTTCTCATTAAGAGAGCCTAATACCCGCCTCGGTTAATTTTCAAGCCGACCGGTTAAGCATATGAATCAATCTCCCCACCTCCCCCCTTGAGACATTTGTGGTGCAGTCATATATATGCATACTTGGTCAGAAGTGAGTAGCCGTAGGTTCTATCAAATGCAGTGCTAAGCTAAAGTTTGGCCACATTCACACCATGCATTTAAAGTACTGTGACACCACTTTAAGCAGTTGTGGCTTCCCCCAAAGAATTCTGGGAGCTGTGGTTTGTTAAAGATGATGAGAGTTGTTAGGAGGAACCCCCCCCCCGCCAGCTACCAGAGTGATCTAACAATCAAGCCTCTTCACAGGGGACTCTGGGAATTCCCTGCCTAGAGCTACAATTCTCAGAGTGGTTTAACAGTCAATGACTATTTAGATAGATAGGTGATAGACAGATGGTTGATTGATGATAGATAGATAGAGATGATAGATGATAGATAGAGGTAGGTAGGTAGGTAGGTAGGTAGGTAGATGATAGAGATAGATAGATAGATGATAGATAGATAGATAGATAGATAGATAGATGATAGATAGATAGATAGATAGATAGATGATAGATAGATATAGATGATAGATAGATAGATAGATAGATAGATAGATAGATGATAGATAGATAGATAGATAGATAGATAGATAGATAGATGATAGATAGATAGATGATAGATAGATGATAGGTAGATAGAGATAGATAGATAGAGATAGATAGATAGATGATACATAGATAGATAGATAGATAGATAGATAGATAGATGATAGATGGATAGATAGATAGATGATAGATAGATAGATAGATGATAGATAGATAGATAGATAGATAGATAGATAGATAGATAGATAGATGATAGGTAGATAGATAGATAGATAGATAGATGATAGATAGATAGATAGATAGATAGATAGATAGATAGATGATAGATAGATGATAGGTAGATAGAGATAGATAGATAGATAGATAGATAGATAGATAGATAGATAGATAGATGATAGATGGATAGATGATAGATAGATAGATAGATAGATAGATAGATAGATAGATAGATAGATGATAGATAGATAGATAGATGATAGATAGATGATAGATGATAGATGATAGATAGATAGATAGATAGATAGATAGATAGACAGATAGATAGATAGATAGATGATAGATGACAGATATTTTGGGGGGAAATCAGTTATAAAGAAATAAAGTGATACAGAGAATAAAAAGGGTGGAAAGTGAAGGAAAAAGGAACAAAGATGTCTATATATGTGTGTGTATACACACACACAAAACACACACACACACAAATGAAATTCTTATATAAACATTCTTATATAAATTGATATAGTGTTATTATCCTAATACATATGTAGATATGAATAGCATACTACATTTAATAATAATAATAAAGAATAAATTAGCAAATGCAAAGTTCTGTCTGAAGACTGGTTGCACACTTCAAATACATGGTGTCTTCCATCGAGAAAGGAACTTATTGCTTGCACTACTAGTCTGCTGACACTGGGGGTCCCCCCTCATACACTAAAGTTTAGTGACTACACTGTGGGCAGGAGCCTTTCATTCGGGTGACCCTAGCAATGCTTGTCCCTGTGTTCTTTAGCACTGCCTGCTGTCCTGGTGGTGGCGGCCAACCCTGCAGCCCTGGTATGGTGCATGGCTCAGATAAACGTGGGGAGGTTGGGATCTGCAACAATGCCTAGGTGGGAGATTGCCCAAGCAGAAACATATAGCCCGTTCTGAGCTCTACAGGGAACCCAGGAATCTGCCTTTTACTGAGTCAGGCCATTAGTCCATCTAGATCGTTACTGTCCACACTGACTGACAGCAGCTGCCAAGGATATTTAGGACTGGCATTGCCCAGTCCTGGCAGGAGATGTCAGGGACTGAACCAGGGACCTTCCATATGCAATGCTGGGATGTGAATAGATGCTAGGAAAGGATATATTTATTAGATGTTTTCCTTCCTCGTGTTTGTGATTTCAATAGAGTGCTGTCACTTTGCAGTGTAAGAGAGAAGCTTAGATAGGATAGTTTTAGCTTTTTAGTTTAAGTAGTCCAGGATGCTTTAAGGCAGACTGGATTCTCCTGAATTGCAGAATTTTAAATACCCGTCATCGTCCTTGGCTTCACTCAGTTTTGTTTATAACACTCTTCCATTTTCTTCTAGTTGTGAGGGTGGGGATGGGGAGGGTCCTCACAAGTAGAGTAGCCTAGAGCCTCTCTTCATCTAAATCCGGCCCTGTTTGGGAGTCCTGCTTGGGAGTTCTCCACAGGCATCTGGCTGGCCGCTGCGAGAACAGGATGTTGGGCTTGATGGGTCACTGGCTTCTTATGTTCTTATATTTTTGGCTTCAGGTGTCAAAATAACTGGACTTGCCTTGGGTGCTCTGCACCGTAGAAGCCAGCTCCTAACATCAACAACAACAACAACAACAACAAACTATTATTTATACCCTGCCCATCTAGGCGGCTTCCAACAGAATATTAAAATACAATAGTCTAAAGGTAAAGGTAAAGGGACCCCTTTAGGTCCAGTTGCAGACCATTAGGTCCAGTCGCGGACGACTCTGGGGTTGCTGCGCTCATCTCGCTTTATTGGCTGTGGGAGCCGGTATACATGACTAAGCCGCTTCTGGCGAACCAGAGCAGCACACAGAAATGCTGTTTACCTTCCCGCCGGAGTGGTACCTATTTATCTACTTGCACTTTGACGTGCTTTCGAACTGCTAGGTTGGCAGGAGCAAGGATCGAGCAACGGGAGCTCACCCCGTCACGGGGATTCGAACCGCTGTCCTTCTGATCAGCAAGTCCTAGGCTCTGTGGTTTAACCCACAGCGCCACCTGCGTCCCTTATACAATAGTCTACTAAACATTAAAAGCTTCCCTAAACAGGGCTGCCTTCAGATGTCTTCTAGGGGTTGAGATCCATTCACTCCCCCCCCCATAAAATATTTGAGGGGTTCCCCCCCCCAACAAAAGTTGATGGGCGGTGCCATTCAAATAGTGTGCGTGTGCCGTCTCATGTGATTGGTTATGTGGGGTAGCACTCACCTGCCCCCTCCAAATATTCTATTTAAGTTGGCACCCCTGCTCTGCACTCTAACTTGGAAAGGGTCAATCATTTCTTGGCTCCCACCCACCCAACCAGCTGCCACCAGCTCTGCGTCAAGGCCTGCACTGTTCCCGCAAACAGCCACCCTCGCCTGCCCTGCAAATTGATCAGCTGAGCGAATATCAGTCCCTGAGTGGCAGGAGATAGGAGAGGGGCCTCGATAAGATGTTTCAAGTGGCAGCTTGCTGTAAACATTCCCAGTGGGGCTGTTAGATTAGAGCTCTGGGAAAAAATGCTTCCCCGGTGTGCCAAGGCTGGGTTTGGGGCTGGTGGGAGGTGGGCTGTTGAAAAGTAAGGGGAGGAGAGGGGAGGGGGCAGCGGGCAGGCAAGGGTGTCTGATGAAGAGCTTGGCTGACAGAACGTCTTGCTCACAGTACCTGCAACTCTGGGACTTGTAAATGCCACACACAGACACGAAAAGGAGTCGTGTATATTTGGAGAAGGTGCCGACTGCTTCAGGCTGACTCAGAGGGAGGAGGGAGGGAGAGGCCCCATCCGCACTCTAAATTTAAAGCAGTGCTATACTGGATTAACAAGACATGGCTCCCTGCCCCCCCAAAAAAGCATCCTGTAGTGGGAACTGTAGTTAAGGGTGCTGTGAGTTGTCAGGAGGATCCACAGAACTGCAGTTTTTAGGATGGTTTAACAACCAATCCTTCTTCCCAGGGAGCTCTGGAAATGTAGGTCTCTGAGGGCCATGTTGTTTGTTGTTGTTTAGTCGTTTAGTCGTGTCCGACTCTCCGTGACCCCATGGACCAGAGCACGCCAGGCACTCCTGTCTTCCACTGCCTCCCGCAGTTTGGTCAAACTCATGCTGGTAGCTTCGAGAACACTATCCAACCATAATAATAATAGTAATAATTTATTATTTATACCCCACCCATCTAGCTGGGCTTCCCCAGCCATCTCGTCCTCTGTCCTCCCCTTCTCCTTGTGCCCTCCATCTTTCCCAACATCAGGATCTTTTCCAGGGAGTCTTCTCTTCTCATGAGGTAGCCAAAGTATTGGAGCCTCAGCTTCACGATCTGTCCTTCCAGTGAGCACTCAGGGCTGATTTCCTTCAGAATGGAGAGGTTTGATCTTCTTGCAGTCCATGGGACTCTCAAGAGTCTCCTCCAACACCATAATTCAAAAGCATCAATTCTTCTGAGGGCCATAGGGATCTCCTAAGAATTCTCAGCTTCCTTAACAGTTCCCACGATGCTTTGGGGGAAAGCCATGACTGTTTAAAGCGGTACGAAGTGGCTTTAAACATACAGTGCAGATGGCAGGGTTGGATTCGTCATCGTCGTTCAGTCATCTTAGTCGTGCTCCACTCTCCGTGACCTCATGAACCAGAGCATGCCTTGGAATTTCTTCTCAAAGCTTCTCCTTTTGTCCATGGAGTGTTCAAGGCAAAATACTGGAGTAGGTTGCCAGTTCCTTCTCTGCAGGGTTGGATTACTTGATTGCAATTCTAAGCTCCGTTTGACATCCCACACTCAGAAACCTCAGAACGCTGAGGGCTCAGGGCAAATTCTAGCAAATGCCAAACAAAATACTGTATTTCCCCGTCTATAACATGCCCCCATGTATAAGATAAAAGGTAAAGGGATCCTTGACCATTAGGTCCAGTCGTGGCCGACTCTGGGGTTGCGGTGTAGCACCCTGCTTGTGGTTAACGCTTAGCTGGAATGAAATATTCAACGCAGCAATAGAGAAATTAAAATAATAATTTATTTGTCAGACAAATAAATGAGAGGCACAGTGGTATATGGTTACCAAGCTCTGGCCTGCCTTCCTGCCCTTATGGCCAGCACTTATATTCCCTCAGCTCAGCCCCCTTGCTCCTCCTTTGGCTGCCTCTGTCCAATCAGCCTGGTTAAAATTCCTATTGGCTGTTTGCTAGAACCAATCATAAAAGATACACCCATTTCCTATTACCTTTTATGGGAGACAAAGAGCTATATTTCCTTCTATTTATAATTGGCAAATAAATAGCCATTAACCTCTACAAGGCACCTTAATTACCAAATAACCTTTTGCCCTAGACTAGGCGCCTTAACTAACATTTCATCTTTTGCCCTATTGCCCTATTCACTCCAAAACAGATGGTGGCTAATTTTATCTAAACAGATCTTTTGTTCATCTTCCCACACATTATCAATGAAAGATCTCCTTCTTTGGAGGTCATTAAACAGAGGCTTGACAACCATATGTCAGGAGTGCTCTTGATGGCGTCTCTCTGTCTGGCAGGGGTCCGGACTCAATGGCCCTCGTGGTCTTATTCCAACTCTTCTATGATTCTATAATTTCTTACTTTCTAAATCCTTTGCATAATTACATTTAAGCCAATATTTCATACATATAACATATATAGATTTTTAGAAGCAAAGATCTTGTTTAAGTAAAAAGGAACTTAGTAAAAGCTAAGTTCTATAAGTTTTCTAAATTCTCTGAAGCTTCAAAGCAGTTTCAGAGAGAGAGAGAGAGAGGCCTCTTCCCTTGGCCAGCTGCTGTTTGTATTAGCTCTTGCCCTTTTAACCTTAGGAAGATGTGGCTCAAGTTTAATGGGAGGCACTATTTGTTTTTGCAACCTTGATTGTCTTCTATCATTTGTATGGTCAGTGTGACCTTTTGTTCCCAGCCTGTTTTATGACCGCAATAAACCAAAGGGGCCTCTGACAAAGACCTTGCCTGCTGGTGTCCTGTCTCGAAAGAAACATTTGCTCATTTTTGGAATACAGGAATCTGATCAAAATATAAGCCTTGATTAAAAATGCAGGCTATGATCAGATGCCTCATTCCCCCCTTTCAAGCTCAAGGACCTTCCCAAGTGTCCTTGATAGCTTGACCTTCATCATATTCCTGAGGTAAAGCTCTGTATAGGGCCATGATATGAGGTAAAGTTTCATTTGAAATCATCTTGCTAATTGTACTTCTAAAACATGAAATGATACATGGCACCATACACAAAACCATTACTACTACCGTCAAGAAAAACAAGCAAGACAATAGTATCCCTTTGAGTCCTGCGACATTTGGTAACCAGTTGGTGAGCCATCCCATATCCCATCCTTCCCATGTTTGTACTGGGACATGTGCTATATTCTCCATCTTTGTGGCCAACACACGGATTGCCTCACCATTATCAGAAATGTTAAAGCAACAGGCATTCCCTGTCAAGTTCAAGACTCCACATAGGCCTCCCTGCCTGGCAAGTACATAATCCATTCCCATTTTCAGCTGCAAAATGGCGGCTCTACTTTCATCCAACTGTTGTGCAATAAGTCTCAAACTCTGGGCCGTTGCATTGGTTACAAGTTCCACTACTGCTTGCAATCGAATTATTCTGTTTAGATTATAAATAGGATCTCGAGCCCCTTGTATGAGCTCATCAGGATTCCAGGAGGCAGGTTCATAATAGGCTATAATGCGCTCTGGTGGCCAATCATCAGTATCGCTCCAACTTTGGGTACTTCCTCCTGCTATATGAGAAATATCAGCGTTTCTTCGTGTACGCTTGGCTGAACTAGTGGGCATAATCCACATTGGTGGTAATACCCATCCCAGGAAACAAGTCCCACTCCATTTGGAAGGGAGTTTCTTGTATGCCCATTCTCCACATATCCACCACAACCATCGGGTCTGAGGTTTTTGGTACGTGGAGTGCATAAGGCGAAATATCAAAAGGGGTACAGAGTTCACAGTGCAGTAAGTTAGATTGCCTTTTTCTGTCACAGTTATGTTCCACACCATTTTCCATGCATGAATAAAAGGAGGTGCACAGGGCAAGGTATTCCGAGTTCGATAGGTAGTACCGTTTGCCCAGGTTTGACTATTCTTAATATAATCCCAAGTATAGTGGCAATGAGAAGAGCCTATCATGGTAGAATCAGCTGCCTCTGATGATTTATGTACACAGAATTCCCCTTGTACAGGTATAACTCGTATTGGTTTAGTTGAGTTCCATCCGGGGAAATTCTGTACTTCTGTTTGGTGTGGCATTTCGCTTACCATACCAATGGCATTTAATGGTATTGGTAATAAGGGCATACCTCCCTCTGAATCATCTGGCCCAAGAGAGCAAACAAGGCAATTGGTCCTATTTGTAACATTGGCTACCATCTCAGCTAAGCCTACCCACATATTGTGGTCATGGCGGAATCCATATTTAGCAAATTTGCTCAAATTCAAGGACCCTTCCCCTTCCCAAGGGATCAGGATTAATAATAAAATCATGTTGATGTCTAGTATATGCATTCCTTCCACAAAAGATTACCTTATTGTGATAACAAAAAAATATTAGTCCCAATATAATTCCCCCAGTGACAGAAATGGGGAACCACCAAGACCAAAACATATGTCCCAAGGATCCCCAATGAGTAATATCTCTGATAATTGTTCCACGGGGGGGGGGCAGTCAATCAATTGTATAAGAGAATCTTCCCGTTCACAATCGCTGGTTCAGATGCTCCTCAAGCTTCAGGCGTGCGCAGGTCAGCCAGCTTCCAGGTTGTGGCTGCAGCAGGCCGGTCGTCTAATGTTGCCCGTGATCTAGCCCGTTCCCCGTAGGGCTAGATACAGGGGTTTTTGGAGAGAGTCAGTTTTAAAGGATTAGAGGGGTCACCTTTGCACGTCCAACTGCCTTCGGACTTCTTCAAACGGGAGTGATGAATCCAGGGGGTCACCTCAGCTACCTTCACCGCTGTTGGAGTAGAGAGCAAGATGGTGTAAGGTCCACGCCACTTAGGTGCAAGTGGATCGCGTTTCCACTCTTTCACCCATACGCTATCGCCAGCCTGGAACTGATGAATCGGCTCGGCAATGCTGCACGGCGTGCGCTCGAGGGCCCACCTGTTAAGAGAAACAAAAACACGGGAGAGAGATTGCACTTGTCCCTGTGTCACATAGTCTCCTATTTGTTTGAGGTCAGCTGGAATATCCTGAACAAAGGAGGGCGGCCTCCCATACAGGAGCTCAAAAGGTGACAACTTAAGTCTTTTTGTGGGTGCGCACCGAACACGAAACAGTGTTATGGGTAACACATCTACCCATCCCAATCCTGTTTCCTGGGTTAATTTTGCCAATTGGGTTTTCAGAGTCCGATTCATTCTTTCAGTTTTCCCTGAACTCTGAGGCCTATATGCTGCATGCAGTCTCCACTTCACTTGTAGGACTCGACATACTTCTTGTACTACTTGATCAATGAACGCTGGCCCATTATCACTTCCAATGCATCTAGGTAATCCAAACCTTGGGATCAATTCAGTGAGGAGTCTCTTAGTTACCTCTCGTGCCTTTTCAGTTCTGGTGGGAAAAGCTTCAACCCATCCGGTAAGAGTATCTACAAACACAAGGAGATACTTGAATCCCTTAGAAGGGACCAGCTCTGTGAAGTCCACAATTAGGCTTTCCATGGGGACGTATCCCACATGTTGGATTCCAGGAGGTTGTACCGGTCCCTGCCTGGGATTGTTTTTAGCACAAAGAACACATTTCTGGGAAATGCAAGTTGCTAATTGTGATAGGTTAATAATATACAACTTCCGACTGAGACTCTCTCTGGTTGCAGTACCGCCAAGGTGAGTAGATTCATGATAATTTCTTACAATTGTACCTGCTAGGTGATGAGGTACATAAATCCTATTGTCTGGCAGGATCATCCAACCGTCCTTCACAATCGCCCCTTCCTGTTCAGCCCACTTCCTCTCTTCTGGGGTATAGTGAGGTTTAACTTCTTCTGGAACTACCTCTGGTATGAGGGCTGCTATAAATCCTCCCACAGGCTTTTGGGCTGCCTCTCGGGCTGCTTTGTCAGCAGCATGATTTCCTCTGGTTATTGGATCCCTTCCACGTCCATGACCTTTGCAGTGCATTACAGCAATCTGTTCTGGAGCCCATACTGCTTCCAACAGGATTTCTACTTCAGGTCCATATTTCAAGGCCTTCCCGTGGGCTCCTATTAGACCTCTTTCTTTCCATAGAGCTCCATGTGCATGCAGGGTTAAGAAGGCATATTTAGAATCAGTATAGATGTTTGCCTTACATCCGGCTGCCAATTGCAGAGCTCTAGTTAAACCTATAAGTTCAGCCTTTTGTGCTGAGGTGCCAGCAGGCAAAGCTTCAGCTTCCACAACTTCCTCATTGGTGACCACAGCATATCCTGCTCGTCTGGCACCCTCATGCAGGTAACTGCTACCATCAGTATAATATACAACATCTGGATTTTTCAATGGTTCATCTTTCAGATCGGGTCTACTGGAATAAACTTCATCCATTATTTGGAGACAATCATGTGATTCTTCATCATCTACCTCTGGTAGGGGCAGCAAAGTTGCTGGATTGAGCATATTCACTATTCGTAGATGAATCCTGGGATTTTCACACAATAGGCCTTGGTATCTAGCCATCCTTGGGTTTGTTAGCCAATAACTACCCTTATATTCCATAAGTGTCAGAACAGCATGAGGTACATTCACATACATCGTCTGGCCAAAGGTAAATTTATCAGCTTCTTTGACAAGGCTTGCAGTGGCCGCTACTGCCCTTAGGCATGGAGGCCATCCTTTTGCTACTGAGTCCAATTGTTTTGACAAATAAGCTACTGGACGGTTCCAACTTCCTAATCTCTGGGTCAGGACTGCCGCTGCAATCCCATTCTGTTCATGTACATACAGCTGAAAGGGTTTTTCCGAATTAGGCAGTCCAAGGGCTGGGGCCTCCATAAGTCGTTGTTTGATAGCTAAAAAGGCTTGTTGCTGCTCAGGTCCCCATACGAATGGGTCCTTTTCTGCACCTCGAGTGCTTTCATGTAAGGGCTTGGCCAGACTGCTGAAATCAGGTATCCATAGTCTACAAAACCCTGCTGTTCCCAGGAATCCTCTGAGTTGTTTCCTTGTGGTAGGTTCCTTAATAAGGCAAATAGCTTCTTTCCTCTCTGGTCTCAATGCTCGTTGTTGGTGTGAGATGTCAAAGCCCAAATATTTGACCTTTTCTAAACATAACTGTGCCTTTTTCTGGGAAACTCGGTAGCCAGCTTCCCAGAGCAAGTGGAGCAGTTCCTCTGTCCCTTCTTTACAGGTATCAAAATCCTTTGCCGCTAGTATAAGGTCATCTACATATTGCAGAACCACCTTTTCTCCAGGTATTGAGGGGTAACTTGTTAAATCTTTCGCCAAGGCAGTACCAAATAAAGTTGGGGAATTTTTGAATCCCTGGGGCAATCTTGTCCAGGTTAGCTGGCCTTTTGTTCCTGTCAAAGGGTCTTCCCACTGGAAGGCAAATATAGGTTGGCTCTGTGGTGCCAGCCGGCAACAGAAGAATGCATCTTTCAAGTCCAATACAGTAAAAAATGTTGCTTCTGGTGGGATCAAACTCAGCAGGGTATATGGGTTTGGTACATTTGGGTGCAAGGTCTCGATAGCCTGGTTTACGAGCCTCAAGTCCTGTACTGGCCTGTATTCATCTGTCCCAGGTTTCCGAACAGGCAAAAGGGGTGTGTTCCATTCTGATTGGCAGGGCTTAAGCAGACCATATTTTAATAGGCGGTCCAAATGTTTCTGGATGCCCTCTGCTGCTCGCCGGGGTAAAGGATATTGTTTTACAGATACAGGGGTAGCCATAGGTTTTAGGGTTACTACAATTGGAGCTATATTCTTAGCCATTCCTGGTGGGCTATTTTCGGCCCATACTCCTGGTGGCACCTGTAAGGTTTGGAGGAGCTTGTTTAATTCTGTATCCAATGTGGGTTGGACTTGCAGGGCTGACATTAGGCGCCATGATTGTTCCTTAGGTACTGAGAGGGTAATTATTCCTGCTGCCTTTGATGGCAGTTTCATTTCTGGACCTTGAGGAGTGAAGGTGATTTGGGCCTGCAATTTGGACAGCATATCTCTACCTAAGAGAGGTATTGGACACTCAGGTATATACAAAAACTGATGGGTTAAACGATGTCCCCCAATCTGGCATTCCAAAGGTTGGAGGAAAGACCTCTTAGCTGACTGACCAGTGGCACTTTTAATGACTACACTTTTGGATGCCTTTTTCTGCAATAGTTCTGGGAGTACTGAGTATTCAGCCCCAGTATCAATCATAAAGTCTATTAAATGGCTCCCTAATTGAATCGTGACCGTGGGCTCCTGGAAGCCTAACTTTATGGAGTCCGGTCGTTCCTAGTCTTGGGTAAAAGTCCCCTCTGCCAGTCCAATAAAATTGTCTCTACTCTGTCCTTGTCCAGGTCTCTGATATCTTCCATTTCGGATCATTCCCCGTCCCCGTCCCTGGTTTCTTGGGCCGGAGCCTGGGCCTGGGCCTGGGCGTACTTCTTCCAACCTCAGGGGTTCAGGACACTCCCGCTTCCAATGACCCTCCTTCTTGCAATTCGCACATTGATTCCTTCCCAGTGGTGGATTCCTTCCCCGCCCTCTCCCTCCATTTAAGGGGCGGTAGTCTTGCTTCACTGCTGTGGCTAGCATCACCATCTTTTCCTTCTGCCACTTCTTCTTCTCTTGTTTCTCAGCCTCATCCCTATTCCGATAAACTCGGCGTGCAATGGCCATAATTTGGCTCATCAGCATCCCTTCCCATCCTTCTGATTTCTGAATTTTCTTACGAATATCAGAAGCACACTGGGCCACAAATGTAGCAGTAATCATTCTGCTGTTTTCAGGGGCTTCAGGGTCAAAAGGAGTCCATATACGATAGGCTTCCTGCAGCCTCTCTAAAAAGTCTCCCGGACTCTCATTTGGTTTCTGTTCTACTTCTGAGACTTTAGACATATTAGTGGGCTTCTGGCATGCCCTGCGGATACCTTGCACAAGCGTCTGGCGGTAGGTGGTAAGCCTGGCCAGGTGAATTGCATTGTTTGGATCCCAATTAGGATCTTCCAAAGGAAAGTTATCCTGGAGATGACGGTCAATATTAAAAATATTTCCCACTCTGGCCTGCTCACGCAAATATATCTGTGCCTTTTCAATTATGTCTCTTCTTTCCTCAGTGGTGAACAGAGTATTCAGGAGTTGGCGGCAATCTGTCCAAGTAGGACTATGAGTATTTACTATTGAAGTCACCAAGTCCATCATAGCCTGAGGTTTTTCTGCGAAAGATGGGGTGTGTGTTTTCCAATTCATCAGATCCGTAGTTGTGAATGGAATATACTGGAGGGTCGAAGTTCGAGGTGGCCGTGGTCCGGGTTGCCCGTTAACCAGCACAGGCTCCTCAAGTGCATCAAATACTCTTCTAAGAGGGGCTACTACGTGACCTTTCTCTTCGCTTTGCTCTAGGGGCCTCAAATCATAGGGGATGGTATCTGTCCCAAGGCGTTCTTTTAGCAGCTTTATACGCCTTGCTGTATTGCTTGCTGACCGATCAAGGTCTTCCTGTAACTTCTGTAATAGTTCTCTAGGATTTGGATGTACAGGGGTTTGGGGTGGGCAATTAGTTGGTCCACTAAAGGAGACTGTAGATGGAGTTCTACTGGGACTCACAGGTGGAATAACCACTTCTGCTTGGGCTTTATTATAGGACTCCAAGGCCTCCTGAAGATATTTATCATAATCTATCAAGGAATCAAGTTCTGTGACTCCACCCCCATTATTCGTTCCACTTTCTTGCCTTGGGGTTACAACTGGTGGAGTATTTGGATTAGGCTCCCTTCGATGTGGAGCATAGGGTGGAGGTGGAAGCACCTCTTCCTCTGGTCCCTCAAAAATGGGTTTGAGTTTATTTGGCAAGATTCCTTTCCTAGCTTCGGCTTTTACAGCCAATAATTTGCATCGTTGGACTTTGCATTCCCTTATCCATGGAGGATTTTTATTTAATGTGCTCAGCCAAGAATCTATATATGAAAATTGTTCTGGGCACCCTCCAGTTTCTTTGGCGATATTAGTCCAAAGTTTGCTTACTAAATTTATATCAAAGGTTCCCTGAGATGGCCATTCAGTATTTTGTTTCGGCCACTCTAATTCACATAACGTTCTCAAGCGCTCTGGCGTCATTTTGACTCCATATGCCCCTGAGAAGGCTTTCTTAAAATTATTTAACATACATTCAAGAGGTGTATTTTCCCCCTTTGAACCTCCAACTCCCATTGTATGGCCCTGTGAAGTATCCACTCAGTCACTTACACACTCGCTTCGTGGGGTTCCTTGCCCAGTGAAGTCGCCTTACTGGGAACCGAAGTACTACCCACTCCACACTCAGGTTGTACTTTCTCACACATACAATGCGCTGGATACTTCACCACACTCTACCTCCCAACCTTTCCCTTTTCCCTACACCAGATCACCATCTGATGTACCCAGCCATGTAGCGTACTCAGTTTCCCCTTACTGAGACGCAGAAGTTTGATCAAGACTTCTCTTCCTCCCAATTAATTGGAGGGCCAAAACCCCTTTGTGCACTTACCCTTAGCGGATCCCTCTTTATTTCTCTGGTTCCCCCCGGTCCGTCGCCGTCGGTGAGCAGGGTATCAGACAGACGAGACTTCTGCGTTCCCCTGGAAAAAATGTTCCAGTGCGCGCTGGGTAAGCAGTTAGTGGTCCTCCCTCTTGTACCCTGCCCAGTAAGGCGAAGGGGCTGCGTTCCAGCAGACCACTTATCCGAGTCACAGAGGCACCATAAAATGTAGCACCCTGCTTGTGGTTAACGCTTAGCTGGAATGAAATATTCAACGCAGCAATAGAGAAATTAAAATAATAATTTATTTGTCAGACAAATAAATGAGAGGCACAGTGGTATATGGTTACCAAGCTCTGGCCTGCCTTCCTGCCCTTATGGCCAGCACTTATATTCCCTCAGCTCAGCCCCCTTGCTCCTCCTTTGGCTGCCTCTGTCCAATCAGCCTGGTTAAAATTCCTATTGGCTGTTTGCTAGAACCAATCATAAAAGATACACCCATTTCCTATTACCTTTTATGGGAGACAAAGAGCTATATTTCCTTCTATTTATAATTGGCAAATAAATAGCCATTAACCTCTACAAGGCACCTTAATTACCAAATAACCTTTTGCCCTAGACTAGGCGCCTTAACTAACATTTCATCTTTTGCCCTATTGCCCTATTCACTCCAAAACAGATGGTGGCTAATTTTATCTAAACAGATCTTTTGTTCATCTTCCCACACATTATCAATGAAAGATCTCCTTCTTTGGAGGTCATTAAACAGAGGCTTGACAACCATATGTCAGGAGTGCTCTTGATGGCGTCTCTCTGTCTGGCAGGGGTCCGGACTCAATGGCCCTCGTGGTCTTATTCCAACTCTTCTATGATTCTATAATTTCTTACTTTCTAAATCCTTTGCATAATTACATTTAAGCCAATATTTCATACATATAACATATATAGATTTTTAGAAGCAAAGATCTTGTTTAAGTAAAAAGGAACTTAGTAAAAGCTAAGTTCTATAAGTTTTCTAAATTCTCTGAAGCTTCAAAGCAGTTTCAGAGAGAGAGAGAGAGGCCTCTTCCCTTGGCCAGCTGCTGTTTGTATTAGCTCTTGCCCTTTTAACCTTAGGAAGATGTGGCTCAAGTTTAATGGGAGGCACTATTTGTTTTTGCAACCTTGATTGTCTTCTATCATTTGTATGGTCAGTGTGACCTTTTGTTCCCAGCCTGTTTTATGACCGCAATAAACCAAAGGGGCCTCTGACAAAGACCTTGCCTGCTGGTGTCCTGTCTCGAAAGAAACATTTGCTCATTTTTGGAATACAGGAATCTGATCAAAATATAAGCCTTGATTAAAAATGCAGGCTATGATCAGATGCCTCAGCGGCACTCATCTCACTTTATTGACCGAGGGAGCCAGTGTACAGCTTCCGGGTCATGTGGCCAGCATGACTAAGCTGCTTCTGGCGAACCAGAACAGTGCATGGAAACACTGTTTACCTTCCCGCCGGAGCGATACCTATTTATCTACTTGCACTCTGATGTGCTTTCGAACTGCTAGGTTGGCAGGAGCTGGGACCGAGCAACGGGAGCTCACCCCGCCTTGGGGATTCGAACAGCCGACCTTCTGATTGGCAAGTCCTAGGCTCTGTGGTTTAACCCACAGCGCCATTCGCATCCCTCCCATGTATAAGACACCCCCGCCCTATTTTTTGGGACTCAGTTTTAAGAAAATGAGGGGAGATGGCCCAAAGTTGTTGAGCCTCTCCCCCCATGCAGCTGCGGGCAGGAAACACTCCCTAGATCATTTCCTGCACACGGCGGCAATCTCCCTAGATGCCGCTGCACGGGGGAAACAATCCAGGGAGCGCTTTCTGCACGCAGTGGCATTGGGGGAAGTTGCGCTCCCGCAAACCAGCTGGTTGGGGGTGTGCAGCTTCTCTCCCCCCCCCCCATGCAACTGCAGGCAGGAAACACCCCCAAAATTGCTCCCCGCTCACTGTGGCATCGGGGGAAGTCGTGCTCCCGCCAACCGGCTGGCTGGCGGGCATGCCGCTTCTCCCCCCCCCCATGCCTCTATCCATGTAATGGACGACCCCAGTTTTTTGACATGATTTTTGAGTCAAAAAACCTCGTCCAACACACGGAAAAATACGGTACTGAAACTATGAAAGTGAATATTTATTATTTAAAATACCGCCCTCCTCAGGGTGGTTTACAGTATTAAAAAACCAACACCAAAGTATATAACACAATAACAAACAAAGCAATACCCCACCCCAGTTTAAAGGGCCATAGATTGTTTAATTAGACAAAGGCCTAGGAGAAGGAAAATGTAATGAAGATGCCCGGCAAGCCTCCCTGGGGAAAGCATTCCACAAATGGGGGAGCCACCACAAAAAAGGGCCTGTTCTATTGTTGCCACCCTCTGGTTATTCTGACTCTCCTCAGATATTCACATTTTTCAAATTCCTACACATTCCCACTTTTGAGCATTATCTTTACAACTTATGGTCCCTGTTTGGCTCTTTGTTTCACTACTATTACCTATCTGTGTTTTCTTCCTTTTTCATCACTAGTTATTATTTATTGGTGAATCTGGTAATGTTGCATGGAGGGGGGTTTAGCCTGTTTCTTTTCTCTGTCGCGAATCTTCGAACATTCAACTGTGTTGGATGTCCACCAGTGTGTGATGAGAAGGGGGGGGGGAGGGAGTAGGAACATAAGATCATAAGAAGAGCCTGCTGGGTCAAGCCAATGGCACCACCTAGTCCAGTATCCTGTTCTCACAGTGGGCAACTAGATGCCCCAGTGGAAAACCCGCAAGCAGGATTTGAGGGCAAGAGCAGTCTCACCTCCTGGAGTCTCTAGCAACTGTTATTCTGAAGCACCACTGCCTCTCTTTTTTCCTACGAAACTGCTTCCTGCCATCCTTTATTTATACCCCACCTTTTCCCTTGATAGGGACTCAAGGCGGCTTACAGATTAAATAAGAACAGCTAAAAACATGGGGGGGGGATCTTGCCACAAAATTCAGCGACACTGGGGGTCAGCAACCTCTTTCAGGTGTGGGCCTGTCCACCATCCCTCAGGCCACGTGGGGGGCCGGACTGTATTTTGGGAAGGAAAAAACCCACCAATTCCTATGCCCCACAAATAACCCAGAGATGCATTTTAAATAAAAGCACACATTCTACTCATGTAAAAACATGCTGATTCCCGGACTGTCCGTGGGCCAGATTTAGAAGGCGATTGGGCTGGATCCGGCCCACGGGCCTTAGGTTGCCTCCCTGCTTTGTGACCTCCTCTTCCCTCCAGTTCTGTGAAATCTCAAGGCAGGCTTCCCTCCTCCCCTTTCCTCTCCTGGTTCATCAGAGGGACCATGTATGAAAACCACAAGGAGAGCACTTCTCTCTCTCTCTCTCTCTCTCTCTCTCTCTCTCTCTCTCTCTCTCTCTCCTCTCTCTCCCTCTTCTCTCTCTCTCTCTCTCTTGTGTGTGTCTGTTGCTCAATTCTCAGCCGCATGGAACCGAGGTCGAGAAATGGTTCCATATGTGACGCGCCAGACCCCCGAGCCAAAAGTGAAAAACTATCCCTGTGACTGGGAACGGGCATCACGGTCTCCAGGAAGCAGAAGAGGCTCCCTCGTATACAATAACCACATTGAGGGGAAGTGCAAGGCAAGCCGAGCTAGGGAAATGCACCTCGCAGATCGGATGACGGGCACGTCTGTTGCGCACCCTGGCCCTGCACTTTCTTACTAACAGATGATAAATCCGCCGGTGGTTGATGCAGAAGGAGCGATCCCACAAGAGGGGAAAGGAGGATGCCGATAGGCGCTACCAACTCTCTCTCCCTTTACTTCACATTTATTCATTGAAAAGGATTTATATGCCACTTGATTACATATTTAAACAACAGCAACAACCTCAAAGGGCAACTGAGCCCCCCGCATCAAGCAACACTGGGTGGCTGCACCAGTCAAAGTGTCCAAACTGTCTTCAAAGGCAGCTGTGGTCTGCACCAGTCAAAGTGTCCAAACTGTCTTCAAAGGCAGCTGTGGTCTAAACCACTGAGCCTCTTGGGCTTGCCGATCAGAAGGTCGGCGGTTCGAATCCCCGCGGTGGGGTGAGCTCCTGTTGCTTTCTCCCAGCTCCTGCCAACCTAGCAGTTCAAAAGCACGCCAGTGCAAGTAGATAAATAGGTACCACTGTGGCGGGAAGGTAAATGGCGTTTCTGTGCGCTCTGGTTTCTGTCACGGTGTCCCGTTGCACCAGAGGCAGTTTAGTCATGCTGGTAACATGACCCGGAAAGCTGTCTGTGGACAAACGCTGGCTCCCTTGGCCTGAAAGCAAGATGAGCGCTGCAATCCCATAGTTGCCTTTGACTGGACTTAACTGTCCAGGGGTCCTTGACCTTTACCTTAAAGCACAATGCAGCAGTCTAACCTGGATGTCACTGGTGACTTAGGACCGCTCTTTCCTGCTGGCGTATCAGTCCAAACTGATAAAAGGTATATTCACCTTGCGGTAGTTGCATCTTATTAGTGAGGCTCAGATATATATAGTTTGGGTACCGGTCTTTATGGTACTATTTGTTATGTTTCTATCCCGTCTTTCCAGCAAAGAGCTTTCTTATAACTGTCACATTCCGTTTCTCTTTCCTTTTGCCAGATAACATTCAACATTCCATGCCTACTGAGCTTGCTCAGTCCACACTGAGCTCTTTTTAAAGGGGTGGGAGGCTCCCACATTCATTTATTTATTTAGACACAGATTTTGTGTTGTTCTGCAAACATCAGGACTCCTGCCAGCATCCTGATACCTCATTCTTCAGTGATGTCATTTTGGTTTCCATTTCTGTTGACGCTTACCACATGCACTCAGGACTGAAGTGATATTTGCATTTCTTCATTTCACTTCATATGATAATAAAAATGTGAGAATATTGTCTTAACCAGCCTAACCCCCTGTTTAAGGAGTTGTAGGGCCAAATCACAACCCTGGATTTGCATGAGGTCAGAGCACAGAATTCATGGTGCAAAAGCCTCCTGAAATAAGACTTGGCACTTGAAACACAGGATGTCACAATCATTTCAACCCCCAAACCAAACCCAGGATATTTTGCCAGTCACATCTGCGAGTTTAAATGGCATGTAGTTTGCAACATCTCCAACTTCCAGTGGTCTTCTAAAGTTTTTCCATTTGCCAACCTTTTCTTAAAGGGAGCCAGACTGGCAAAACTCTCTTGAGCTTATCCAACTCACCAAATTGGTTCCTGTGCAATTCTGTGCAAGTCACAGGGGCAAACAGCTATGTAGAAAATTACTTGTAGATCCATCCCACCCCACCCATTGCATCCCACAACAGTTTCCCCTTGTAACTGAATTCTTCCATGCAACAATCTCCAGTACCTGAGCCTAAAGGAAGGGCTGTTTAGTTCAGTGGTAGAGGATCTGTTTTGCATGCAGAAGGTCCAAGGTTTAATCCCCAGCATTCTTCAAGTATGGCCAGCAACATCCCCTGTCTGAAACCCCAGAGAGTGGCTGAGAGTCAGCAATAAAGCCTCAGTTGTTTTGCTAGCCATGAAGTAGGGACCTTCAAAGGAAAGGCGTGCCCAGGCTCTGATCTGATTATATTCCTCATCCTCTGACTTCCTCTAAACTAGTCCACCAATTTCCCTGGCATTCTGGCAGATGACAATGCCTCTGCTCATCACCATCACCATCACTGCACTGCCATTACTGAATCATAGAATTGGAAGGGACAGCTTCATCATTCTGCAGTGGTGCTTAATAACATAAGAAGAGCCTGCTACTAGATCAGGCCAGTTGCCAATCCAGTCCAGCATCCTGTCTCCATAGTGGCTAGCCTGATGCCGATGGGAAACCAGCAAGCAGGATCTGAGCACACCTCTGGACCTCAGCTGAGATTTCTTCCTGGACAAAAGCATAGATCCTGACCCAGGTACCAACAGTATGAACATAAGAAGACCCTACTGGATCAGGCCGATGGCCCATCTAGTCCAGACAGATGCCTGTGAGCAACCTGCAAGCAGGACATGAGCACAAGAAAGCAACTGGCATTCAAAATTGTCTACTGCTCTGGGGTTGAGAGTGGGTGTTACAGAGGTGCCCCCATACCACCTTGAGCACAAATTTTCATGAATGCAAGAGGACATGTGGAAGAGCTCAGCCAAGTTGGTGTGAGTTCTGGCCAAAGGAACAGCTGTTCGTTCCTCTCTTCTCCCAGATCAATATTGCCCCCACCAACACTTCACCTTAACTCAAGTGATGGTGGCATACATAATTTATCTTTAATTTGGCCAAGGGGGCTTTCAATGTGTCAATTAATCAATTAATACACTTTCCCCAACTAGCTCCTTCAGAAAACTCCCGAGAGATCTACAGGAGTAATTGCTGCACACAGAACAGAGGAGGAGGAGGAAGAGAGGAGGGGAGGTGGAACAGAACAGACCCAACCCCAATGACCACAGAAGAAGTCACTGGCGGCATGCAAAGGGCAACAAAAAGCAAACTTTTTGAGTTTCTGGTCCATTGTCTCTTCCGGCTTCAGAGGCACCAAAATAGCTTCATACCAAGGGTGCAAGGGATGGTAGGCACACTGATACAGCTCTTTACCAAGGGCACAAGGGACTGAGGGGGCCTTGCCAAGGGCACAAGTGAGTCTAGGTATGCCTCTGCTTATCACCCTTCCTGAGGTTTCAGATGGCTTTAGTGTTTTGCTGAGACAACATCATTCCATTGCCAGAAATATGATGGAGAGCTACAACCAACAAAGCTCATTGGGAGCTCTCCATGGTCCTGACAATGCCTGCTTGTAGTTGGATGCATCTGGCCTAGTCAAACTACTTTCTCCACAACCAAATTTTACCTGACGTGACCTTGCTGGAAGAGAGTATACTGAATATGAATTCACCTGAATAAGTCTGCTACCACTACCCTTGTCAGTGCCAAGTTCTAGTAGAACAGGTTAGGGGGAAGGTTTACTGGAGGAAACTAAATCCAGCCTCCTTCCTCTGAATGTGGCTACTAGCTGTGATGGCTGTGTAATATGAAAGCCATGGGATTAGAGAGGAGGGCTGGAAGAAGTAAAAGCTATTACTTTCTTCAGCAAGATAAAATCCTGCCAAGCAACATTAAAACTATGTCCAGTTGTGTTCAACATGTACGTATGACAATATTTATTGGGGCTTTTAAAAAGAATTTGATTGGGTTGTAGTTTATAGCAGAGCTAATAGGTTGGAAGCTGGATCTAGCCAGCCCCTCCACCACCCATTCTGTCTCATCTACACATCACTTACATTGCTTATAAAACAGTGATGTCCCAATGGTAAATAAGGTTCTTTATTACAATTTCTTCATACTTACAAGGATGACGTTGCATGCTAAGCCTACATGGTTGGAGCACATTTCATGGCTGCCTCTTGCAGGAGAGAGCAAGCAAAAGAGGCGGAGCTTGGGGGCTTAGTGGGAAACCACAAGGTGTATTTTCCCTGACTATCTGTTTGTCTCAATGCTGCCCTCTACTGACTGGAGGAATCCAATGTTGCTTATACACAACAGGATTCAGAAGGCTATTTGGCAGAGTGTGCTCCAGAGGAGAAGCAAACCCTTTCATCAGTTCAAGAGGAACTTGAATGATAAAATAATCAAAGATTTCTGAGAAATCTCCCTGAGCTTTCCCCATCCCCCTGAGAAATCTCCATGAATTAATGGGTGGTGGGTTCATTCTATTACTATGAGAGATCAGGTGCATGGGAGTCTTGATTCATCCTCACTCTCATTAAACCAGCCATCACCAACATGGGGCCTTAAATATATTTTTGACTACAATTCCCATCATCCAACTTGCATCTCAAAACATCTGGAAGGCACTGGGTTGGCAAAGATAGGTCTGAACTATTCATAATTGGATAGACCTTTATCTCATGTGGGACGCGGGTGGCGCTGTGGGTAAAACCTCAGCGCCTAGGACTTGCCGATCGCATGGTCGGCGGTTCAAATCCCCGCGGCGGGGTGCGCTCCCATCGTTCGGTCCCAGCGCCTGCCAACCTAGCAGTTCGAAAGCACCCCCGGGTGCAAGTAGATAAATAGGGACCGCTTACTAGCGGGAAGGTAAACGGCGTTTCCGTGTGCTGCGCTGGCTCGCCAGATGCAGCTTGTCACGCTGGCCACGTGACCTGGAAGTGTCTGCGGACAGCACTGGCTCCTGGCCTATAGAGTGAGATGAGTGCACAACCCTAGAGTCTGGCAGGACTGGCCCGAACGGGCAGGGGTACCTTTACCTTTACCTTACTTATCTCATGTACTTCCCCACAAACTAGTCCCAATCTCCGTACCTCTTCTAATACTTGTCCTCAGCTAGACTTTTTAAAAAAATCTCTTCATTTTGCCTAATAGTCAGCAGGAAGAAAGCAGGATTCTTCTTTTTTTTTCAGAGGACAAAGGCATTTTTATTTTTTTTTATCTGGAGCGAGAGTAGGGGGGAAATTGTTGTGTCCCCCCCCTCCTCAGCTCTCTTACAGCAACTGTTCTTGGCTGATTCCCAACAGATGTTGCCCTAATGAACAACAATTTAATCTCGGTTCCTTAATATAGTGCAGGGATGATAAGTCTGAAATGGCTGTCATCATTACGGCAAAGAAGATCTGGTCATTGTCCTAGCCTTGGACAGTCCTCTGATCATGTGAAAAGCATTCATCTGGTCTCTCCCCTCTCAGGATTCAAATGCCCATTTCTCTCCATGAGATGAGCAGAGATACTTGTAAAATGGCAGATGTGAGCCCAGGTCATCTCACACGCAGTGTCCTGTTCTGAGCAGAGAGTTTTTGGAAGAGTACTCTGCAGATCTCCTGGTGAGAATAGCTGATAAATAAAGGAGTCGCTCTCTGTTCCCTTTGCTGACTTTTATTTATTTATTGAAAGATTTATTTACTGTAGTGCTGAGCCAGTTGGTTAGATTAAACTATATATATATTTATTTAAAAAGTCAATATTAGAGGCAAATCCCCCAGTGGTTATCCAATCCTAACACAATATTGCTTAGATTACCTAAAAGGTTGGATTTTCCCCAGATGACATAATTAAAAAAATTAATTATTTAAATTTTAAAATTATTTAATTTTTTTGTTTTAATTTGCTTTAATTTAATTTAATTTTAAATGTCATCCATTTTAATTAGATTAATTATTTTGATTATTATTTAAATAGCTTTTTTTTAAAAAAAACTGTTTTATTTCTTTACATAAACCGCTTTGGGGTGTTTCTTCTTCTTACAGCTGAGTGGTAAATAAATTATATGTAATAAATAAAAGAAATAAGTACAGAAATCATTTAATAGCAGTGAAGGTGTTGTTGTTGTTTTTTGTCACAACCCAATGGTAGAGTTCTGCCCTCCTCTCGCTGAGTTACCAAAATATGAGTAAATTAACAACAAAAAACAGTTAAGGCTCCTCTTAACCTCACTTGCCTCAGAGTAATCCCCATTGAATCAAATAGGCCTTACTTCTGAGTAGACATGTGCTTTGTGTTTTAAATCTCAGGGTTGTGCCGAAGGTTTCTTTCCTCACTGTACTTTGCTATGACAGATTTGTGTCTTATTTTCCATTTAAAATTGTACTTGTTAAAATGATCTGAGAATTTTATGTTCTGAGAAAGCATCTAACTGTCATTAATAATAGATTAAATACATAAATAATACAAGGAGAGGAAATGAAGGAAAGAACATCTACATACTAATCTGTAGAGAACTGGATCTTATTTATTCATTACTGTTATACAGGAATGAATTTTATTTATTAGTTATTGTAATAAAATATATAAGGATGATATGCACCCACTCTCTCTTTTTTTAAAAAATGAAAAGATAATAGTTTATTGGATTAATAAGGTAAGGTTGGAAAGTATCTTTACGTTTTGCGACAGGAATTATATAAACATTGTATATTTGAGTGTGTACTTTTTGCATAAATACCATTTATTGCGGAACTTTAAAAAAAATTGCAACAATAAAATGCACACATTATTTTGCTTTTTATTATTATAAAATAAAGTATTCATACATATTACCCCAAATCCTCAATAGATTGTCAGATCAAAAATGTTACTATTTCTATAAATAATGCTGTTGATGAAATTAACCTCCATTAACATCTGCCATCATGCCTTATGCTATACCCAACATCTCCTACAATTACCGTATTTTTCTGTGTATAAGCCTAGATTTTATTCCTAAAAAATAATGTCAAAAATTAGGGGGCGTCTTGTACATGGATACATCTCTCCCCCCCCCCATTTTCTTAAATCTGAGTCTCCCAAAATAGGGGGCATCTTATACATGGGGGCATCTTATAGACGGAAAAATATGGTATATATGATCCTACACTTTAAAATTCCAAAGCATCACAAATAGGCTTCCTTTCCACCTCCCAAAACATGTCACAATCTTCTTTTCCTTCCCACCATCTTGTATGCCTGGGATTTATCTGTTTGAGCTTGGTTGATCAAGATCAGGGGTAAGCAGGATCCAGCCCAATTGCCTTCTCAATCCAGCCCGCAGAGGGTCCTGGAATCAGCTGAGTAGAATGTGTCCTTTTATTTAAAATGCATCTCTGGGTTATTTGTGGGGCATAGGAATTCGTTCATTTATTTATTTATTTTCAAAATATAGTCCGGCCCCCCCACATCATGAGGCTTCTCTTGGGAGAAAACTTTGAACATTTCCTGGTGATTGCACCATTCAAAATATGTCTGAAGTATCCAAAAGCGGTGCCAACATTTGCTGAGAACACCGTGCAAATTTTTCATTTTATTGAAGCAATGGAGTTAATAGAAAAATGAAAGTGAGTCATTTTGGCACAGCTCTACTTTCTGGTCACACCATTTTTGGAACCTCCAGGGCGTCTTCAACTTTAGACTCCTCCATCACAGTCCATTCAATGCTACTGCTACACTTTCTTTCCTGGAGTGCAATCAACTCTTTAAGTCACACCTACATGTGTTTTTTGGATGTTAGAATACTGGATCCCTCTTTAAGGGTCTCCATTGATATTTATACCTATTGGGATAATGGGGTCCTATTTCCTATTGAAATCCTTTAGCAAGCAGAGTGAGCCACATTTAACTAGTGAATCTTGGTTACAGAGTAGACTTTACCTGTTGCAATCACACTCTCAGAGGTGCCTGTAGGTAAAATAATAATAATAATAATAATAATAATAATAATAATAATAATAATAATAATAAATGTCACCCATCTGACTGGATTGCCCCAGGCACCCTGTGTGGATTCTAGGAAAATATAAAACGACACCAGCAAAATATATAAGCCACAGTTGTTTTTATATTTTATATGTTCATTGTAGGAAATACAAAACATGGATAGAAAAGTTTCTCATTCTAGTCTAACTAGCTAGTCTAGAGAAGAACACAGCAGCCAGGCTTGCTCCTTTGCTTTCTCAGAGGGTAATTAAAGATGATGTCACAGAGGACAGCTAAAGAGAACATCTAAACCAGGGGTAAAAGGTAAAGGGACCCCTGACCATTAGGTCCAGTCGTGGACGATTCTTGGGTTGTTGAGCTCATCTCGCTTTATTGGCCAAGGGAGCCGGCATACAGCTTCCGGGTCATGTGGCCAGCATGACCAAACCGCTTCTGGTAAACCAGAGCCGCGCACGGAAACACTGTTTACCTTCCCGCCGGAGCAGTACCTATTTATCTACTTGCACTTTGATGTGCTTTCGAACTGCTAGGTTGGCAGGAGCAAGGACCGAGCAACGGGAGCTCACCCCATCTTGGGGATTCGAACCACCAACCTTCTGATCGGCAAGCCCTAGGCTCTGTGGTTTAACCCACAGCACCACCTGCGTCCCAAAACCAGGGGTAGTCAACCTTTTTATACCTACCACCCACAAATGCATCTTTCTTGATGGTAACACTTCTTTACCGCCCACCAGTGCTCAATGGAAGGAGGATTCAGCTTGTGCCGTAGAACCCCCTACCGCCCACCTAGAATCCTGAAATGCCCACTAGTGGGTGGTAGGGACCAGGTTGACAACCCCTGCTCTAAACAATGAGATAGAGAAGTCAGCCCAACTCTTTAGGGATACAGGAATAGTCTCAGAACCTGGAGGTCTTTAACTCTGTCTGTTTTAACCCATGCAAAGTCCCTCTTCTGCAAGCTGAGTTGCATCCAAACTTCCAACAGTGTCCCCATGGTAGTCATTTACAAAGATCAGCTACATACAAGCAGCAACCAAAGATATATTTTTATGCACGGAATCCAGCCTGACAAAAACATTTTGAGCACACTGGAAGACTTCCTTTCCTCTTGGTGACTTTGAGATGGGGATGGGGAACCTTGGGCTGAAGGTCTCTCCTTCTGCCCCCTTAGGAGTCTATCCAAGCCACAGCCTCCTCAGCCCCACCCTTTCTACACAGGCCACCCCCCCCTCACCAGCCTTGCTTTGCACCCTCCCTGAGTGTCTGGTATCCTTCCTTGAAATCTGATAAGGCCTCTTGCTTGCCTCAATGGAGGATAGAGAAGGTGTGTGAGAGTCTTTGCAGAAAGTAACCCACTAAACAAATTTACATTTATTGCTCCACCCACTTGTGCATCTGGCCTCCCCCAACACGGCATGCGCCCCCTTCCCAAGGTTACCTGGAAGGGAATGTAACCCAAAGACTCAAAAAGGTTTCCCTCCCTTATCATAGTTTCTGGACCCGGTTTCTGTGCTCCAAACGCAGACATGGGTCAATGGCCACCTAGAGCTTCTTGCAGGACAAAGTGAGATAGAACTGCAATAAATCAGGTATTTTAAGCCAACCATGGATTGGGGAACCTGCTTCTTAATCTTTAACTGTATATTTACAAGGTAGCTGTGCTCCTTAGATCAAGCCATGATCCACTAGGAGGTCCCAACCCACCAGTAGAAGGCCAGTGCATAAGTAAATAAAATATAATTATTTTACAACTTACATTGAATTCACATAGGAAGGAGGGCACAGCCAGTAAATAGAATCCCACCAGTCCATCCCCTTCTGCGTGGGTCAACTCTACATACATGCAACCTGTGAACAGATCTATAGTTTTCTTTGATGGACTGAACTATTCCTCTCTCTGTGTGTGTACACTTTGTTGCACTGAATTCACATTTCTCCTTTCTCCGCCATCTCTATTTTTCTCTGGAAGGGAAGCAGAGACGTTGCACAGCCCATCTGCCACGGCTTTCTGCAGCCTCCTCTGTTGGCTGCCGTCCAGAGGGGACGTGCGCCCCACCTGTTTGCAATGTACTGCAGTCATTACCGGCTGTCCAACACAGCTGTAATTAAGAAAGGGCCAGAGGATCATATATCCCAAATGGCAGGCTCTCTCTGGCTTTATATTAAAATTTCCCATGCAGTAAATGCACAAATAAATTGCCATTGAAAAATGAGACTCTCCAAGCCTGCCTGCTCCTAGCCTGAATACCTTCAACAGAACTGCTGGAGTTTTCCCCCTCTGACTCTTTTCCATTCCCGCCCTGTAAATGTCATTCCTCAGGAGCTGGTGATTTACCGTGCCTGGGGACAGCAGGTTCACGAACACACACACACACACCGACTGTTTTTCAAGAGGTTCTGCTTAGAGTGGCTGAAATAACATACCTTCCTCTCAAATCTCCTCAGGAATGTATCTGCAACCAACAAAGAATATTTGCTGGTTGTGTTTATGGTGCTCTCATATTGCTTTGACATAATATCCCCTTGATTACACATGTAGGGGGTTGCATACACATCAGAATTTCAGAACAGAATTGCTAGAACAGGCTAGAGGTTCATCTGCTATGGCCACCAGAAGGTTCTTGCATCTTCCCTTTTCACTTACCAGTGATGGCTAGTGAGCGTCGGCTCTGGCAGGGTGGAAGGCAGGGAGCCCAACAGTAGGTGGCGCCAGAGTCAATGACAGGCAGAGCCAACTTTGTTTTGTCCCCATCCTCCTCCCTGGTGTGTTCTGCAATGGCAACTGACAGTCCTGCCAATACTGTTGCTCCCTGGGCTGGCTGTAAAAAGTAGGAAGGAAGGCAGGTGAGGGCTGGCTCAAGGCCGGATAGCTCAGTTGGTAGAACATGAGACTCTTTAACCTCAGGGTTGTGGGTTCGAGCCCCATGTTAGGCAAAAGATCCCTGCCTTGCAGGGGGTTGGACTAGATGGCCCTGGTGGTACCTTCCCCTCCACAATTCTATGATTCTGAGGCAGACAGGTGTGTGGGACAATCCCCTAATGGGCATGCCTCCATGGTTACTTACCTTGTACCACTTGGGTGGTGTTATGGGATGCTTCTTTTGTTGTTGTTTAGTCATTTAGTCTTGTCTTCCACTTTCTCTCGCAGTTTCTTCAAACTCATGTTAGTAGCTTCGAGAACACTATCCAACCATCTTGTCCTCTGTCATCCCCTTCTCCTTGTGCCCTCAATCTTTCCCAACATCAGGGTCTTTTCCAGGGAGTCTTCTATTCTCATGAGGTGGCCAAAGTATTGGAGCCTCAGCTTCAGGATCTGTCCTTCCAGTGAGCACTCAGGGCTGATTTCCTTCAGAATGGATAGGCTTGATCTTCTTGCAGTCCATGGGACTCTCAAGAGTCTCCTCCAGCACCATAATTCAAAAGCATCAATTCTTCGACCGATCAGCCTTCTTTATGGTCCAGCTCTCACTTCCATACATCACTACTGGGAAAACCATAGCTTCTTTACAAGGCAGCAAGTTGTTTAAAGGAGGGTGGGAACTTTTTTTTCTGATGAGAACTGCATTCTCTTAAGTGGCAGGGACTGGAGGCAAAAGCAAGTGGGAGTAGAGCAAAAAACCCCATGGGTGCACCCCTTCCTCTCTCTGCTGCCCCTTCTCTCTCTCTCTTTGACACCCCCTTTCCCTAGCTTGCCACCAGCAGGAGTATGGATGATGAGAGAGCAAGTACAACAGTAAGTGGAGGTCCACAGGATCCCTATCCCTGGGCTTGGGGACAACTCAAACCTGCATTTCTGCCGTTTGCCACATGGGGCAGTGCACACACAAACACACACATACACCTGGAAGTTCCCAATTTGAACCCTGCAGCTATGCAGGGATATAGGGAGTCAGGCCATTGGCCCATCTACATTAGTGGCTCTTCAGGATTTCAGGCAAAGAACATTCCCAGCCTTACCTGGAGTTGCCAAGCATTGAACCTGGTGCTTTCTGCATGCAAAGCAGATGTTCTTCCATTGAGCTACTGTCCTTCGACAATGCTGCATCTCATCCTAGAGGAGAACATAGAAAGTTGACCATACTAAGTTGGTCCTTCCAGCTCAGTATTGTCTGTGCCAGTATTCTTCAACCTTGACTGCCCAGATGCTGATGGACCACAATTTTCATCATTCCTAACTAGCTTAACTAGGGCTGATGGAATTGCAGAGACATTCTGCCTCTTCAATGACTACTAGCCTTCTGCCTGCCAGGCTCAGAGAGAGCAGCATCTTTAAACCAAGGTAGCCCACATGATGCTCTCCAGATGTTGGACTCCAACTCCCATCAGCCCCAGCCAGCATGGCCAATGGGTAGGGATGACAGCAATTGTAGTCCATCATATCTGGAGGACACCACGTTGGCTACCCCTGCTCTAAACTCTCATTGCTGATGGGTGAAAGAGATGCCTTTGCATATTTTGACTTCTAAGCAACTGATTTTGCTATCTTAGATCAGAATATAAAAGCAGATTTGTGGCCCACCAGGGAACAGATTTATTTTGTAATGTTTGCTTCAGAAGCCCATTGACGTTGCATGGGGGTGGGAGTTGTCATAATCTAATTAAGCCCATGATCCTCCCTGACTCAGCCTGACCCTGGATGATTCCAAAAGGGAGGAACATGTCCTGGTCGCTTGAGCGTGTGGAGCGCGTCTACTCCAGCATGGCCCCAGCGGAGAGGCTGACTGTATCTTCTCTGTTGTTTTGACCCCAACCTCTCTTCTTCATGCTGAGATATTCGCCGAGCTGTTGAATGGGGCTTTCATTTGGGTGACCCCCGGGGTCATCTGTTTTCAGAGCATGAAATATGGCAGCCCAGTGGACAGAAGCAGAGAGATAAAACTCCGCTGAGGAGGTTTAGCAGGCCGATGAGCCATGACTAATGATGATTGTGGCTCATTAATCCAGGGCATAATTTATTGGGCCATTGACTACTTAGCAAGCTGCCCAGGGAATTAACTCTTTCAGGGGGAAGCCATGCATACCTGCTGCCTTCATTGGGTGAAGAAGTCCCATTGACTCATGACTACCCAATGGCTTCACCCAGGTAGAAGATGTGTCAAAAGATTCATCTGTGATTCTACCTCCCATGATTCTAAGGCCGTATTCACAGCACTGTGGTACTACTTTAAAGAGTCATGGCTTCTCCCAGAGAAGTCTGCGAACTGTAGTATGTTAAGGGTGCTGAGTGATTTATTATTATTATTATTATTATTATTACTACTACTACTACTATTATTATTACTACTATTATTATAAAAATGGATATTGCCCTATACCTGTAGATCTAAGAGTGGTTCACAATCAATCCCTCTTCACAGGGAGCTTGTGGGTGGGGAAAAGGTGCCTGCACCGGAAAAAGGTAGATAGAACGGGGAACTCCAAGCACTCTAGACTGTCCTGCTCATCTAACTTGTGCTGACCTTCCTTCTTATGCCAGACCAGGCTTCCTCAACCTCAGCCCTCCAGATGTTTTAGGCCTACAACTCCCATGACCCTTAGTTAGCAGGACCAGTGGTCAGGGATGATGGGAACTGTAGTCTCAAAACATCTGGAGGGCTGAGGTTGAGGAAGCCTGTGCTAGACTGACACCTCTTAGGGCTGCTGACCTCATTTCCTGTTCCTTCCTTCTTCTTTGCACTCCTCCAATTTTTGCAATGTGTGTATTAGGTAAAAGTCTGCATTGATGCATATATTACAGAAAACAGCATAGACAAATGCATTATGTTGGAGGAAACTGCAAAACAAAGGTGTACTGTACATTAGGGAAATGTAGATTAGAATGCCGAAAATTTTTCATGATGACTTTTTTTCAAACTACCCACTTAATGCTGCATCAGTCCATCCACCTCTGTGTTGTCTATACCTGTGTTCTTGAGCCTTGGGTCCCCAGATGTTGATGGACTACAACTCCCATCATCCTTAGCCAATGCTCATGGATAATGGGAGCTGCTTGACAACATCTGGTCTTCAGCGACTGGCAGTGGCTTTCCAGGGTTTCAGACAGGAAATCTTTTTCCCAGTGTGGCCTAGAGATTTGGAGGATTGAACTCGGGACCTTTCTACAAGCAAGGCACATGCTTTAGCACTGGACTGTGTCTGTACCTCAATCACAATACTGCACCAACTCTCTTGAATCTGCCTCAGACAGCTGCCTCTATTGTCTATTTGGCTGGTGGTTAGTACTGAAAAGACCCAGAAAAACACATAAAGCGAAGGGCAGTGGATCAGTGGAGAAACCGTGCATTTCCTGAGCATTACCCAGTAAGGTAGGAGTGGGAAACCTCAGTCCAAGGGGCCAAATGTGGCCCTCCAGGCCTTTCTATGTGGGCCTCAGAACTCTCCAGAGCTCAGCAATTCCCTGCCCCTGCTTTGCACACCCTTTGAGTGTTTTTGCCTAATTGGACTGTGTTCTTGAACTTGTTTCAGGCAACGCGGAGCTTGCATGCAGTCTGCCCACCACCTCTCCCTCAGCTATAGGGTGGCTGAGCCTTGGAGAGGAGGCAGGCGCATGCAAACCCCACACTGCTGCTTCAGGGCAGCGTGGAGTCTGCAGACGTCCAAGCCACCACATCACTCCCAGGAGAGACGCATGGCGCGGGAGTGCTGCAGGCCCCGCAGTAAGTGCTGCTCCTTTCGGTGTGGTGCCCCGTGCCCCCCAACCCCTCAGCTACACCACTGAATTTACCCATGTTGCTTTGCCCACTTTTGCCTCTGGTCCTGCCCATCACTGGTATGTGGCCCCTGGAAGGTTTCCAAGAAGGGAATGTGGCCCTCAGGCAGAATAAGTTCCCCCACCTTGTGCTAAGGGGTCCCAATGCCAAAATCCCTCCCAAGACCATGGTGTGTGGGTGGGAGGAAAGAGATGGTTTGTTCCCTCTCTTTGTGGTTCCTTGGGGTGGCCTTCTGCTCCATTAGATACCTACTGCATTAGATACCTCGTCCTCTGGATCTCACTCCCCCATTGCTTTCAGACACCACACAATGAATTTGGTGACCCGCTGAAAGATTCACAGTTGGGCAAACACCTCCAAAGGTTTTTCTGAACACATCCTTGCATTATTCAGTCCCTGCTCTCTGCTTGTCATATGCTTTAATCCAGACAGCTCACATTAACCTCTATGAATGATTCATGTTGAACATCCATCCTCGGGTTTCTTCACTGAGACCTGAAGAAATATCCACCCTGCGTGGAAATCCTTCCTCTTTAAAGCCGGGCGCTTTGAGGCTTACTGTTTTTGTCTGATACAGCTTAGCTTACAGAAGAGGGGTTTTACATGGGCTGAAGACAGAGTTAGGGACTTCCAGATCCCCAGACTAGCCTTGTCTCTTTTACGCTCTTTTGCTGACCTCTCTATCTCTGTGATGTTAGATGGATATTCTCAGGTTGCACCCTGGTTATAACTTCCTGCCCTTTCTCACACTTCGCCTCCCTCAGACCTCAAAATGAGAGGTCAGAGACAACAAGGGGGCAAGTATGGCTGCCTTGTTTCTCTCTTAACTAGTTAGGTAGATTAGAATTAGTACTTTTCTATCCAAGTTCTGTATTTCCTACCATAAATGACTTTATTATTGTCTTACCTATAAGTGTGTGACGGCAACAAGTTAAGTCTACTCTCTAACTCACTCTGCATACTAAAAGGATTTCAACAGGTAATTGACTCTGTTATCTCATTAATTTTAACATTTAGTTCAAAGCTGGTTCCAGTCGGGAAGAGGGGCTTTGCAGAATGCTCCTACCATGGACTACCTGCCATGACAGTGGGATCCTGGCTTCCCTGGTCACACCAGTGTATGGCTACATGAATTCCTGTTTTAATTTCATATAGTGCCCTAGAGAAACTTTACATTGCGGGGATTTCAAATGGCTGCTAATAGATCCAGCTACCAGTACTATTGGGACCTGCCCATGCATTGGGGTGTGTGTGTGTGTGTGTGTGTGTGTGTGTGTAGGATCTGCCCAAGTGTCTCTTCTCTCATGCTAGACCTGAATCTGTCCAGCTGGGTGATGACAACGACTGTTATTATTTCATTACATGCCAAAATGGCTTCTAAGCCATTATCCAACTATAAAATCTAGTAGGAAATCCATATACAATTAAAATGCACAATAACAATTCAATTGCAGCACTAAAGTACTCTTAACCTAACTATGCAATATACAATACAGTAAAATAAAAATGACAATGAAAACAGTTAAAACAATAAACCCAATAGTCCAAGTTCAGGGGAACGATTGCCTAAACAGGTGTGTCTTCAGAAGCAGACAGAATGCCAATACTGATGTGGCCTTTTGTATTTCAGCAGGGAGGACATTCCACAACATTGGTACCACCAGTGAAAAAGCCCACGTCATGAGAAAACGAACTGGGTTCCATTTGCTGGTTGTAATGCCCTTGGTGGGCAGTGGAGCAAGATACAGTTTTTCAGATGTAGCTTATTTAATCATCTCCATGCATTTTATTACTGTGAAATTGCCCATCACCTTGGGAGCATGTATACATGTGTGTGTGTGTACCTCTTCCTATATACATAGAAAGGTAATGTGTTGTCACGCTCTGCAGTTGGCATGGCCACGAATATATAGCCATGACAACTGCAGCATCAGAAACAGCAGGCCGGCCCAGATGAGCTGTTTAATGGAGGCAGAGATGGAGCAGTGAAGGCCGGCAGCAAGATTTAGGAGAAATGGGGGAACCCCTTCACACAGAGGTTTAGCAAGCTGCTCTGGGAAGCACCTCCTCCTTCCTTTCAAGGGGGTGGGACTTAAGATGGGAGGGGCTTGGAGTGGCCTATGATGAGTAGACAATGGGGTGGGTGAGATGTAAAGGGCGTGAGGGGTTAGTCAGGTGTCAGGGAAGGGCAAAGGGTTAGGCAGCATTGGTGAGCAGAGTGAAAAGGAGCTTCATTTCCATTAACTATGGACCCCAAAATTTAGGTTCCCCTTCAAACTGGTGCCAAAGTCCCCCTAGAGGTCTACTGAAAGTGCTACAACAGGTTGGGGAATTTTCCACTTCTGGGAAACTTCCACTGTAAAAACAAGCCTGATCGTGGGAGCGACCTTGACTCTTATACAAAAGTGTTATGGATGAACAAAAGACAACAAGATCGGGCAAGGTCAGACATCAACAGACTAGTGCAATTCCACAGCAACGTAGAGCATCTGCATCCGGCCCTCCTGGACCACAAGGGGAAGACTCAGCACAAGCAGTGTCAAAAGGTGTGATATCGGAAGAAGGATTTGCTTCAGTTTTAAACAAAATTTATGAATCTTTGGATAAATTAAGCAGACAAGTTACTGAAGCATCAAATAAAATTGATCAAAACACTGCAAGTATTAACAATCTGGGGCAGAAGGTGAATTTAAATACAGAATCCATTGAAAGGTTGCTGCAAGAATCTGCGTCAAATCAAAAGATAGCTCAAGAAGCAAAAGAAAAAGCAGTGGCAGTAGAGGAAAAGATAACACCGATATGTAAACAGCTTGGAGACCATCAGACACAGCTTGGGGCCCACCAGTCAATTTTGTCTATGATTGAATTGAAAGAGAAGCAGACCAATTTGAGGATTAGAGCGGTGCCTGAACTTGAGAAAGATAGTTTAAGTGACTTTCTAACACAGGAATTTGCAGACTTTTGGAAACTGGATGATAAGCAAGATTGTAAGATTGTAAGTGCTTTTAGACTTGGAAGAGGAGGGAGAAAGAACAGGGTGAGAGACTGTTTGACTACCCTTCAATCAAAAGAGGAAAGAGATAAAATACTGAGTTTGCACTATCAGAATAGCTTGGAAATAAATGATATAAGAGTGGAGATATTTAAGGACATTCCAAAATACCTTTTGGACCTTAGGTCTAACTACGGAGATCTGGTGGCCCTGTTGAAAGGAAATAGAACCCTCTTTAGGTAGGAATTCCCCCAAGGTTTATCTTTCACCTTTAAAGGTAAAAAGTTTAAACTTAGATCTGTGGAGGACAAAGAAAAATTTCTGAGAGACCACGGAGAAGACTTGCAAAAAGGAGTTGAAGAAGAGCCAAGAGCCATCGAACCAGGAATACTAGACAAAGTATCACTACCTGTGGGATTGGACAAGCTAGAGAAAGTGATACCACCGTCAGAACAAGAGAACTTATTGGGTGCAGTTGGAGGTACAGCAAAGTAAATACATCATGTCTCTGCAACTACTAAGCTGGAATATTCATGGACTTAATTCCCCGGAAAAGAGGAAAAAAGTGTTCCATTTATTGAAAAAAGAACAATTGGACTTGATTTGTTTACAGGAAACACATGTGATATGGTTACACAGGAAATTATTGGTTAATAAAAGATTGGGCCAGGAGTTTATTTCATCAGACAAGGTTAAAAAGCGAGGAGTAGTTATCTATGCAAAAGAGAGTCTAACACCGAAATTCGTTTTTAAAGATGACCAAGGAAGATATCTTGCAATTGAAATTCAAACACAAGGAGAGAAATTTTTGATAGTAGGAGTATATGCACCGAATGATGGGAAATCTGAATTTTTTAAGACGTTGCATGAGACTTTGTTAGATTACATGGATTACACTAAAGCAGTTTTAATTTTTGTAGATGCGGAGAAAGCCTTTGACAATATTTCTTGGAGTTTTATGAAGAAAAACCTTCAGGGGAAGGGGGTTGGTCAAGGATTTGAAAATGGTATAAGTGCAATTTATTCAGAACAAAAAGCGAAACTAATAGTTAATAATGTGGTGACAGAGGAATTTAAGATAGAGAAAGGGACACGACAAGGTTGCCCAATTTCCCCATTGCTCTTCATTTTGGTTCTGGAGGTTTTGTTAAATATGATTAGAAGGGACCATTTGATTAAAGGCATAAAGGTCGGAGCTAAACAATATAAGTTGAAAGCCTTTGCAGATGACTTAGTATTGACTTTAGAGGAGCCAGAATCTAGTACTAAAAGAGTGTTAGAACTGATTCAAGAATTTGGTCATGTGGCAGGATTTAAGTTAAATAAGTTAAAAACTAAAGTCCTTGAGAAAAATTTAACACCGATTGAGAAAGAGAAGTTTCAGAAAGAGACGGGTTTAACAGTGGTTAAGAAAGTGAAATACCTGGGAATTAATATGACAGCTAAAAATGGGAATTTATTTAAAGACAATTATGAAAAATGTTGGTCAGAAGTGAAAAAGGATTTGGAAATATGGTCAAATTTGAAGCTTTCCTTGTTGGGACGAATTGCTGCGATAAAGATGAATGTATTGCCAAGAATGTTGTTTTTGTTTCAATCATTGCAAATTTTGGACAAAATGGACTGTTTCAAGAAGTGGCAGAAAGACATTTCCAGATTTGTCTGGCAGGGCAAGAAGCCTAGAATAAAATTTAAAATATTAACTGATGCAAAGGAAAGAGGTGGATTTGCCCTGCCAGACATTAAACTTTACTATGAATCAGCAGCACTTTGCTGGTTGAAAGAGTGGCTACTTCTTGAGAACACAGACATTTTGGACTTAGAAGGTTTTAATAATGTGTTTGGGTGGCATGCATATCTGTGGTACGACAAGGTTAAAGCACATAAGGCATTTAAAAACCATATTGTCAGGAAAGCACTGTTTAATGTCTGGATAAGATACAAAGACTTATTTGAAAATAAAACCCCAAGGTGGTTGTCACCGATGGAGGCTAAGGCTCAGAAAAAGCCCAATATGGAGGCCAAGTGGCCAAAATATTGGGAAATTTTGGAACAAGAAGGAGACAAACTGTAATTGCAGAGTTTTGAGAAGCTAAAAGATAAAGTGCGAGACTGGCTTCATTACTATCAAATAAGAGAGGTATATAATTTAGACAAAAAAACTGGCTTCCAGGTGGAAAAATCAAAGTTGGAAACAGAATTGTTAGAACCCAAAACTAAGATATTATCAAGAATGTATAATTTGCTGTTAAAATGGAATACTCAAGATAAAACGGTTAAATCTGCTATGATTAAATGGGCACAGGATGTTGGACATAACATTATGTTTGCTGACTGGGAACAGTTGTGGACCACAGGTATGAAATTTACGGCATGTAATGCCTTAAGAGAAAATATTATGAAAATGATATACAGGTGGTACATGACACCAGTCAAGCTTGCAAAAATCTATCATATGCCAGATAATAAATGTTGGAAGTGTAAAGAGACTGAAGGTACATTCTTTCACCTTTGGTGGACATGCCCAAAGATTAAGGCTTTCTGGGAGATGATCTATAATGAAATGAAAAAGGTATTTAAATATACCTTCCTGAAGAAACCAGAGGCCTTTCTCTTGGGCATGGTCGGCCAATTGGTGCCAAAGAAGGATAGAAACTTTTTTATGTATGCGACAACAGCAGCAAGCATATTGATTGCAAAGTATTGGAAGACACAAGAACTACCCACACTGGAAGAGTGGCAGACCAAGGTGATAGACCACATGGAATTGTCAGAAATGACTGGCAGAATCCGAGACCTGGGAGAAGGGTTGGTGGAGGATTATTGGAAGAAATTTAAAGATTATCTGCAGAAATACTGTAAAATTAATGAATGTTAGAATGATGTTGGATTGAAAATAAGTGGTGTTGACAATAAGAGTAATAAGAATATGTAAATATGGATTGATAATGGATGAAAATATATTGTTATAATAGGTTAAGACCAGAAGTTAAGATAAATGAAAGAAGGCAAGGATTTGCTGAAGCAATTATATAAATGGGAATACAAAAAGGGGAGGTGTGAGGAAGTCAAGAAAATAAGCAAATGAGATTAAATTTTTTGAAAATTGAATTTGTTCTTAAACTTTTTTCTTTTTTAGCTATTTTGTCTTTTTTTTGGTTTATGTATGTATTTTCTATCTGTATTTTTTTCTTAGTTTTTTATTCTGTATGTATTTTCTTTAATATTGTAATTTTTTGTTTGTAACTTTCTTAATTTGCAAATTTATGTGTTTTTTCTTTTTTTTTGAAAAATGCTTAATAAATATCTTATTAAAAAAAAACTGGTGCCAAAGATTTGCAGTCATTTTGCAGCGAAAACCCCATGTTTTGCACCACCCCACAAACTGAGTTATCGACACTCATGGGTCATGGGTATCACCCCCAAACCTAGCGTTGATTACTCTGTTTGTGGGGTGCCGCAAAACACGGGGCTTTAGCTGCAAAACACTGCGAAACGACTGCAAAACTTTGGTGCTGGTTTGCAATGTATCGGTCAGTGTTGGATGTTGGGATGTTAACTCTGAATCCCAATTTGATGTATCAATTACTCAGTTTGTGGGGCGAAGCAAAATGCAGGGTTTTTGCTGCCAAACACTGCTAAACGACTGCAAAACTTTGGCACCAGTTTAGAGGGGGTCCCAAATTTTGAGGTTTGTAGTTAATGAAGTTGGACGCGGGTGGCGCTGTGGGTTAAATCACAGAGTCTAGGACTTGCTGATCAGAAGGTCGGAGGTTCGAATCCCCGCAATGGGGTGAGCTCCTGTTGCTTGGTCCCTGCTCCTGCCAACCTAGCAGTTCGAAAGCACGTCAAAGTGCAAGTAGATAAATAGGGATAGCTCTGGCGGGAAGGTAAACGGCGTTTCTGTGCGCTGCTCTGGTTCACCAGAAGCAGCTTAGTCCTGCTGGCCACATGACCCGGAAGCTGTACACCGGCTCCCTCGGCCAATAAAGCAAGATGAGTGCCGCAACCCCAGAGTCGGTCACGACTGGACCTAATGGTCAGGGGTCCCTTTACTTTTACCTTTACTAGTTAATGAAGTCATGGAAAGGGGCGGCAGCCCCTAGCATATTAATTAACTTCTGGAATTCACTAACGCACCTGGTGTGGTGATTTTCATGACCCTGACCTTAGATTGCTCTGGCTTTGCCTCTGCCACTGAGTCTTTGCAATGCACCCCTCTTGCTTGGTTCCTTCTCTGGTTGCTGCCCTCCCTCTTGGTGTGGCCACTGGCAAGTCTTCAGATGACTCAGGTGCCCAATGAGAACAGGTCATTAAGTGCTGTTTCCCTGCTGGCTACTCTGCTGCTGCCTCCTAGCCTTAGTTAATGTCTCTGTTCTTGATCTATCCCTGTTTGAAGATGGCCCACCCTACCCTCCACCTCCCCAAGAGCAAATGGCCTTCGTTGAGTTGTTATTGTTATCACCCAAAGAGAAGATACACAAATACAACCTTGCCCTTTCCCCCTCTCCAACCCCCCATCTTCACCCCCAAGTGACAAGACCACACACACCAGAAGGGATGTGCCTTGTCTACGTTCCATCCAACTTGATTATCCTCTGTGCAGCTGAGTGAAAGGTTGGTCTGGGGAGGGGAAGGGGACACACTACATAATGTGATGGATGGAAGGAGATAGTGCGAAGGAATACAGTGACTCTGGAGGCATTTACGTACGATATGTCAGTGCTCTTTGTACGCTGGCAATTGCTTTCTCTGAGACACTGTGTCTCTAGCCATGAATGAATAAGGGAATAGTCAGATTCAGGGCCGGATTTAGGTTTGATGAGGCCCTAAGCTATTGAAGGTAATGGGGCCCTTTATATGTCCAGCTGTCCTTTGTCAACAGCAAATTGTTGCTGTTTATGCTATATGGTCATTTATGGATCTAAAGGTAAAGGTAAAGGGACCCCTGACCATTAGGTCCAGTCATGACCGACTCTGGGGTTGCAGTACTCATCTCGCTTTATTGGCGGAGGGAGCCGGCGTACAGCTCATGTGGCCAGCATGACTAAGCTGCTTCTGGCGAACCAGAGCAGCACACGGAAACGCCGTTTACCTTCCCTATTTATCTACTTGCAGTTTGATGTGCTTTCGAACTGCTAGGTTGGCAGGAGCTGGGACCGAGCAACAGGAGCTCGCCCCATCACGGAGATTCGAACCGCCAACATTCTGATTGGCAAGTTCTAGGCTCTGTGGTTTAACCCACAGCGCCACCCACATCCTCATTTATGGACCTGATAGGTATCTAAAGCCATTTGCACATGTTGCCATGCAAACGGTCCATGCAGAATGTAGGCACCCTATATATAGAAATGAGCAAACCAGTGACATTTTAGGGAGCAGGCTAGCAGGCGAGGCCCATTACTTACCTCATAGAAGCCTATACAACACACAACACTGTTGCTGTATATAGGCTTTATTTTATTTGTTTTTTACCTTATACTTTGGAAATGTACATTGAGGGTTTTTTTCCTTTAAATTGTTTGGGGACCCCCAAGAGAGTGGGGCCCTAAGCTATAGCTTGTTTAGCTTAGACATAAATCCGGCACTGCTCAGCTGAGGGGCACAGCTCAGCTGCACAGCACTGTGTGAAAATGAGACCTGCTACACTCAGCTCCTGCTTTCGGGCTTCCCAGAGGCATTTGGCTGACCACTGGGAGAACAGGGTGATGGAATAGATCAGGCCATTGGCCTGATCCAGGGCTGTCCAGTTCTAATGTTGTGTTCTACCTTCACTGTCATCCTTTGAAATGCACACTTCTCTGAATTTTGCAATGCAGTTAGTCAGGCAAGTGATAAGGTGGACGGAATCACATACTAGTGTTATGTGTGCATATAAATCTTACATTGTGAAAATAGCATACAAAAATGTGTTAAATTAGGGGACATCGCTTTGCAAAAACATGTCATTAGGCAAAATTGCATACGAAGATAATAGCAGAAATTCGCACTCAAATGCTGATGAATTTTCATGCAAACTGTTCGTTTCTTTTTATTGAAAGAAATCACAAAAGCAACGTAGAAATGTGGAGAGCTGAAATTAACATTGGGAAAATGAGAAACCTAAACTGATATATTCAGCCATTCTCACCTGGGATTGATGGTGAAGGCATATCATCACATAATCCAATGGTTATTTGCAGCACAATTTTGAACATGTGCTTGATGAGTCTGGCAGCAGCCCAGGGTTTTTCCAGCCACAAAGAGCAAACTTTTCAAAGGAATCTCTCAGTCTGCTTTGTAACACTATTAGATATGTATAATGCAAGTTTCAGTGCAATTTGCTTCTTTAAAAAAATGCAAACAGAAAAAGGGTTCGACAGAAACAGTGTACTGTATACATCATTATTTTAAAGCATGTCCCCCACAAACCTTTCTGGGAACTGTAGTTTGCCCTCCAAAGAGCTACAATTCCCAGCAGTCTTGACATAATATAGTTCTCCTGATTCTTTTTTGTGTGAAGGTGAGGAATGTGCTTTAAATTTATAGTGCCTGTGTGGCCTTAACTCCACTCTTCAAAAAAAAAGCTCATAGAGCAGCTTACAAATCAATAAAAAAACACCCACAGTCCCTGCCCTCAGATATACAATCTAAAAAGTCACGACACAAAAGGAACAAGGGATGAGGAGGGCAGAGGAAAACAAGCATACTGTATGTGCCCAGAATTTGGGAGGGGGGAGAGTTGAGCTTTGAATGTGCATACGCAGCCTGAATCTCAGATACGACTTTCTAAACAGGCACCAAAACATTCCAAACAGACTAATTAGATGCATCTTTTAGCAACTCCAGACTTTTTAAAGGCACGGTGTATATGCAGCTGGTGTTAGGAAGGAACATGTGTGAAAGTGTCACTGACCAGGAAATGGGCAGCCCAGTTGCAGTTTATAGGAATGAGTGTCTTTCTGTCTCCAGTCTCCAGCAGTTGAGATTAACCAGGACATGACCCAGCCATTGCTGGCCTGATACTGGCTGGGAGGTCATCAGGTGCCCGATAAAACAGAGCACCCTAAGCCGGAACTACATCTTTCTCAAAGGTGGTGGAGAGAGAGAGAGAGATTGAGGCAGGGAGGGGGCTCATGGTAGAAAACGGAAAGTTCTCTTTATAGACATCCAACTGTCCCTCGTTCACACATGGAACACAGGACACTGCTTCCGGACTCGGTATGAGTATTGGTCTATTTAGTTCAGTATTGTCTACACTGATGCACAGCAGCCATCCAGGCAGTGGATATCTTCAGCCCTACCTGGAGAGATTATGATTTTAAAAGAAGATTAGGATGGATGATAAAGCTATCAATGGTTACTAGCCACAATGGCAGCATTAATGACTTAAGAACATCAGAAGTTGCCTTATACTAGGGTTGCCATATTTCAAAAAGTGAAAATCAAGAAAGAAAGAAAGAAAGAAAGAAAGAAAGAAAGAAAGAAAGAAAGAAAGAAAGAAAGAAAGAAAGAAAGAGTTTTTGAACTATATTTAATGAAATCCACCAAAAACTTCACTTCTGGCATGGGTTGCCATACATCCAGATTTCCCCAGACATTTCGCCGATTTCCGCCCGGACACTGTTTCCGACGGCCAGTTATACCTGGGTAATTCTGAATGTATTGCAACCTTATTTTATACCATTTGAGTCATTGGCCTTCACTGTCTCTTGCAGGAGTGAATTCCAGCATGCAGATAGTAGCCCATGAGATCTGAACACCATGTCTCATGGAAATCCTTTGAGCTTGTATGAAGGTCTTCCCTCGGTTGTTCTACCTGTGATGACCCACAAAGCCAATGTACACTGGTTTTACTTACTTACTTACTTACTTACTTACTTACTTACTTACTTACTTATTTTGTATACCGCCCTATACCCACAGGTCTCATGGCGGTTACAACATAAAATCACAATATCAAAACACAAAATACATTATAAAAATAAAAATAAAAAACAATCCAATAACCCCCTCCCCTCTCCCCAAGACATTTTAAAAGGGCTTTGGATGTCAATCAGCCAAAGGCCAGGTTAAAGAGGAACATTTTTGCCTGGCACCTAAAAGTGTATAATGAAGGCGTCAGATGAACCTCCCTGGGGAGAGCATTCCACAAACGGGGAGCCACTGCAGAGAAGGCCCTGTTCTTGTGTTGCCATCCTCCGGACCTCTTGAGGAGGAGGCACACGAAGAAGGGTCTCAGAAGATGATCTCAGGGTCCAGGTAGGTTCATATGGAAGGAGATGGTCCTTGAGGTATTGCAGTCCTGAGCTGTTTAAGACTTTATAGGTCAAAATCAAAACTTTGAACTGGATCCAGAAACCAATTGGTAGCCAGTGCAGGCAGACCAGATTCAGTGTAATATACTCAAACCGTCTTGCTCCGGTGAGCAACCTGCCTGCTGAATTCTACACTAGCTGAAGTTTCTGAACCATCTTCAGAAGCAGCCCTACATATAATGCATTGCAGTAATGTAACCTTGAAGTTACCGCATCATAGTCATCGAGTGTTGCAGTCATCAAGTGACGAAGGCCTATGTGAGTCCATTAGCACCTGGGCCTATACTCATATGGTAAGAAGCGATCGTGGAGGATGCTCCTGAAAGCTCCGAGGAGATGTGGGGTGGGAATCCTAATCAGGGGTTAATGAGGGAAATGGGTATCTCCTCCCTATTTGAAGCTTGAAGTATACACACTAACCCAGCTGGGCTACTTCAAAGAACTCTGAACACACTATCTGTCAGGGCTAATGGATGGCGGGCTGCACCCTAACAGGTCTGGAATTTCCCTAGTTGAACTTTGTGACAAATATAGGCTGGAGGTGGGGGAGGAGGAGGAGGAGGAGGTGTTTAACATTGTGGGAAGAGGGAAGACTTTCCCCTTCCCAGTGCAGCTTATTGCATGATTATTCAAGTTGAATAACTAAATAGCAACCATTGAATTACAAAATCGAAAGAGTAGCTAGGTTTGTGCGCTTCTTCCCTTCGCAAACAGCAGGGAAAGTTGCCAACTTTCCCCTACAGGCCCTGCTCTTCCATGCCGTTTGCACACAGTGGTTTCCCCATCTCACTGATCTTCATCCAATAGGTATTGTATTGTATTGAACTTTATTACGGCCATTGGCCCATCACACGACAGTTTCCCATACCAACATAATGTACTTAAACCTCCAAATTTAAAACCGCCAAAACTTACAAAAAACAGACAAGAACCAAAGCAAATCAAAAACAAAAGACCAGCATCATACATTACAATAAATTTGTAACATAAACATCGCCCTCTACTCATAAATTAGTAGAAGACATCAATGGTGATATCACCTAATTACATCCTAAAACATAGATCATAGTTCTTTTGCATGTCAGCGATGCTGCTATATACAGAGGAGCTGGATGTGTGAAAAAAGGAAGAAAGGTGAATAGGTAACTCAGCTTCGCTGCAGCTGCTTAGCAAAGTCATGGTCCCTTAGAATCACCCACTGGCAATCCTACCCATGCTTGTCCTGTTGCAGGAACGGGCAACCTCAGGTCTTTGTGCTTACAGCCCTTGGGAGTCTCCGCAGCCAACCCCCCTCCATCTAGACTCAGGTGTGTAGCGGGAAATTCAGAAGTTTAAGTTCTTTTCATGATAGTCACATCCATGCCTCTTCCTAAGATTACACAAATAATCTTATCATTATACAATCATAATAATTAGGGGTGAGGTTATGGGGTGTTTCCTCTGGTGGGGGACATGTCGTGCTCCTTCTGGGGTAGTTCGCTCATCTTTGGTCCACATCCTGCACTCAGCTCTCACCTTTGGTTCTGAGAAGCTGTCAGTATGCTGCAGCAGCCACACCCCAGGAATGGCTTCAACCAGCCAGCTAAACCAGGTGAGGGCAGCCAAGGGGGTCTCAAAACCTCAGTGAGTTAGGAACCTTCCAGCAAAGACAGGCTCCAGCAGATTGAGTGGACAAGAGCGAAAGTGGGTCCAGTAGTCAAGAAAGCAGTTTTGCATGTGCTGTAGAGGGAAGTGAGGAGCAGATAGGTCTCATCAACCTGGGAAAGTAGCCGATCTAGGAGAGCAAAAACTGTGATTCTAAACCTCTGCTGTCTTGCAGGGTATCTTCAGGAGAAGAAAAGATTAAGGAGTAATCCCTGTACAAATCTGGAGTCCCTAAGACAGCTGGATGGTGCTTTGCACACTTCCTTCTGGCAACTCCTGCAGCCAAGCTGGTGCCAAATGTATTGCTCTGCTTTCCTTGGGACCATATCAGCAAGGCTGAGGGGGACGTATCTTGTCATCTGGGCAGCCCAGGACCTCCATACAAACTACCCAGGTTTGCACTCTGGTGAGGTCACTTTGGTGCTACTAGCATGGTGGTTTGACCTTACCCCTGGAGGTGCACTCCATTGTCTCTTGAGACAGACGGATGCCAACAATAATAATTAGGGATGTTTTGCAATGATCAATGCTGACCTCCGTGTGCTGCCTTTCAGCTAGATCTACTATTTTATGTAAGGGGACGTGGGTGGGGCTGTGGTCTAAACCACTGAGCCTAGGGCTTGCCGATCAGAAGGTCAGAGGTTTGAATCCCCGCGACGGGGTGAGCTCCCGTTGCTCGGTCTCTGCTCCTGCCAACCTAGCAGTTTGAAAGCACGTCAAAGTGCAAGTAGATAAATAGGTACCGCTCCAGCGGGAAGGTAAACAGTGTTTCCATGCACTGCTCTGGTTCGCCAGAAGCTGGCCACATGACCCGGAACCTGAACACCGGCTCTCTCGGCCCTCGGCCAATAAAGCGAGATGAGCGCCGCAACCCCAGAGTCAGCCACAACTGGACCTAATGGTCAGGGATCCCTTTACCTAATATCTTCTTTTGGAGTGACGTATATTCAGTTTTCCTTGAAGTTCCATTATATTGCCATGGGTAAGTGTTAGAATTTAATAAATGCTTGGAATATTAAAATGGATGCTATATTTAGCATGTTAAAATACAGGCCAACTAGGAAAAGATGTCCCAAAGTGGGACCAAGAAGAAATGGGAAGTAGGAAGCGAGCTCAACAAGCCTGAGTGTCTCAGTCTAGCATCTGAGGAAATGTCAACACAGGTGAGGTCAAAAGGACAGTCTAGGGAGTGTGCAGGTCCCCTTCTCCTTCTCCATCTCCTTTCTCCCATGCAAACCCACCAGCCCTTCTTCCAAGGTGAGTTGCACCCCAACACTCCCAACACTGTGTTAGGATATTTCCGTTCCACCTTAAAAGGGAGCAGGCTTTTGTGAGTCACAGAGTCTGCGTATTTCCTGTTTCACGGGATGTTTATGTTTTCAGTTGCTTTCGTTTTCTTCTTGTTGCCTGAGCATACGGATGCAGGCGGTCATGTTTTTCTTTGTTCTGACCAACGCTGAATAAACTGTAAATATGCTCTCCTGCTGTGCATCTCTCGCTGTGTGAATTCTGCTGACAGAGTGTGCACCAGCCTAAGAATGTGGAATACTGTTTCTGAGGCTTCGTGTCGCTAATTGATGATACTGCCTGTCTACGGGAGATCGATGGATCGTCCGGCAGCCGGCTTGGGGGCTCAGATGGACTTTATCTCCCTGGCAGTATCCCAACACACTGTGCACCTTCCTTTTGCCTGGCCAGGATGTATGTCCCCTTGGACTGTGATAATATTTGTCTGGGGGCAAATGGCTCTCCAGGGTCTCAGGCAGCTGTCTTTCTCAGCCCTACCTGAAGTTGCCAGGGAATGAGCCTGGGACCATGGAAATAATTGCCTCCACCTCTGATCAGAGGATTGCCTGTCCAAATGCATTCCTAAGCCATTGCACAGATTTCTCAGTGGAGCGCTCTGCTCAACTTTAAGCCTGTTTCATTTGGGAGTGTGAGGGTGCGGTGGGGAGATAAACAAAAGGGAGTTCTGCTCCTCACAAGGCTTTGGGTGTGACATCATTGCTAAATGCACTTTCAAAAGGATCAAAACACACAGAGAGAGAGAGGGGGGGGGATGACATGGAGCAAGTGGACATAGAAAAGTTTTACTCCCTCTGTCATAACACTAAAATTCATGTGCATTAAATGAAGCCAAATGTCTGAAGATTCAGGACAGATAAAAGTAATAACATATTCACTCAGTGCCACCAACCTAGATGGCTTTAAAAGAGGACTAATAACAAGTAGTGTTACCAAGTCACCAGTAGTGATGTATGGAAGTGTATGGAAGTGAGAGCTGGACCATAAAGAAGGCTGATCGCCAAAGAATTGATGCTTTTGAATTATGGTGCTGGAGGAGACTCTTGAGAGTCCCATCCATTCTTAAAGAAATCAGCTCTGAGTGCTCACTGGAAGGACAGATCGTGAAGCTAAGGCTCCAATACTTTGGCCACCTCATGAGAAGAGAAGACTCCCTGGAAAAGACCCTGATACTGGGAAAGGAGAAGGGGACGACAGAGGACGAGATGGTTGGACAGTGTTCTCGAAGCTACCAGCATGCGTCTGACCAAACTGCGGGAGGCAGTGGAAGACAGGAGTGCCTGGCGTGCTCTGGTCCATGGGCTCACGGAGAGTCGGACACGACTAAATGACTAAACAACAACAACAATAACAAGTATTATTATTAATATTAGTAATACCCGGTCCATCTGGCTGAGTTTCCCCAGCCACTCTGGGCAGCTTACAGCAGATATAAAAACAAATTCATTGAGGAGAAGGCTATCAATGGCTACTAGCCATGATGGCTCTGCTCTGTCTCCACAGCTGAAGGCAGTAACACTTCTGAATACCAGTTGCTGGAAGGCACAGGGGGCTCCAATCCTGCTTGTAGATTTCTGACAGGCATCTGGTCAGCCACTGTGAGAACAGGATGCTGGACTAGATGGGTCATTGGCCTGATCCAGCAGGTAAAATGATTACCCTTTGCAGTGCAAATCCATTTAAGTTCTCGGAGACATAACGACAGATTGCACTGAGCGCCTATGGATTTCAGCTTCACTCTTTCATAAAGCTATTTCCCTATCTGTTTCTCCTGATCCTCTTTAGCCATCTCAGAATGAGCCTTGCAGTGTGTCTATTTAATAATAATAATAATAATAATAATAATAATAATAATAATAATTTATTTATATCCCACCCTCCCCAGCCAAAGCCGGGCTCAGAGCAGCTAACAACAGTAAAAATAGCACAATTTACATAAAATCACAGTCAATTAATTGAAATACATTCTAAAATCAGTTCAGAATCAAATTAATGGCAACCATTGGGCTAGAGTTCTATGAAGGAGAGAGGGGGTCAGGCTGTGCCTTGGCCAAAGGCCTGGTGGAACAGCTCTGTCTTGCAGGCCCTGCAGAAAGATGTCAAGTCCCGCAGGGCCCTAGTCAGAGCGTTTCACCAGATCGGGGCCACGGCCAAAAAAGTCCTGTGGCCTGGGATCTCCAAAATGTTTTTATTTGAAGATCGTAAGGTCCTCTGTGGGACATACCAGGAGTGTGTGTGCTCTCTCTCTCTCTCTCTCTCTCTCTCCTTTCAGCAACAAGGTTTGCATTTGACTCTGTCTCATGCGTCAAGGGCTATCTTGCTAACCTAAGAATGTTTACAATGAGCTGCAAGTACAATTAGGCCGCCTGATCTAATAGCCCTCTCTGTATACGTTACCAAGTACTTAGGGTCTTTTTTCTTCCCTTCTTCTTAAAAAGAAAGCCATTATGCTCAAAGCCCTTTTCGAGGGTCTTTGTTTTGACAGGAGGGCATTAAGGGGGCGAAACTGATAGCATAAGTACCACTTACAGACTTTGATCATCTTGGCTCATAATTCTCCAAAGGAAAGTCTTGTATATATTAGAGGAGGAAATTAATTTTATTGCTGCTGCAGGTTGTTTCCCTCCTTCCCTCCCTCTCTCTTTCTCTCTCCTTGATGCCTTCCACACACCCCTTCCAAACTCCATTCCAAGTTCAGGGTGAAGTAAAAGTTGAATAGGCCTTTCCCAATCAAAAGCCATCCCTCAGCCATCCAATAGGGCTTCAGAGCCAGCAGGGACCCAGATGGAGCTGGTGTTCAGAATTTCCTGTCCTTGGAATGGCAGGGCAGGGGTGGAACATCACAGCTAGCAATGGGCAATACCCCCTCCCTCTATACTGCAACTCAGTCTAATATTGGGCTTGGCAAGCACATACAAAACCTGGGAAATAGTCAATCTGTTCATGTATGCTACGGCGGTGGCAAGAATAGTCTACGCGCAGAAATGGAAAGAAGAAAAAGTCCCAAAGAAAGAAGAGTGGCTTATGAAGATGATGGAATATGCTGAGATGGCTAGATCAAGTGTGAGAATTAAGAGAAAAACATGAAAAAATTCTTGAAGAATGGAACTATGTTGTGGCATATATATATAAAAAATCATGGTTATGTTAAAACATATGCAGGGTTCGACTTACAGCAACAGGCAAGAATTTGTAATTTAATAATTTTGAATTAACGTATATAAAGGGTAAAATATAAGTAACATGGCAGCTTTACAAGAAAATAAAAGAATAACATGGAAGGGTGGATGGGAAGTCAACAGATGTGTGAGATTTCTTCTGATGGTGTTTTAAAAGAATTTGGGAAATTTAATTTTAAAATATTATCAAAAACCGAAAAACCAAACCAAACCAAACCTGGAAAATAGCAGCTTAGGGCTGGGGGACATTTTTCCAAAAGGTGACCATATTCCTTTCTGGCCAGCCTTCTGAGAGTCACATGCCAGGGGCATGCTTCTTTCTAGTGTCTTTACATATGCATGGCTCCTTAGTATATTCCCCATCTGGGCAAGCAAGAGGTGTTATTGGTGTTCAAGGATGCATTGCTGGCAAAGCAAAAACACACAGGGAGAGGGTGTAAAGCAGGGCCAATAGGGGCTTGGCCTATGGAGAAGGGGTGCGGCCCGTGGAGAGTCCCAAGGGCCAGACAGAGGGGCTTGGAGTGCCTGATGTTCTCCACCACCACCACCCTTGTCTAAATAAAGTCTGGTCCGTGGCTCTTGAAGTTATTATTTATTTAGTTATTTCACAAAATGTATATGCCACTTGATTGTAAAAACGAAAAACCTCAAAGCACTTTGCAAAATGAACAAAACAATGAAATCATCCGTTTTAAAAAAACCTACAGTTAAAAATAACTATTTGAAACATTCAGATAATAGTTAAAATCAGTAATAAGCTAAAACCCAGATTAAAACACACATCAACATTCTGCATTCTAAAAGCAGCCCTGCATAGGGAAGTTCTTTATGTTTGTTTGTTTTTTGTGTATTTAATATTCTTTTGGAAGCTGCCCAGAGTGACTGGGGCAGTCTCTCCCAGTTTCAGATGGGGAGTCTTTCCCAGTCCTACCTGTAGATGCCAGAGATTCAACCTGGTGTCATTTGCATTCAAAACTGACACTCTACCCACTGAGCTATGCCACCTCCCCTATCATAGGAGCCTTCCTTATACTGAGCCAGACCACTGGTCCATATAGCCAAGTATTGTCTGAACTTACTGAAAGCAGCTCTCAACGGTTTCGGATGGGAATATTCCTAGCCCTGCCTAGAGACGCCGTTGGGGATTGAAACTAGGACCTTCTGCATGTGGGGCAGATTCTCTGCCACTGAGCTATGGCCCTTCTCCAGAGTTTGCTTAGCAACAGAGGCACTTGCCTTATACTAGGCCAGACCATTGATTCATCAGAAATGCATCTACTGACTGGCAGAAGCTCTCCAGGGTTTCAGGCTGGGAGTCTTCCTACCTGGAGATACTGGGGGTTGAACCAGGGACCTTTTGCATGCAAAGCAGATCCCTCACATCTGGAGGCTTCAAGGCAGATCCCATCCTTGGTATCCCTCTCGTTATAAGCTAGCTTCTGCCTCCCCAACCCCCTGCCCTGCCCCACTCATTCCTCCCCAGCCAAAGCCCTCTGTGTCTGAAAGAGGAAATGCCTGAGGAGAGATAGGGCCCACAGTCCAGCTCAGCCCACCCCAACCATGTCATTAATCTTGCCTCTTCCAGGCTTCTCCCCCTACCCCTCCATGTCCTTTGTTGCTGGGAATGGAGTATTGCAAGAATAACACTTCCATCAACCCTTCCTAGATGTTGAACAATGTTCAGCTGGGTCTGAGCAAATATGAGCTGTTTATTTTGAAAGATTACCGGTTATCTCTATACTTTCAACCTCTCTCCCAGGGTTGAACCAAGACTCTTAGCTCTAATGAAGAAGAACTGTTTCCCCCCAGAGTTATCTGGAAATGAAGCTTTTTTTTTCCAGGGGGTGGGGGACAAGATGAGTCATTGGACCTGAGAGTCTTCTGTCCTCCTGGCTATCTTCTCTCCCCAGCCCATGAAGCAGCCTGCCTCTTTCCAGACCAGACATCACCTTGTCTTGGACAGGGAGGAAATGGTTTTTAAATTTACAATCTGGCATGCTCTGTATCAGGGGTTCTCCAGCTTTCTGCTCCCAGAATCACTTGAGAAGGCTGAAAATCGCAGAGGCCCCACCAGTCACAAAATGATGCCTAACGGAGGTAGAGTCCAACATAACCAGACCACATAATTTTCTACTGTTTTTGGAAATTGCTATGAACAAAAAGTGACACCTTAATTGCCAGGTGGAAACCTGGCTTACCTGGAGAAGTGCCTGACCACATACAATAACTCCTCAGGAGTAAATGCTTCCTTGTGAGTCAGACCTTCCACACTGTACATTCCAACTACTTCTATACCAATTTAAGCAGTCATGGCTTTCCCCAAAGATTCCTGGGAACAGTAGTTTGTTAAGGGTGCTGATATTTCTTAGGACACCGCTATTCCCTTCCTAGGGATGCGGGTGGCGCTGTGGGTTAAACCACAGAGCCTAGGACTTGCCGATCAGAAGGTCAGCGGTTCGAATCCCCGCGACGGGGTGAGCTCCCGTTGCTCGGTCCCTGCTCCTGCCAACCTAGCAGTTCAAAAGCATGTCAAAGTGCAAGTAGATAAATACCTTCCAGCGGGAAGGTAAACGGCGTTTCCGTGTGCTGCTCTGGTTCGCCAGAAGCAGCTTAGTCATGCTGGCCACATGACCTGGAAGCTGTACGCCGGCTCCCTCGGCCAATAAAGCGAGATGAGCACCGCAACCCCAGAGTCGGCCACGACTGGACCTAATGGTCAGGGGTCCCTTTAGCTTTACCTTTATTCCCCTCCTAGAGCTACAGTTCCCAGAATTCCCTGGGAAGAGTGGTTTGTTGTTAAGCACTATGGGAACTGTAGCTCTAGAGGGGAATAGGAGTCTCCTATTTTAAATAAGCTTAGTTTGTGATCTTTTATGTGAACCGCCCTGAGACCTCCAGGTATAGGGCGGTATAATAATAATAATAAGCACCCTGATGTTGGGAAAGATTGAGGGCACAAGGAGAAGGGGACGGCAGAGGACGAGATGGTTGGACAGTTTCTCGAAGCTACCACCATGAGTTTGACCAAACTGCAGGAGGCAGTGGAAGACAGGAGTGCCTGGTGTGCTCTGGTCCATGGGGTCACAAAGAGTTGGATATGACTAAACAACTAAATAATAATAATAATAATAATAATAATAATAATAATAATAATAATAATTTAATTTAAGCCCTACCTGGAGATGCAAGAGACTGAAGCTGGGACTTTTGTACTACTGCCATTGGCGGACTTTGTGCTTTGAAATTTCAGAGGCATCCTATGCTGTAGCAAAATTCAGCGCCCCCCCCATTTCTACATTATTGTTGCAGTGCACCCTGTGGTGCCCTCTCAGAATGGTGCCCAGTGCGGACAAACCAGTTGCACACCCCAAAATTCACCTCGGCTACCACAAATCTATGGGCCTTTCTGTTAGCTGGGCAATTGGTGGTTCTACGCCTGCATTTGGTGGTCTATATAGCATGTGAAAGACTCTCTCCAGACACTGCCCTTTCTTGGAAGTCTTCTATTTCTGAATTTTCAATTTTTTTAAAAAAAGAACAGGTGGATGAGAACAAAGGGAAGTATGTAATCTTCAACCAGACTCTCATCCATGTCTAGAACAAGTGAATAACACAAAATGTTCTTGATCCTGAGCAGCAAACCGGGGACAGAATGGGACCCATGAAATATCTGAGGAGAGAGGTGCACCACCTTAAATGTTACACTCTGGGGTTGGATAATCCTTTTTGATTTACGAGGACTGTCCATGTTGTGTACATTTCACTTTGTGTTCACGTATAAACAGTGGAAGCTTTGGTAACAAAGGGAAAGGTTAGCTATTTAAAGGCCCCAGTCATGTACAGTCAGTCTCTCCCTATCCCAGAAACCTTTATCTTACACATGCTTCCAGGGTGCTCTTCAGAACAAATTCATAAAGAGGGAACAAATGTGCTGCAGTGGGTAGAAAAACTCTTTCTAATTTGCTATTCAGCTGGTTTATTGAGTGTAGACAATGCTATTATACTTAAGGCACAATCCTAACCTAAGCATGATCTTCTCCCTGACGCTGTTTAACATCTATATGATGCCACTGAGTGAGGTCATTCAGAATTTGGGGACAAGGCTTTTGGGAGTGGTATAATCTTTTTTATTGAGTTTTACACTGCACATTTAAATTCAAACATCCTCATCATCATTTAGGAGTCCCTGAATCCTTAGACTCCCCTCTACCCTTCCATGGTTACCATTTTCAATCTTTTTCAATCGCTTCACATATTTCCTCTATTTTTCTTAAATCATCCATTTTTACCTAAGCATTACTCAAATCTTGCCAAAGTTGTTTACAGTGTTCTCTTAAATTCAAATTTAAAATGATGTACAATACAACATTCCAGGATCATCCTGCAACACGATAATAATGGCAAGCCCTATTCCACCCCCCTAAAAGATAAGCACCACTGTTCCGGTACATATCTCATCTGCTTTTCTATTTTCTTATTTTATTTGCATTTTCAAAAACAGGAACACAAATTGTTACAAATTGTAAACCCCCCCCTTCCCCCTCCTTGCCCCACTTACAGCATCGTACCAAATACAGCATGTATGCATATACCATATGACTTCCCTTCCATGCTTTTCCTGGTACCTTTGCTTTTCTACTACGTGTAGTCCACATCTTTTTAATCATCCAATTTGTTATCTATTAAAAACTCTATCTATTTAAATTCTGCTGGATTTACTCGAGACCTGCTAAACTATGTATTTATTTATACTGATTCTTAAAATATTCAATAAACATTATCCGTTTCTCCTTGTATTCCTTATCTTGGTTTTCTCTTATCCTGTTTGTCAGACCAGCCAGTTCAGCATATTTGAACATTTTACAATGCCATTCTTCCTTAGTGGGAAGAATCTGCTTTTCTAAATGTACTTCTCAAAATATGCATTTTAAAACATATTTTGGTGGTAGTTTGTTCTTTATTTTTTAAAGATACCTGTATCATAAAATTTGAATTATCCAAAGGATAAATATGTCCCCATCCTCACATAAATCAGGGAGGTGCAGATCAAATCAGTTGGCATCAGAATCCACCAAAATCAAATTCTTCAGGCCTCCTTAGGTGCTAGTTACTTGAAATCGAGAGTGACACCCAAATCACCAGGCAATTGATTTGGAATACGAAACAAGAGCCCCTTCAGTGAGCAAATGTGAGACATTTTCATCTTGCTTGGCAGCTGCAGTGGAGAGATCACATACAGTATGGACCACCAGAGGGAGCCATTCCCCACTCTCCTGATCTCCCATCTCTGTAGCAGATAGGGGGTTCTTGTTCTGGGACCAAAGAGTCCACATCTTCTGAAAAAGAGGTACAGATTCTACAGCTTTAAGGAAGCAAACACTACCATGCAAACCATTGCACATTACCAAGATCCATTGGGCAGGTGGGGGTCCTGCTGAAGGTTCGACCAGTGAAAATGCCACAGCTGGAGATCTAATAATCACAGAATCATAGATCTGCGAAAAGTTCATTTGCAGAATGGTCATCAGCTCTTGTTCGCAAGAAGAGAATATCATCTGGTCAGGGCATGGGGGAATCTTCTGCCAACCAGGCTATAAGGTTCACATCACCTTCATATGAGAAAATACCTGCTGGGTTAGACCAAACTTGTCAGTCTAGTCCAGCATCTATCAGTGGCTATCCAGACAGAACACACGAAGCTGCCTTATAAAGAGTCAGACCCATTGGTCCATCTAGCTCAGCATTGTCTATGCCAGGCTTCCTCAACCTTGGCCCTCCAGATGTTTTGAGACTACAATTCCCATCATCCCTGACCACTGGTCCTGCTAGCTAAGGATCATGGGAGTTGTAGGCCAAAAATATCTGGAGTGCCGAGGTTCCAGTCCTGCCTGGAGATGCTGGGGATTGAACCAGGGACCTTCTACATACTGCATACAGATGCTATACCACTGAGCTATGGCCCTTCCCTGTATGAGGTGTTTGTAGGATGTCTCCAAGAAGCCTCCATGCCAGACCTGAAGGTTATTGGATGTCTGAACCCAGCTATCATGTCCCTCTCTGAGGACTCTGATGAGACCCTCTCTCAGAACCCTAGAACTCATGGACATCCAATGAATCCAGATGTTGGAAGATTTCCCATGGCATGGCCAATACCTGCCTGGCCACTAGCTGTGTCTTCCCAGGAGAAGGCAGAAGCTCAACACCTCATGACTCTACTTCCTGACTGATGCCCCACAGGATTTATGCCTCCACTCAAAAGTTCTCGTGTAGAGGCAACATTTCTGCTTGGTGCAGGGTTCTCTTTTGCAAGAGATAATCTCTTGAAGAAGTACCCTACAGAACTGATCCGACCCTGTTCTTAGTTGGGACAGAGGGGAGGAGGCACAGCATCTTCTTCCCCTGTCCCCTCCCTTGGCATAATGTTTAACTTAGTTTTTAAGAAATCCTAATTAAGCATTAACTGCACCTGCAAACTAATTCAGGACCACATCCAGGGCAGGGTATATGATCCCTAGGGTGGGTCTACCTGATCGTGTGGGGTGGATCTGAGTAACCAGTTGAATCAGGGTGGGAGACTATGCACAGCCCTGGATGCTAAGAGCCAGGATCATATTATTATATTATTTATTATTATTATTATTATTATTATTATTATTATTATTATTATTATCCCACTTTTCTCCCAATGTAGGATTCAAGGCAACTTACAACATTTAAAAACAACATTATAAAATACAAAGTGAAAAAAACAAACCAGTTAAAAACAATAATTAAAATATATCAGAATACATTTAGAATCAGCAATTAAAATCCAGTTTGCCCTGACAGCAGCCCAGTGATCAGCATTGTCTGCACCTTAGTTTTCAAAGATTTGTCTGAACAGGAAAGTCTTGGCCTCCTGGTGGAAGGATATCAAAGAGGGAGCTTATCTAACATCTCTTGTGAGGTAATCCCACAATATGTGAGCAGCAATGGGAAAGGTTCTCTCTAGTGTTATCACCAACGATGCTTTGATATTTATGGGACTGAGAGAAGATCTTAACACCCAGGCAAGTTCATGTGGGAAGATACAATCTTCCAGGTAGCCATAATAAACTTGGTTCTTTCCTGATACACAGTCTGGCCTACTTCAGAGCAATGCAGGGAGCCATTGATCTTGTAGAGACCCATGTCAGGTGCGCCCCCGAAACCCATGTAGTGATGCAAAGGCAAGGAAGGTAGTGATCGAGAAAACCAGGTGCAATTTTGAAGCAGAGGCAGGCTTTACAGCACCTGGGACAGCTCCTGGGTAGGCTGTCAACTTGCTCCAGCAGGTTCTAGAGCAGGGGTCAGCAAACTTTTTCAGCAGGGGCCCGGTCCACTGTCCCTCAGACCATGTGGGGGGCTGGACTATATTTTGAAAAAAAATATAAATGAATTCCTATGCCCCACAAATAACCCAAAGATGCATTTTAAATAAAAGCACACATTCTACTCATGTAAAAACACCAGGCAGGCCCCACAAATAACCCAGAGATGCATTTTAAATAAAAGGACACATTCTACTCATGTAAAAACACGCTGATTCCCGGACCGTCCGTGGGCCAGATTGAGAAGGCGATTGGGCCAGATCTGGCCCCCGGGCCTTAGTTTGCCTACCCATGTTCTAGAGACCGAGTCCTTGTAAGGGAACCAGTGGCTCTCCAGAAGTGGCAGAACTCCAGCTCCCATGAGCCTCAGCCAGCATGGCCAATGATAAAGGAAAATGGGAGTTGGAGTCTGAGAACATCTGAAGGATGCTGGGCTCCCTACTCCTCTTAAACACCCCTCTACCCTGTTCCTTGGCTCCAACTTCCCTCTGAAGAGCTGAGCTCCTTAAAGAGGTAGCCTGCAAACCTGGAGCCTCATCCTCCATGGCTGTTCCATTCTCTTCAGACAGGTTCATTGGCATCTCTGGTGGGAGAGGGCATGAGGTCACAAAGGCTTTTGGTGAAGAGTGTGGTCGTTCTCTGGGAGAGGAGTTTCTGGTTTGACCTCAGGGAGTTCCAGCTTTGGGTGTTCCAACAGATTGACTGCAGGGTCCATGTTATGGAGGTTTACATCGGTTTCCAGTTCAGATTTCATGCACTGCTTGATCTGTAGCAGAGACCACCAACATGGTACCCATGTTTTTGCTTGGCTGGAATGAGTCCCTTAACAGTGAACATAAGAATGTCAGAATATCCCTGCTGGATCATGCCAGTAGACCATCTCATCTAGCATCTTGTTGTCCCAGTGGCTCAGCAGTTGCCCCAATAGGAATCCCGGAAGAAGGACCTGAGGGCAACAACACTCTCCCCACTTGAGATTCTCAGAAAATGTCCTTGTCTTAATTTACAAAGCCCTGAGCAACTGGGGTCCAGGGTGCCTCAGGGGCTGCCTGGACATTTTTATCCCAGAAATCAAGTCATCAGTGCCATTGTCCCAGTCTTGTGGAAATAGAGATTCAATAAGCGCTTTCTGTTTCACATTTTAAACACCTGCTGAAAACTTTTCTATTCCATTACACCTATGCAGTAAATTAGCAATATGTATTTCCATGATAGTTAGATAGCTGGTTTCTGATTTTAACCTTTTATGGGGGGTTTTGTATAGCTTTATGTATAGTTATTGGGACGCGGGTGGCGCTGTGGGTAAAAGCCTCAGCGCCTAGAGCTTGCCGATCGAAAGGTCGGCGGTTCGAATCCCCGCGGCGGGGTGCGCTCCTGCTGCTCGGTCCCAGCGCCTGCCAACCTAGCAGTTCGAAAGCACCCCCGGGTGCAAGTAGATAAATAGGGACCGCTTACTGGCGGGAAGGTAAACGGCGTTTCCGTGTGTGGCTCTGGCTCGCCAGAGCAGTGATGTCACGCTGGCCACGTGACCTGGAAGTGTCCCCGGACAGCGCTGGCCCCCGGCCTCTTGAGTGAGATGGGCGCACAACCCTAGAGTCTGTCAAGACTGGCCCGTACGGGCAGGGGTACCTTTACCTTTTATGTATAGTTGTAAACCACTTTGTTTTTTTTAAACAGATAGAGTTCTATAAATACTTCCATAAATAAGGTGTTGCACAAAAGATAGAAAGTTCTGCCTGTTTGCTTTTCCCAACCATACCCGGATCCCTTCCAAAGGGACTTTGGTTCAGAGACCACAGACCTCTCCTCTTTTTTCCCCTTTTCCTTTTGCCATGGGAGATAACAGCTCTTCCTTCCATGGCTTTTGTGGCAGGCACACACATTGAGAGCATCCTGTCAGCTCTCCATCACCTGCCCCTAGGGAGGCTGTAGCCCAAGAATGGCAGAGTTTCTGACATGGCAGGCAGTGACCCAGGTTCAATCCCAGGAAATGCAGTCTGACAAATTTATTGATAACATCAAACGACACTTCAAGGTTCTCTGAGGACTTGGCTGAAGCTGGCTTAGGGGGAGGGGCCAAAGTGACACAGGACTCTGGGAAGGAACTGGAAACCATGTTTGCCGAGGTCCCATCTGGATTCACTTCCTCGCTCTCTCCCTTGGACAAACTCAGTGTACTTCTTTTTCCCTGTTTAGGGAAATCAATATGCTGCTTGCTGTTTTATACACATGTCCACACAAGTTTCTAGGACTGGTAACCAGAACAAGAGCCCAGGGACCTCTGCACGCAAGGAGTCTCTCTCTCTCTCCCTCTCCCTCTCCCTCCCTCTCCCCTCTCTCCCCCTATTAACTGTATAAATTTGCTCAATGAAATAATCCCCTGCTCTGAGCTGATTCCAGTGACAATACATGTCAAAGTACTGATGAGAGAGAGAGATTTGGTTTGGCTGACATTTTAATGTGAAACTGCCAAATTCTCTCTTCCCAAAGCAGAGTAAGGACCAAAACATAGCTGTCCTTCAGAATACATGTTCCTCTGAATTTTCAATGTGGGAAGGAGGAGGAAGAGACTGGAATGGAATTTGAAATTTAGAAATAATGACTGAAAGAATGTAAGCAGAGTCTGGCTGCTGGATCAGGCCAATGGCCCATCTAGTCTAGCATCCTCTTCTCACTCAGATTACTGTGGGAAACCTGTAAGCAGGACCAGAGTACAAGTGCACTTTCCACGACTTCCAAAAAAACCTGGTATTCAGAAGTATTACTGCCTCCAGTTGTGGAGATGGAACATAGCCATCATGGCTAGTAGCCATTGACGGCCTTCTCCTCTGTGAATTTCCCCATCCCTCTGATTTTATAATTACATTTATATCTCACCTTCCCTCAAGGGGCTTAAGGTGCAGCACATGTTTCTCCCTTACCTCATTTTATCCTCATAACACCTCTGCAAGGTAGGTTAGGCTGAGAGACAGTGACTGACCCAAGATCACCCAGTGAGTTTTATGAAGGAGTGTCTCCAGCCCCATCGTTCAGCCCAGTTCCGAGGCCTTCTCGCAGTTCCCTCATTGCAAGAAGTGAAGCTACAGGGAACCAGGCAAAGGGCCTTCTCGGTAGTGGCACCCTCCCTGTGGAATGTCCTTCCATCAGACATCAAGGAAATAAACACTATCTGACTTTTGGAAGACATCTGAAGGCAACCCTGTATAGGAAAGCCTTTTAATGTGTAATGCTTTATTGTGTTTTATGTTGGAAGCTGTCCAGAGTGGCTGGGGCAACCCAGTCAGATGGGCGAGGGTACAAATGTTGTTGTTGTTGCTGCTGCAATTTAAAAACTGTAGTTGAAACAGAAATACAATACAATTGAATTGAATTTTATTATTTTGGTCACAGACCAGTTCCAGCCCACATACAATATCAAGGAAGTCATAAAACACGATAGGGATACATTTGAATTTGCAATTAGGTATAACAGGGACAATACAGATATAGCAACAGTTAAAAAATATATAAATTAAAACTTAGTCACTAATATATAACCTAAAATTATCATTTAAAACCTTAATCATTATGATAGCACAGCTTGTTCCCTAAGTTTTATGGCAATCGCAATACAATACAATACATCATAGTGAATAATACTGTGGCAACTGTTTTTAAATCAGACATGGACCAGGCAACCGTTCAAACAGGGGATTCCTACAAGCAGAGGGACACGCAGCCACCCCATAAAGATCAATAGTCGTCCTCAGAAAAAGGCAGCTGAATCTGTTCAGCTGCAGGTTGGACATCCCCTTGGTCTCTCGTGGGCTCTGAAGAATAGAATGAGATGCTCAAAAGAGCCTGTCATCTTGCCTCACTGACAAGATGTTCTTGCGATACTGAAATGCAACTTCCCGTCAAGCCCTGATGACTGGCAAGCAAGCCCACTTGCCGTGTGACCCTCTTCTCCCTCAGCATGCTGAGGGGCTTGTGTGGATCACTGAACTCTCTCTCCCACAGTCAGGGTGCAAGGCAATCCACCAGATCGCTTTGGCACAGCTGTGTGTCCCATGAAGCCAGCATTAGCCAGCCCAGTGGGTGCTGCATTGAGCCATTTGCAGACACACTTGGCTTCTCAACTTAATGCCTTTCCAGCTCATCCGCCCCGCGTTTCAGCTACCCCCATACACCCAGATCACCTAGACTAGATGGAACAAGCTGACCTCTGACCCCTGAGGAGCAGTAATGGATTGGCGTATTGATCCCGGCACTTGTCACAGTGAGGCGAGGTGCCACAGTTAAATCCCCCCGACCCTTAAGCTGCGCCTGGTTTCTGTACATCCCCACTTGCCCTAATGCAGGCACAAGCGAACACGATGTCCGACAGGCTATTAAGCAGCAGGACAGCCTGTCCCCTGTCAAAACACACAAGGTGTCGCCGTCCCCCCGGGAACACCACTAGGCTTGGCAATCTGCACCCACCAACCCCCCCAGCACAAGGCGGCAGCATTAATAGAAGCATCACATTCCGGCTAATTCAAGTGTAACTAAATCTGCAAAGGAAAGAGAAGGTGTCTACATCCAGAGTGGATTGACTTCAGTCCTCCCTTTCTGGCTTTTGCAGGGAGGTGGGGATGACTCTTCATTGCACCCTGTATTTTACAAAGCAATAATGCACATGCAGGATTAAGGAAGAGCTAAGAACAGAAGAGGGACGCGGGTGGCCCTGTGGGTTAAACCACTGAGCCTAGGACTTGCTGATCAGAAGGTCGGCGGTTCAAATCCCCACAACAGGGTGAGCTCCCGTTGCTCGGTCCCTGCTCCTGACCGCCTAGCAGTTTGAAAGCACGTCAAAGTGCAAGTAGATAAATAGGTACCACTCTGGCGGGAAGGTAAACGGTGTTTCCATGCGCTGCTCTGGTTCGCCAGAAGTGGCTTAGTTATGCTGGCCACATGACCCGGAAGCTGTACTCTGGCTCCCTCGGCCAATAAAGCGAGATGGGCGCCGCAACCCCAGAGTCGTCCATGACTAGACCTAATGGTCAGGGGTCCCTTTACCTTTAAGAACAGAAGAAGAGTCTGCTGGAACAGGCAAAGGCCCATCTGAACCAGCATCTTCTCACCGTGGCCAGCCAGGTGCCTGTAGGATTTGAGACAAACTCTTCCTGTGGTTTCCAGCATCTGGTATTCAGAAGCATTGCTGCCTTTGACTGCAGAGGCAGAGCGTAGCCATTATGGCTAGTAGCAATCGATAGCCTTCCCATCTATATGAACTTGTCCTATCCTCTATTAAAACCATCCCAGTTGGTGACCACCACTGCCTTCTGTGGGAGTGAGTTCCATACTTTAACTATGTGCTGCGTAAAAAGCCAGAAGCATCATAGCCAGACACTGGAGAGACCAGTCAGCAAAGAATCCAGGGGTCGACAAACTTTTTCAGCAGAGGGCCAGTCCACTGTCCCTCAGACCTTGAGGGGGCTGGACTATATTTTGGAAAAAAAATATATGAACGAATTCCTATGCCCCACATAGGAATTCCTATGCCTCTGGGTTATTACCCAGAGATGCATTTTAAATAAAAGGACACATTCTACTCATGTAAAAACACACTGATTCCTGGACCATCCGCAGGCTGGATTTAGAAGGCGATTGGACCAGATCTGACCCCCAAGCCTTAGTTTGCCTACTTATGACATAGACCAGGGGTAGGCAACCTAAGGCCCATGGGCCCCAAGTGGCCCACAGGGGTCGTTTAACCGGCCCACAAGCCAACCCCAAATTGAGCTGCTCGCTCAGCGAGTCCCCCCATACTGCGCTAAACCGGTGTCAGACCAACACGGCTACCTACCTGAATCTAGCTTCTACAGAATTTGTCATACATAGGAGTCTGTATGTGAATATGTTACAGATTGGTTGTAACTTTACCTCCAGTTACAGTTAAGCTCACTTTTAGGGAGGGAGACAGGGGAGGAGGATAATGGATGACAAAGAAAAGTGTGAGTCCCCCCCGAGTCTCTGATGAAAATGACAAGGAACTCTTTATTGATTTCACTGTGCCTCCATTGCTCTGACCTATTAGATATGGCTCACCGACAAGGTGTCAAAATATTTCTCTTGCACTTTGTAAGATACCTCTCTAAGTTTGTACTCAACTCAAACTTTGAAGTAGGAATGGTAGAGGGAACAATTTGTGTGTGTGTGTGTGTGTGAGTGAGAGAGAGAGAGAGAGAGAGAGATGTCTAAGGGCACTTCTAGACTGAAGTTGTTGTTGTTGTTGTTGTTGTATCAATACTGCCCTCCATCCCAAGATCACAAAGTGATTTATCATATAAAAACACAAAAATACATACCATGATAACAAACAAAAACAAAAACTTCCCATGATGGATGTCATCTGATCTCCCTCCAAACTTTGTGCAAACCAGGACTCAGCTACATTAGTTTTTTTAAAAGCATTTTGTGTTACTGTGGTACCAGATAGCGCTGTAGAGCTTGGTCTTTTAGCAATGTGATGATTTCCCATTATGAGCTTTACAACACGTTTTCCTGAAACGTTTTTTTGATGTGTCTCGATCCAGCCCTAGACTTTGAATTGAATATTGAATTGAATATTGAATATTGAATATTGTTACAAGAAGAAGAAGAAGAAGAAGAAGAAGAAGAAGAAGAAGAAGAAGAAGAAGAAGAAGAAGAACCTAGACCCACTTACCTGGGAGAAAGCCCTGATGAATTCCTAGGAACTTACTTCTGAGCAAATATTATATTGGATTGCACTGTAAGTTCACTAAGGTAAGAGTGGCAAAGCATTTTAAAAAAAAGAAGATTAATGAAAAATAACATGGGCTGTGCAAAGCATCTGTGATTCAGTTTAGGGCCTGATTGGGGAATCTTGATCCAGACCCTGAACCAAATCTGCCATGCAGAGATGCCACTTGAGATAGAATACACTGCCCAGTTGAACTCCCATGCTGGGATGAGGAGTAGCAGACTCCATCTTTCCTTCCCCTTAGCTATAAAGAAAGAAACCCAGGTGGAAGAGTCACCAGGGAGGGGAGAGATGCTGGATCCTCCCCCACATACTACCTTCCAATCCCCGCAGTCCCTTCCCCTCCACAGTCTCTCCCCAGAACTGGCGTGTGTGTCTCTGTAACATTGGAGCCTTCCTGGGGATGGGGATTACCTTGGGGTGGGGGAGAAGGAGTAGTGTATGGGGGAGGATTCCACATCCTCCCCCTTTGCACCCTTTTGCATGACATGTGCTTGAGGCAGACTCATGCTTAAAGACACAGGTCTTCTCCCATCGCGTGGAGTTTGACCCTTAGTCTCAACAGAGCCCATTCTTAGGAGCCTCGAATGCCATTTAACTCCAGTCCTGGGAAGGAGCCTCACAAAGGATTCCTCTTTTCTGCAAAAATATATATAAATATATCTCCCCCATCCGCATGATAAAAAGGAATCAAGATGATCCGCAACCTTTGGTGACACCTGCAGCAATCCAGCCCTTGAAAAGATACAGGAGGAATTCTTAAAATATATTTCTTGCAGACCACAATATATTCCATATGTGTCCGAGGCGGGTGAGAGAGTGAAAGTGGTGTGTTCAGCTACCTCTGGCAAATGTTTCATTCCCACACTGGGGAAAACCTTATCAGAGCTTCTCCCCGTCTTCACAGCTGGAAGGAATTTAGAAGCAAATCCTAGCAGGCCATTGCAGAGGAAGGCTTAGTTCAGAGCGGCACTTAAAACCCACAACTGCTTGGAAAGGACCTGGGCTTGGGTTCCCATCAAATGCCGGTTTGCAAGCCTTCCTTGAATGCATGTCCATGATCTGTTGAGGATGCAACCTGGAGAGACTGAAAGACTCGAAGCATCTGGCCAATGGCAAAAGTAGTCTGCGTAGGGGAGGAGAGGGGTGGAATATTCAAAGTCTGAAAAGCTATCATCCAGAAGATGGAGCATAAGAGTGTAGTGTAGTGGTTAGAGTGTCAGACTAGGACCTGGGAGACCAGGGTTCAAATCCCCACTCAGCCATGAAGCTCAGAAGCATGCAGAAGAGTGCACACAAGAGAAAATAACATACAAAACTGCATTATATTATGAGGAATTGCTATGGGGGGGGAAACAGAAATGTGCATATTAGGGGAAATTGGTGCTAAGATGTTAATCATTTTAATGAAGACCTTTGTGGGGGAAGTATCACAAACTGATATGGAAATGTGAAGAATGAAAACACTAGAAAACAGAGCAATGGAAATTTACAGATTCACCCGTCTCTGCATCAAAGCTATACAAGCAGGATCTGTAACAAAATGGTGCAGAAAAATAATAATAATAATATCTGTATGCCACCCATCTGACTGGGTTTCCCCAGCCACTCTGGGAGGCTCCCAACAGAATATTAAAACAATGATAAAACATCGAACATAAAAAACTTCCCTTAACAGAGCTGCCTTCAGATGTCTTCTAAAAGTCAAATAGTTGTTTATTTCCTTGAAATCTGATGGGAGGTTGTTCCACAGAATGGGTGCAACTACCAAGACGGCCCTGTGCTTGGTTCCCTGTAGCCTCACTTCTCACAGTGGGGGAACCACCAGAAGGCCCTCGGAGCTGGACCTCAGTTTCCAGGGTTAACAATAGGGGTGGAGACTCTCCTTTAGGTATACTGGGCCAAAGCAGTTTAGGACTTTAAAGGTCAGCACCACTACTTTTGAATTGTGCTCAGAAATGTACTTGGAACCAATGTAGATCCAATGTTATGTGGTCCCGGAATCCGCTTCTAGTCGCCGATCTAGCAGCTGCATTCTGGATTAATTGTAGTTTCCGAGTCACCTTCATAGGTAGCTTACACATTGCAGTAGTCCAAACGGGAGATAACCAGAGGAGCAGAGAAAATAATGCCCTCATAAGAACAGAAGAAAAAGGGACATGGGTGGCGCTGTGGGTTAAACCACTGAGCCTAGGGCTTGCCGATCAGAAGGTCAGGGGTTCATATCCCCGCTACGGGGTGAGCTCCCATTGCTCGGTCCCTGCTCCTGCCAACCTAGCAGTTCGAAAGCACCTCAAAGTGCAAGTAGATAAATAGGTACCACTCTGGCGGGAAGGTAAACGGCATTTCCGTGCGCTGCTCTGGTTCGCCAGAAGTGGCTTAGTCATGCTGGCCACATGACCCGGAAGCTATACGCCGGCTCCCTCGGCCAATAAAGCGAGAAGAGCGCCGCAACCCCAGAGTCGTCTGTGACTGGACCTAATGGTCAGGGATCCCTTTACCTTTTTAAGAACAGAAGAAGAGCCTGCTGGATCAGGCCAATGGTCCATCTAGCCCTGCATCCTGTTCTCACAATAGCCAACCACATGCCTCTGGGAAACCAGCAAGCAGGATCCAAGCACAAGAACAACTCTTCCCTCCTGCAGGTTCCAGCAACTGATATTCAGAAGTGCTACTGCCTCTGACCACGGAGGCAGAGCATAGGCAAATGGTTACTAGCCGTTGGTGACCTTCTCCTCCATGAACGTGTCCAATCTTCTATTAAAGTCTTCCATGATGGTGGTCATCACTGCCTCCTGCAGGAGCCATTTCCATTTAGTTTAGCTGTGCTGCCTGAATAAGAACTTTCTTTTCTCGTCCTGAACCATCCACCATTCAGCTTATTGGGGTATCCATGAGTTCTTGCTTTATGGGAGAGGGAGAGAAACTTTTCTCTATCTGCTTTCTCCATGACGTGGATAATTTAACAAATGTCACCTCTTACAAGCCTTTCTTCTAAACCAGAGGTTTTCAACCTTTTTGAGGCCACGGCTCCCTTGAGCAACTACAAGCTTTCTGTGACACCCCTGTGGGACTCAGAAGCCCAGTTATGTCAACCTTTGTCTGCAGATCTATCAGCCTCTGGCCTGTTTTTGAACACCCTCCTTTTGGAGCATTCCCTCAGCCTCCTCTCTTCTCCCCTCTCCTTGGGAGTCCTCTGGGCAGCTGCTGGTCTCTGAGCTGCCCCCTTCCTCCCCACAGAGAGGTGCCTCCTCATACTGCCCCACAGGGGCCTGGGAAGAGGATGCCCCCAGCTTTAGTGGCCCAATGGAGACTAGCCAAAGGTGAATGTGAGGCCAGCGCCTTACTTTGGGAGGCAGCAGTGGCAGCAGCGGGCGCTGCCAGGCCTGCATGGCGGAAAGGCTCCCCTTCAGCACTGGGCACTCAACTCCCAGTCAGACCTTGCATACAGCAATCACAAGAAAGGCCAGTGCCTGGCCTCCCACTTGCCCGTCCATTGCAAACAGCAAGGGTTGGTGGACTGGCTGGCTGGGCTCCCTCGCCCGCTTGCTTGCTTACTCTGATGCTGCCTCAGTTCCTGGCAACCAGCACCCCCTGGCCAGCCCCAGAAGCACCATGCACTTGTAGAGCTTGTAGCCAGGGCTGCTGCAACAAACAGCTGTGCAAGCCTTTGGGAGGCAGAGACTTGAGAGGGCATCAGAGGAGGGAGGGAAGGAAAGAGGGACAGAGGCCAGTGCTGCCCGAGGCACCCCTGACCATCATTCAAGGCACCCCAGGGTGTCATGGCACACTGGCTGAAAACCCCTGTTCTAAACCAAGAAGGAGAGTTCCTGCCTAGCAGAGGCCCTGGAATTTAGACAATGCTTCAAGATTACACTTGCCTGATATCCCAAAGGCAAGCAGGGTGGTGGCGGCAAAGTGCATCCCTATCTCCTGCAAACCTAAGCTTGCCGGTGGAGATGCAGTGACGAAAGAGGGTCTGCATGCATGGTGTGGCTGCAGCAGGAATATTCTGTAGAATCAGCCTCTTGGCCACGCTACCGCCTATCTACAAAGTGCAACGGATTAGCAGCTCACTTTCAATCAGGCTGAATTATGAGCTCAACGATTTGCTGGACATTTTACATGAAGCAGAAGATGTGTTATCTGATGAAAATTGCTTAATTTAATATCCCGGCTTGACAAGGTAGTGAACTGTACATCTCCCAGAATCGATGCCAGGGCAGATGATTTTACTTAGTTGGAAGGATTAAGCAATCCACCCTTTCTGCTCCCGTTACACACACACACACACACACCCTGAGACATACAAAATCCCATTCATGGAGAATGGCTAGAGAGATCCTCAGATCCTGGTAGTGCCATAGATAGCAAAAATATAAACAAGGCCTGTTGAGTCACAGAAGCAAATGAGATTAGCGCTTCTCCCTGCACCATCAGCCGCAGTGCTTGCTCAAAACGTCAGTACTTAAGCATCTCCTTACCTTTTTCTGAGCACGCAAGACAACCACTTGGCATGCGTTTGCTGTTCAGTTGTGGTAAAAATAGGAGTGGGGATCCTTTCCCAGCAAAGGGGCCATATTCCCATCCAAGCAACCTTCCGGGGGCCAGTGCGGGGTGGGATGAGAGGCAAGAAAAGGAGGGAGACCAAGGAATGTAACGTTCAGTACTATTTATTTATTACCTGCCCTTCACTCTTAAGTTCCTAGGGTGGGTTTCATCATTAAATCACAACATTAAGAACCACTTAGAACAACTTGCAATCATAAAAAAATTAGGAGGGTCCTAAGAATATACACCTCAAATGTCAAATGTCAAAAGCCCAGATAAAGAGGTGTGTCTTCAGCATCCTCCAGAAGCAGGTGCACCTCTGCGGGGAGGGAGTCCACAGAACCTAAGGGCCACCACAGAAAAGGCCCTTTCCCGGGTTGTCGCCTCTGAGCATACTAAGACTGTGCACTAAAGTTGATTTTCCTGATAATTCCATTGCTTTATTCTCCTTGTAAACTGCATTGAGGGGTTTTGGGGGGGGATTTCTTCTTACAATCTATTGGTGTATAAATTTCATTAAGTAAAGAAATAAATATTGGGGCAATTCCTATCATGATTTGCAGAGCAACAAACCAAACCACAAGCAAGCAAAGCCACAAATTTCTCAAGCGCCCCTCGATTGCCAGAACGGGCCATTCTACGCAGCTCAGGGTCTAGTGATTTCCCTAGCCATTGGATTATTTCAGGAGCACCTTTATGAGTAATGAAGTGGTGTTTTCCATAACGCTGAGCCAGCTGGAGAGAGTTAAGGCCCCCTCCTTTCCCAGAAGTAGATGCTGATAGATCCAGGAGTTAATGGGGGCCTTTTCTGTTCTTTTCTAGGGTCTCGTGTCTGCGTGGAGAGGCATGCAACGTCATTGCCTCGTGGCAGGCTGCGGAGTAATCCTGGAGATGGGAGACATTCGGCTAGCTGCAAGCTTCTTGGCCGTCCGTGAAGATATCCCTGAGCCGACATGGCAGGGAAAGATTTACTGCAGCCGTGGGTCTGCATTTAAGCAGAGATGACAGCCTTCCTCAGCCTGGATGGGCCTTGATGGATTTGTTAGTCATGCCGAGAGGCATTCTGGAAGACCTACAAACATGCTTAAGCGACCTGGAATTTCATCTGATTGAACCTAAGGAGAAAGGAAAAGATGTGCTGGTTCCTTAGAACTTCCTCACTAAAGACAACTTTGATTGGATTAATTGTTAGTTATGGTGTAATGAACGATACAGGGGTGCTTGGGGTCTCTTCCCCAGATGACACATCATGAAGCTGATGTAAGCATAACTAGGATATTTCTAGCAGGGGAACCTGGAGCTTAGTAGGGTTTGGGGCTTTGATTTCTACATTCGCAGAAGTACGGTGCAGGTCTTACACCCACGTACAATGAATGGATGAATGTGAGGGGTGCGTACTGTCGAGAAATTCCAAAAGTGATTTAAAGTCCTGCATCCCTGTCTTTTAGTAATAATAACAATAATAATAATTTTATTTATATCCCACCCTCCCCAGCCGAAGCCGGGCTCAGAGCAGCTAACAACAATAAAATAGTACAACATTCTAAAATCATTTCATTATAAAATTAATTCAACTCAAATTGATGGCAACCATTAAGCTAAAGTTCTGTGAAGGTTGCCAAAGGAGGGAGTCAGGCTGTGCCCTGACCAAAAGGCTGGTGGAACAGCTCTGTCTTGCAGGCCCTGCGGAAAGATGTCAAGTCCCGCAGGGCCCTAGTCTTTAGTGACAGAGCGTTCCACCAGATTGGAGCCACAGCCGAAAAAGCCCTGGTTCTAGTTGAGGCCAGACTAACCTCTCTGTGGCCTGGGACCTTCAGGATGTTTTTGTTTGAAGACCGTAAGTTTCTCTGTGGGACATACCAGGAGAGGCGGTCCTGTAGGTATGAGGGTCCTAGGCCATATAGGGCTTTTTTCTGGCACCCTGAACTGTGATGCTGCATGGTTGCCATGTTTAGTCTTGTCTAATGGAGGGTCAGCACTCCACTTCATGCTGGGGAACCATCTACCAGTGAAGTATGGCCCTCTCTTCATTCATTCATTCTTAAATCCCACCTTGAGTGGATGCTTCCAGGGCAGGTCACAACATCACAACAGCAGCAAAAAATGCAATTTACAATTTGTGGATAAAGCAAATATAGCAGATTACATACAAATCACCTGGTATTGTTCTCAAATAGAAATATTCTGGAGATCCATTCAGTCTAATAGCTCTGATATGTTGGGATATTTATATGTCCTCAGAACCTAAACATATTTCTGCTTGGGTATCCAGAAGATATTATTCCAGAAAATGATTATAGTAGCTAAAAATTGGGGTGGGGGGGAGTATATCACCTACTATATCTGAATGGATTGAGAAAATTTTCTCCATAGTAACTATAATTAAGCTAACATATTACAAAATAATACATATAAACCAGCCTAAAAGGTTTATGGAAAGATTTGCAAATTTTTTGTTTTGGAACAAGTAATGCCCAACCTTATGCCACTTTTAATCTGCTGCAACAATATTTCTTTAGGCTCTTTATCTTTTATCTGTTTTGTTAATCAATCAATCAATTAATTAATTAATAAAAGCCCAAAATGCATGAAAATCAATACACAGTGGTGCCTCGCAAGACGAAAATAATCCGTTCCGCGAGTCTCTTCGTCTAGCGGTTTTTTCGTCTTGCGAAGCAACCCTATTAGCGGCTTAGCGGATTAGCACTATTAGCGGTTTATTGGCTTAGCGGCTATTAAAGGCTAAGCGGCTTAGCGGCTAAAAGGCTATTAGCGGCTTAGCGGCTTAGAAAAAGGGGGGGAGCGAAAAAAATCGCAAGACTCGCAAGACGTTTTCGTCTTGCGAAGCAAGCCCATAGGGAAATTTGTCTTGCGAAGCGCATCGAAAAACGTAAAACCCTTTCGTCTAGCGGGTTTTACGTCTTGCAAGGCATTCGTCTTGCGGGGCACCACTGCATTACCCAAAATCATAGAGTTGGAAGGGACCACAAGGATCATCTAGTCCAAATCCTGCAAAGTTGGAATCTTTTGCCCGAGGAGCTTGAACCCAAGACCCTGAGATTAAGAGTCTCATGCTCTAACCACTGAGCACTATCACCATTTCCTCCCCCCACCCCACCCTCACATCTCTGTTCTTACAATGTTGTTTTAGAGGTTGTCGTGTAGTTATTTAAAACTATTTTTCAAAGATCAGTTTTAGAAAACATCAAGGACCAGTAGAACAGCAACACAGAACAGCAATGCAGTATGTCAATTCAAAATTGCAATTTAGTATTACCACGTATCAACAGCAGCAAAAATGTATATCAGGTCTTTAAAAGCAGGGACGGGAAAAGCCCATCCTTCATTCTACTGAAACATCCATTTGGTTGTCTTTGGAGGGTGTATGTTTTGGTTTTTTTAAGGAACAAACCAGCCCCTTGAAAAAACAAAAAAATCCACCTTTGTTTCAATTTCTGCAAAACATTCCTTTAAAAATAAAAGTTTCATTTTCCACTGTTTTTTCTTTCTTTTCCCATTCAAAGTGAACTCAGCTCTGGCTGGCCACAAGAAAGACACCCACCCCCCCAATTTATCAGGCTTGCAAGTTCTTATGCATTGGCAGGCTTGCAAGAGGCCTGACTGACTTGCAAGAGGCACCATATGGAATGAGTTGCACCTTTTCATTCCTTATCAGAGTGGGGGGAGGTGGGGGGCAGGCAGCAAAGAGAGATAATTTTTCTAAACTTTTCCTTCAGTACTCCCACAGCCATGCAAGCGATGGGAAGCTTTAACCCTTACTTGGCAACATATCGCCGCTTACTATTTTATTATTGCTTTTTTTTCTTTCTTTTTTAAAGGTCATCTAAGGGGAAATGCATGCCATGTATCTATCAGATAAGTGCCCCAAATGTTGTGAACATTGGCAAATCATGTGTAAATACTGGCAGCTGCAGCTGCAGCTGTAGTTTCGTGCATGTATCAAAATAGATATAGGTATCTATAGCTCCATACATTTCTCTGATGAATATAGGGACATCCTATTTATCATCAACAACAACAATATTTATACCCCCCACCTGACTGGGTTTCCCCAGTCACTCTGGGCAGCTTCCAACATATATCAAAACATGATAAAACATTTTAAAATTTCCCTATACATGGCTGCCTTCAGATGGCTCAGAGGTCAGATAACTCCATACCCTCCAACATTTCTCCCATGAAAATAGGGATGTCCTAAGGAAAAGCAGGACATTCTGGGATCAAATCAGAAACCATGATGGCTTCTGTAAATCCAGGACCGCCCCTGGAAAACACTTGGAGGGTCTGTAGCTCAATTGCAAGAATGGAAGACGCAAAGTTGTGCGGAAACAATGGAAGCCATTCTAGGATGTATAATATATTATAGACAGTTCTGAGCTTGATGGACCAATGGTCTGACTCAGAGTAAGGCAAGTGTCCTATGATCCCCACAAAAGCACACACCTTAACTCAGGCATCCCCAAAATCTGCCCTCCAGTTGTTTTGGGACTACAACTCCCATCATTCCTAGCTAGCAGGACCAGTGGTCAGGGATGATGGGAACTGTAGACCCAAAACATCTGGAAGGGCGAGTTTGGGGGTGCCTGCCTTAACTGTATTTATGAATTGCCGTGGTGCAGCGATGGGACATCTGCTTTGCCTGCAGGAGGTCCCAGGTTCAAACCCCGGCATCTCCAGGTAGGAATAGATGAGACTGAAACCCTGGAGAGCTGCTGCCAGTCAGTGTTGGCAATACTGAGTTAGATGGATCAATGGCCTGACTCAGTAGAAGGCAGCTTTGGGCAGGGCATACATCAGTGGCCAACCATCTGCAGTGCATGCAGAAAGTCCCAAGTTTCAAGGCCTGGCATCTCCAGGTAGGGTTGGGGAAAGATTCCTTTCTGAAATCCTGGAAACCTGCTTCCAGAAAGCCTTGGGCATTGAGTTTTCTTTGCATCCAACATCACTGCACATTCTTGTGCCAGCTCCTTCCATGCAGCTGAAACTGGTCCAGGGATCTCCATCTTCTGTACAGTTCGCGGTCTCCAGGCCTGTCTCTCAAGAGACGCACAGAGGCGTCTCAGCCATTCCGCAAATCCTGCTTTGATGGGTTCAAATATTATTTTGGAGGGAGACCAAGGGGGAAAAGAAATAACTCGGCTAAGCTCATACAGCGCCTTGAAGTGGACTCAAATGGAAAGGAAATCCCTCCGCAGAGAGTGCTTTGGACATATTCTCCCGTTCCCTGTCCAAGAAAATGACTTTGAAAGCTCACGTTAGCCCATTTTGCTGACTTTTGCCATAGCCTGGGCTTAGGGAAGAAGGACCAGAAACAGTACAAGATGAAAAGGAGGATTTGAATATGTGTTTTCAAAGCCATTTGTTCATTCAGAGAGTGGAGGAGAATTCTGGTTAGGAAAACACTCAAATGGTTCTCTCTGAAATGAAGGGAAACATTGGCCAGAGCTGAAGGGAATACCTTCCAATGTTTTTGGACTTCAGACGGCTTGAATCTCATCCTTCATAAATGAGAAAGAAAGGCGGAAAGTGAGGAAGCAACAAGGGAAATGAATGAAAGTTGCTCTGATATGAATGATGTCACAAACAGGAGCAACTCTCTATCCCAAGAAGAGCTTCCTGGCCAGGCTGGCTCTAGGTTTGAGGAGACTCTTGGCCCTAGACCCACCCCCCAAATGGGCCTTTTCAGTGGTGGCTCCTCACAGAATCTCATCCCCAGGAAAGATCACCAGGCACCATTGTTACATACCTGCAGGTGTCAGGCAAACACTTTCTTTTTTAATCAGACCTTAGGATTTTAACTATTGATGGCCTTTTAATAGGTTGTTGTATTTTAGTGTTCTGTTGGAAGCCGCCCAGAGTGGCTGGGGAAACCCAGCCAGATGGGCAGGGTAAAAATAATATTATATTATTATTATTATTATTATTATTATTATTATTATTATTAGGTGTGTGGGATGTTATAATGCAAGTTTTTGGCTTTGGAGAGGGGAGTTGCTGGTTTTAATGTATGTACAGTCAAACCTTGGTTCCCAAACGGCTTAGTTGCTGAACAAATCAGCTCCTGAACGCCACAAACCTGGAAGTAAGTGTTCTGGTTTGCGAACGTTGTTCAGAAGCTGAACATCCAATGCAGCTTCTGCTTGAGTGCAGGAAGCTCCGGCAGCCAATTGGAAGCTGAGCCTTGGTTTTTGAACAGTTTCGGGAGTCGAAAGGACTCCCAGAATGGATTCAGTTCGAGAACCAAAGTACCACTGTATGTGTTTGTGTTTTGCTTAAAATATGGTAAGTTGCTTTAAGTTGCCATGGCAAAACAGCGGCTACGAAATTAGAATGGTGGTGATGGTGATGGTGTCAGGGTTGGCTACAATCATCCGTTTGAGGTGAGTCTGGACATTATGACCCCAGAGTTCAGCAGCAGTCAGGACTCGGAGTGAGAAGCTAAAAAGCCAGCCCAGGTGAAGAGCAGTTGGGAGCTAGGAAACAACAGAGGCAGAACAACATGAGCCCTCAGAAGGAACTCCCATATTTGGAGGGCTTCTGCCAATCAACGTAAATACTGAGCTAGATGGAAGCAATGGCCTGATTCTGTATAAGGCAGTCTCCTGTGATTGGGGAATCTCTGTAGCTCCATAACAGAGCATCTTCTTTGCTTGAAGAAGGTCCCAAATTCAATCCCCGGCATCTCTGAGAAGGGATGGGAACATCCCCTGCCTGAAATGCTGAAGAGCTGCTGCCAGTCAGTGTAGACAGTGTTGTTGTTGTTTAGTAGTCGTTTAGTCGTGTCCGACTCTTCGTGACCCCCTGGACCAGAGCACGCCAGGCACTCCTGTCTTCCACTGCCTCCCGCAGTTTGGTCAAACTCATGCTGGTAGCTTCGAGAACACTGTCCAACCATCTCGTCCTCTGTCGTCCCCTTCTCCTCATGCCCTCCATCTTTCCCAACATCAGGGTCTTTTCCAGAGAGTCTTCTCTTCTCTATTGATAGATTTTTTATTAAATTTTTCCATAATATCTCCAATCATACAATTTTCCAAATCACATATTTTGACTTATTGAACCTCCCTCAACTCCTCTGACAATCATCCGTAGTTAAATTTCTATCTTCACATTCCTTAATTATAGTATCGCCTTTAAGTAAAATTTTTCTGTCCTCATTTACATTCTTGCCATATTCCTTATTTTTTTCACAAAGCTTCTTTAAAACACACTAGCATTGTTTGTTCCTCACATACAGTCTTCAAATATTCTCTGAATTTTCCCCAGTCCTCTAGAAACTTATAGTCTCTTTGAAGTCTGATTTTTCCTGTTAATTTGTCCAGTTCTGCATAGTCTGTTAGTTTTGTTCTCCATTCTTCCAAAGTCGGTAGTTCTTCTTGTTTCCATTTTTGGGCCATCAATATTCTCGCTGCTGTTATTGCGTACTGAAAGAGTTTACAGTCCCTCTTATTTATTTCATTTTTAGTTATTCCCAGTAAGAAGGTTTCTGGTTTCTTTACAAAGCTATATTTCAGCATTTTCTTTAACTCATTATATATCATTTCCCAGAACCCCTTCACTTTCTTACACTCCCACCACATATGAATAAATGTAACCCTCTTTCTCTTTACATTTCCAACATTTGTTACAGGTTTTGTACATTTTTGCCAATTTAACTGGTGTCATATACCATCTGTATACCATTTTCATAACATTTTCTTTTAACGTAGTACATGCTGTAAACTTCAGATTTTCATTCCATATTTTTTGCCAATCTTCCATATCTATACTATACCCTAAATCTCTGGCCCAGTGAATCATTACCGCTTTGACTTCCTCATCCATCGTGTGCCATTCCAGTAAAATTTTATACATTTTTGAGATTATCTTACAATCATTATTAACAATTTCTGTTTGAAATTTCGAATCTTTTTCTTTATACCCTTTTTCTTTCACATCCTTTTTAAACATATCACTTATCTGATAATAGTGCAGCCAGTCAAATACATGTTCTTTTACTTGCTCATATGGTTTCAATCTCCATTTCTCTCCTTCTTTCACCACCAAATCTCCGTAAGTAATCCAATTACTCCTCATGTTAATTTTCTTGACTCCAATAACCTCTAGTGGGGATAGCCAATGTGGAACCCCCATTTCTAATAAATTTTTGTATCTGTCCCATACTTCAATTAACGATTTCCGGAAGAAATCCCATGATACATTGTCAAATGCCTTTTCGGCATCTACAAACATTAACATTGCTCGTCTCTCATTCCTGGCTGTCAGATATTCCAAAATATTTATTATATTCCTCACATTATCTCTCATCTGTCTGCCAGGAAGGAAACCCGCTTGGTCCTCATGAATGATTTCTTGTAAAACCTTTTTTAATCTCTTTGCCATTATTCCTGCAAAGATTTTATAGTCCGTATTTAATAAAGAAATCGGTCTGTAGTTCTTTACTTGTGTTGGATCCGCGTCCTCTTTTGGAATAAAAGTTATAAATGCGTCTTTCCATGTCTCAGGAATCTCTCTCTCTTTTAAGATATTATTCATTACTTCTTTTAATGGTGTCGTCAGGGTTAATCTCAACTCTTTGTAGTACCTTGCTGTAAAGCCGTCTGGTCCTGGGGCTTTCCCGTTTTTCAGTTCTGTTATTACCTCCTTAATCTCCTTGATGTCAATCGGGGTGTTCAGCCTCTCTGTTGCTTCTGTCGGGATCTTTTGCACCTCTTTCTCTTTTAAATATCTTTCTATTTTCCTCATGCTGTTCTTTTCTTTGTTAAATCCAAATTTGATCAATTCTAGACATCGACTGATTTGGTTCTGAATAAAATGTAAATTGTTTTTCCAATGGGTATTGTCAGGGAACTGCCATCTGAGACTAAGGAGGTGAAAGGGCTCATGGAGGGTGAGAGAGACCATTCAGCGGAGGAGGGGACCAGCAGGGGGAGAAGTGGAGTTCCAAGGGAAAGTGAGTCGGAGGGAGGGCTCAGAGACACTTCAAGCGGGAGCAGCGGGGAGATTTCAGGACCTCCTGTAGGGACACCCACTCCTCGGCGGAAGCTGTCACGCCGAGAGTCCAGAAGACGCGTTTCCGTTAAGGAGATTTTATGCTGGAAGAAGTTCCGTAAACGCCCACTGTCCGATTCAACGAGCGATTGATGGAGTCATGTTTAAGGAGCTCCATCACAGACAGAGGTTTGGGGACTTAGCCAAACTCTGAGGGATTAGGATTTTACGCACAAGCAGCTCATCATCCCATCACAGCAATCGGACAGTCCCTGAAAGCAGCTTGTGCAGAGAGGCATCATGAGTAACCCAGCCGGAGCCGGAGGAGCAGCAGGAGCTGGAGAGGGTCCAAGCCTGGAAGAAAGGTACAGAGTGTTGGAACTCCAGCTAGCAATGCAAACGGCGAGGCTAGAAGAAAGGAGGGCGCAGGATGCAGAAAAGGCAAAAGGCGCTACACTAGCAAGAAAGATGCCAGGAATGGTGCAGAAGTTTGGGGGGGACCCCAGGAACTACCAAGCCTTTAGGACAGAGATGCAGTATGCTCTTGAACTGCAGTTTAATGACTTTCCCGACGAGGCATCGAGAGTGGCGTTTGTGATTGGCCATCTCGAAGGAGGGGCGAGAGATTGGGTCAGACCCCTGATGGCAGGGAATAGTGACATGCTGAAGGACGCGAGGAAGTTTTTTCGCGCCATGGATTTGATGTTTTCCAGCGAGATTGAACAGGGGCTGGTGCGCAGACAATTGATGGCGTGCAAACAGGGGAGCCGATCGGTTCGTGAGTACTGGACTGAGTTTACAATGTTGATACATAGATTGGGGTGGGACCTTTCGGCGGAACCCATTCAAATGCTCTTTGAAGAGGGGCTTTCTTCGGCGGTGAAAGATGAACTTTCCCGGGCGCCCAGGGCGGAGTCTATGGACCAGCTGACCAAATCAGCGCTGACCATTGGAGCACGCCAGGAGGCAAGAGCCTTGGAGAAGCGGGAGGGGAAAGGAGAGCGTTGGAGGGATTTCCGCATTCCAGAGATTCCAGAACCAAGTTTCCCGCCAGGAGAGCCGATGGAAGTTGGAACAGCGCGCGCGCGCGCAGTTTCAAATCCCAGTGAAGGGAGGAAGAAGGAGGGAAAGAGCGCCAAGAAATGTTATCTCTGCCAGCAGCCAGGTCACTTTGCCAGAGTCTGCCCGCAAAGAAAGGAATGGCAAGGGATGGCTGGAGCTGTTGGGGGGAAGGAGGAGGAAGTCCAGGAGCCAGTAAAAGCCAACGCCTGTCTGCCTCTGTCAGGGCACTGCAGACAGGCCAAGGAGCAGTAAAAGTGCCCACTCCGGAACCTCCAAGACCAGCCCTAGTAATAGAGGTGTTGCTAGAGCTGGCAAACGGATACCCACTAAAGACTAAGGCGCTGCTGGACTCAGGCAGCTCCTGTAATTTTATGAGCAAGGAGTTTGCAGCTGAACACCAGATACAGACACTCCCTTTAAGCAACCCCCTGCAGGTCACCACGATCGATGGGAGGGAGCTGCTGGGAGGAGAAGTCAGCCTACAAACCGTCCCAATGGTTATGAGGGTGGCCAGGCACACTGAGAGGATAGCGTTCAATGTAGCCACCCTGGGAGGGGCTCCAGTCATTTTGGGAATGAGCTGGCTAGCGTTGCATGACCCGCTAGTGGGCTGGCATCAGAGAGTGGTCTCCTTTGGGTCAGCACATTGTCTGGAACACTGCAGAGAGGGAAAGGTGCCAGAAGGGGCAAAAGCCTCTCTAGCAGGGACAGAAGTGGCGGACAAAGGGAAGGTGCCCAAACAATACGCTGACCTGAGCAAGGTCTTCAGTGAAAGGGAAGCAGATAAATTACCACCGCACAGAGACTTTGACTGCCAAATTAATCTGGTCCCTGGGGCCCAGCTCCCCGTGGGCAAGCTGTACGCCATGTCAGACAGGGAAATGCAGGAGTTAAGGGAGTTTATTGATAAAAACCTGAAGAGGGGCTTCATCAGAGAGTCCAGAGCGGTGGGGGGGAGCCCAGTGTTTTTTGTGGACAAAAAAAACACGGATAAACCGAGATTGGTCGTGGACTACCGGGCCCTAAATGCCGTGTCAGAACCAGTGACTTTCCCCATGCCCAGGATTGATGACATTTTGACCAGGGTGAGGAAGGGAAAGATATTCACGAAACTGGACCTGAGAGGAGCGTACAACCTGATACGAATAAAGAAGGGGGATGAATGGAAAACCACCATGTTCACCCCTTTGGGGGCGTTTGAATATCTCGTTATGCCATTCGGATTACAATCAGGCTCCGCCTGTTTTCAATCGCTCATGAACCACGTACTGGGACCTTTGCTCTACAAGAATTGCGTGGCCTTCCTCGATGACGTGCTGATATATTCAGAGAATGAGGAGCAGCATGTAAAGGATGTCAGGGAAGTGCTGAGCCAGCTGCAAGCAAACCAGTTGTGGGTGAAATTGGAGAAGTGTCAGTTCCACACCAAGGAGGTGGAATTCCTGGGGTACCGCTTATCAGACAAGGGATTAGCCATGGATCCAGGGAAGGTCCAGGCGGTGCTGGAATGGAAGACACCGAAAACGAAAAAAGATGTGCAAAGGTTCTTAGGGTTTGGGAACTTTTACCGTAAATTCATCAAGAACTTTGCCCACTTAACGGCTCCCATCACGGACTGTCTAAGCAGCAAGAAGAAATTCGTTTGGACGGCGGAGGCGGAGCATGCTTTTGAGGAATTGAAAAGGGCATTCGCTTCGGAAGAACAGCTCCTGCATGTGGATTTACAAAAACCCATGAGAGTGGAAACTGATGCCTCAGACCGGGCGGTGGGGGCGGTGCTGCTTCAGCCAGGGAGCAATAAGTCGGAATGGAGACCGTGTGCCTTCTTTTCGCGTAAGCTGAACAAATCCGAGAGGAACTACACGGTATATGACCGAGAACTACTCGCCATTCACGAAGCGTTCCGGAGATGGAGACACTTACTAATTGGCGCACAACATAAGGTGCAAGTGTGTACGGACCACAAGAATTTGGAGTATTGGAGAACGGCACGGGTGCTCAACCAACGACAAGTGAGATGGGCCCAGGAGTTCTCCAGATTCCATTTTGAAATTTGCTATGTGCCAGGTCCAGAAAACATCAGAGCGGACGCTCTCTCTCGCAAACCTGAATATTTGGAGGGGGAGGGAGCGCCGGAAGAGAGACATATTATCCCAGAGGACCACTGGGTGTGTGGTGCGGCCTGGGTGGGGCAAAGAGAACTGGTAGAGGGAACGGTAAATGATGAGTACGCCCAGGACAAGCTCAGAGGTCTAAGGAGAGAGGGAGAAGACCCCGGGGGTTTTGAAGAAAGAAACGGGGCATTGTATTACAGAGGGGCGCTATATATACCCGAAGGGGAATTGAGGGGGAGAGTACTCAAACAGCTGCACGACAATCCCACAGCGGGGCATTTTGGGCAACACAAGACCATGTGGTTGGTGACCAGGGAGTTTTGGTGGCCCAAGGTGAGGGAGGATGTACGGGAGTATGTGAGAAGGTGTGACCAATGCCAGAGAGCCAAAGGAGAAAGGCGGGCACCAGCGGGGTTATTAGAACCGTTACCCACACCAGAACGACCGTGGGAGGCGGTGTCGATAGATTTTATGACTGATCTGCCCAAATCCCAGAGGAAAACCGCCATACTAGTCGTAGTAGACCTGTTAACTAAGATGGGTCACTTTGTAGCTTGCTCACATGCAGTCACGGCGGAAGAAACAGCGAAATTGTTTGTAGAACATATTTTCAGACTGCATGGCGCCCCCTTGAGGGTGGTTTCCGACAGAGGGAAACAGTTCACGTCCAGATTCTGGAGGAAACTTATGAGCTTATTGCACGTAGAGGTCAACTTTTCGACTGCCAGGCACCCTGAGACCAATGGGCAGGCGGAGAGAGCAAACGGTATTCTCCAACAATACCTGAGGTGTTATGTCAATGACAGAGAGAACGATTGGGTCGAAAAGTTGGCACTAGCGGAATTTGCTTACAATAATGCTGAGAATGTGTCCACCGGGATGAGCCCCTTTTTGGCTAATTATGGGTGCCACCCCAGGGCGTTTCCAGGGGAAGGAGGGGAAAGATGGAGTGTTCCGGCCGCGGAACTTTTCGTAGAAGAAATGGAAGCGATCCATCGTCAACTCCAACTCAACTTAGAAAGGGCCAAGGAAGAATATAAGAGGCAGGCAGACAAGAGCAGAAGGGAAGGTGAAACAATTAGGGTGGGGAGTCGGGTCTGGCTATCAACCCAAGGGTTGCCGTTCAAGGGGGGTTGCAAGAAATTGAGACCCAAAAGATTGGGACCATTTGAGGTCATCCAACAGGTCAACCCAGTGGCGTTCAGACTCCGGTTACCGAACCACATGAAACTGCACCCAGTATTCCACAGGTCATTACTGTCACCATACAGGGGGGAAGGTGAAGGGGTATCCACACGGGGGCCAGCCATAGAAGAAAGGGAAAGCCGCAACCATGTGGCGGAAATCATCGACTCCAGGTGGAAGGGTAATCAGGTGGAGTATTTGGTCGCGTGGGAAGGGGAACCGGAGTCGGAAAACACCTGGGTGAAGGCAGAGGAGGTCCGTGACGAGATCTTGATCGAAACGTTTCACCAAAGGTTCCCCAGGAAACCTCAGCCAGTAGCGAGGTTTCGGAGGGAGTACTTTGGCACCACCGACGATGAGGAGGAACTGGAGGGATTCAGGGAATCGGAGTTGGAAGGAGGAACAGACTCCGATGAGGAGGAGTACTTGGAAACCGGAGACAGCAAAAGGTGGAGGGAAGTGTTCGAAACTTCGGAAGATGAGGGAGGTTCCTTCAGGGGTTTTGCTCCCTCGCCTCCCGCAGAGGAGGGGAGGGAAGGGGGTGAAGGGGGCCCTGGAGGGGAGGTGGATGTCAGGGAACTGCCATCTGAGACTAAGGAGGTGAAAGGGCTCATGGAGGGTGAGAGAGACCATTCAGCGGAGGAGGGGACCAGCAGGGGGAGAAGTGGAGTTCCAAGGGAAAGTGAGTCGGAGGGAGGGCTCAGAGACACTTCAAGCGGGAGCAGCGGGGAGATTTCAGGACCTCCTGTAGGGACACCCACTCCTCGGCGGAAGCTGTCACGCCGAGAGTCCAGAAGACGCGTTTCCGTTAAGGAGCTTTTATGCTGGAAGAAGTTCCGTAAACGCCCACTGTCCGATTCAACGAGCGATTGATGGAGTCATGTTTAAGGAGCTCCATCACAGACAGAGGTTTGGGGACTTAGCCAAACTCTGAGGGATTAGGATTTTACGCACAAGCAGCTCATCATCCCATCACAGGTATCTTAGCCTCCAAATGTCTATTAAATTACAATTTTTTACCATTTCAAAAAATGTTTTGGGTAGTTTACCTTCTTTCGTTCCACTGTCTCTCCGTCTATCCATTTCTGTTGAAACTACCCCATTCATATCTCCCATCACAATTATCTTTTGGTCCACATATTCCAACAATTTTTCTTCCAAACTTTTGTAAAAATCAGTTTTATTTCCATTAGGTGCGAAGATCCCGACAATTATTAATTTTTCACCTTGCCAATTAATTTGAACAGCAATAATTCTTCCTTCTTCATCCTTAAAAAATTGCTGGGCTTCAATTTTACTTTTTATATACAGAATCACTCCTCTTTTCTTTTCTTTGTCTGAAGATATAAATTCGTTTCCAAGTCTTTTGTTAATCAGAATTTTCCTGTGCCTTTTTGCCACATGTGTCTCCTGCAGACAGATTATATCTAAGTTTTTTTTCTTTAGAAATTGTTCCACCTTATTCCGTTTTTTTTTTGTCGTTCAGTCCATTAATGTTCCAATTCCATATTTTTAACACCATATTGTTTCCAATTAATAAAAATGATAATAATTTTTCCTCTAATTTATTTTATTATAATCTTTCCTCTTCTTCCTCTTCTTCTTCTTCTTCTTCTTCTTCTTCTTCTTCTTCTTCGTCAGGCTTTTCTCCAATTTTCATCTTCTCCCCCAAATCCTTCACTCCTTTAACATCCACTCCTCCTGTTGCTCCTTTGACTTCTTCTTCTTCCTCTGTTAGTAATTCTTTATATTTTCTCTGGAATTTGCCTATCTCTTCCGGGCTGGTCAGTCTGTGCCTCTTATTTTTGTAAATAAAAGAGATCCCTTCCGGGAACTCCCATTTGAATTCTATATTGTTCTTTTTGAGAATTTGCACCTGTGGCTTGTAGGGGTCTCTCCATTTTAACAATCTAATTGGAATATCTTTAAAGATGATTATGTAACTGCCATCTATAGATAATCTTTTTTCTCTATTTTTTTGAAGTACCAAATTTCTCATGTCTCTATCCTTAAAAGTTATAAGACAGTCCCCTGGAAATTTTCTTGCCTTAGTCGTTCTCACTTTCATTCTGAAAGCATTCTGTACTGTACTTGCCACCTCCTCTACTTGTAACTCCAACCATTGTGCCAATTCTGTTACTAATTTTTGTCTGATATTCTCACCTTGGCTTTCTGGTACCCCCCTCAGCCTTAAGTTGACTTCCCGTTGCCGAAGTTCATTCATGGAGATCGCATCCCACATTTCTTCTTGTGATTTATTGGTTTCCAAGAGACCTACCCTGATTTTGTCATCTTCACATTTCAATTCCTTCATTTCCAATTTCGTCCTTTTCATTCCTTCCTCTAACGCATGAGTTCTTTTGGATACCTCTTTAATTTGCCCTTTCAGTTCATTTACTGTTTCATCTATTTTCTTGTCCATTTTCCCAATCTTTGAGTCCACCTGTTCTATTTTTGTTTCCAAATTCTTCTCACTTTGTCTGATCTCTGCGAACATTTTTAATATTTCAGTTCTGAAATCTGATTCTTGCTTAGACTCCTTTCTTTCTGCCGGAGTCCCCCCATCCCCACCTTTCTTTGGTGGATGAGACATTTTGTACAAATATGTTAGTAGTGCACCAATTAAATATAAAACCTATTTCAATATTAGAATCACCAATCCCAAAAAAAGAAAATATAAATCAGTTTTGCAAATATTTTACAAAGCTCAGAGCAAATTCCAATCAATTAAGTTCACTAAAGTTCAGTATATTTGGTTCTGATGTATTTATAATAAATCGTTTTGAATAAAGTTCCAATATCTTCATCTTGTTGCCACCAATTAGGCTAATCCACCGAATAGGATAATCCGAAAGCCCCCCAAAAAAGAAACCAAAATTCAAATTGTAATCCCTCCAGGGGTATCCAAAGTTTAAGTTGAAATCAGATGCTTAGATCAATTCTTAAATCTTCATGCCTCCATTTAGGCTATTCCTTATAGGGTCGTTTGTAAAGTATTTTTTTAGAACCACTCTTAGTCTTCTTGCCCTCAATTGGGCTAAATTCCACAGAGATTCAGACCAGCAAAAGGTTCCAAAAGAAATTCAGGCAGACCAGAGTTCATCCCCCAAAAGTAAAAATCCAACCTTCAAAAATGACAGGCCGGCCCAGGGAGTCCAGCAAACACCAGAAAAACAAGTTGTAATTTCTCCCCCATCCACCAGGAGTCCACCATCCGGCAAAAAGGAAAAAAAAGAAAAAAGTCTGCCCAGCTTTTGTTTTAACTTTCCAAAAACAATGGCAATAGTGGCATGTCCATAAAAATTATTTAGAGTTATTTAAGGTTGTCTAAAGTTATTTAAGGTTACGTAAAATCAAAATCCCGAAGGAAAAAGATAGCACAAAAGACGCACCTTCTTCCCCCTTCCTCTTCCAAAGCACACAAAGACAATGAGCAATGGAGTCTAAACAATGAAACAATGGAATCTTCCGTTGCGCAGAACTTTCAAAGTGAAACTAGATTTCCCTTCTTTCCCACCGTCACAAAGAGGACTAAAAGTAACAAAATATTATCCCTTTGCTCCCCTCTACTTTCCTCTTTTGCCAGTTATTTTGTATCTTCAAGTGTAATCAGAGAAAGTTAGAGAGAAGAGAGAAACTTTAGCTGCTAGCGTCACTCACGTTTTCCTCTGCTTTGTTTAGATCTCTGTGTCCGCGATGATTTCAGATAAGAATTGAGCTCTTTTTGACTTCCTTTTGTTCGAATCTTTCCTTAAATGACATCCAGATTACTTTTGTCCTTTTTTGAGCTCGAATTTCCTTTTTTTTAGAATCCAGCGCTTCTCCTACAGGCTCGGGGCTTCGCTTTTTCGGAGATAGCTATGGCTTCCCTCAGCCCGCTTCTCCCCCCGCCATACTCTTTGCTCCAAACTGGAGTTACCTGACGGCCGGGAGGTCCGTGTTTTGGCTCCGCAGGAACCAGTGTATCTGAACACCCTCCAGATACTTTTCAGGGGACCACGGCACCCTGTGGAACCCCTATTTTCTCCGAAAAGCTCGGGATTCTCCGCTGGGAAGAAATCCCCGCCTGAGTCGGAGTCGCGCTGAACCGGAAGTCCCTGCTTGGTCAAACTCATGCTGGTAGCTTCGAGAACACTGTCCAACCATCTCATCCTCTGTCGTCCCCTTCTCCTCGTGCCCTCCATCTTTCCCAACATCAGGGTCTTTTCCAGAGAGTCTTCTCTTCTCATGATGTGACCAAAGTATTGGAGTCTCAACTTCAGGATCTGCCCTTCCAGTGAGCACTCAGGGCTGATTTCCTTCAGAATGGAAATGTTTGATCTTCTTGCAGTCCATGGGACTCTCAAGAGTCTCCTCCAGCACCAGAATTCAAAAGCATAAATTCTTCGGCGATCAGCCTTCTTTATGGTCCAGCTCTCACTTCCATACATCACTACTGGGAAAACCATAGCTTTAACTATACGGACCTTTGTTGGCAAGGTGATGTCTCTGCTTTTTAAGATGCTGTCTAGGTTTGTCATTGCTTTAGTGTAGACAGTACTGATCTACAATACAAACTTGACTCAGTGTAATGCTTCTTCCTAATCTGTTTCCACTTGTTGCAAGGACCTGCTAGAGCAAGAATCCACCTGTGAAAACCATTGATATTTTTTAAACAGCATTTGGGGACTGACAAATCCAGCTTTGGTCGGTTTCCTCTACCTGTCTCCCGCCATCCTCCCTGCCACCCACTATCTCTTCTCGCGGTAAATTAAAAAAGCGTCTGGTGCTCTCTTGGCTTATATGCGTATCTCTCCTATATCCTAATAGCGGCCTCAGTGATCTCCTTGGCAGACTCTTGCCATTATATGGCTCTTGCGGGGGCTCTTCCTTTTCAAATGCTTATGCTGTGTCCGCCTGGTTTTAGAGGCTCCCTTTGTCCTCCCTTTGCAGAGCCAGGGTGAGTCATTTATCTCATTTAAGGTTGCAGTCAATGATTTTTTTTTCTTTTAATATAGAAAACTTCTGGTTAAGTTACTTTTTGAAACTGGAATGATTCCGGATGCCTCCTCTTCTCGGACAGAATATCCTTCTTGCAACCGCAAGTGAATGCAGCTATTATTTTAATGTGGTTTAAAGTCCTGGCTCATGCAGAGAGGCAGGTAACGGTATCCCATTTCTTGGTTTCCCTCGGTAGAAGCAAACTCTGATATCCCCAGGTCTTTCTTTCTTTCAGATTCCCTTTGATTACAGGCAGAGATAAATTGGAAGGCCTTTGTGATTTATGGGATGCCCCCATCTCTCTCTCTCTCTCTCTCTCTCTCTCTCTCTCTCTCTCTCTCTCCTTTTCCTGTTGCATTTGACTTAAAGATACTGACTTGGAGCAGCCAGGAAGAATAGCTGCTCTATCGACTAAATCATATGGAACTCAGATGTAGAGGACTCACCAGCTTCTTTGCGCTTGCCTGTGATACATAAAATGTTTCTTGCCCAGACATGCATCACTTTACAGTCATACCTCGGGTTACAGATGCTTCAGGTTGCGTTTTTTGGGGTTATGGACCGCCAAAACCCGGAAGTACCAGAATGGGTTACTTCAGGTTTTGGCGGTCACGTATGTGCAGAAGTGCTAAATTGCACTTTGCGCATGCGCAGAAGCGCTGAATCACAACCCGTGTGTGCGCAGATGCACCGCTGTGGGTTGCGAATGTGCATCCTGCATCGATCACGTTCACAACCTGGGCATCTTCAAACAGAATATAAAAAAACCACAATGAAACATCAGACATTTATTTTTCTATTTTCTATCTTCTTCTTTTTTTCCCCTTACAGGAGTTATTCTAAACTGGTCAAAAAATTTAATTCTCCATAATGGTCTTTCAAATATTGTTTGAATATATTCCAATAAAGAAAAACAAAAAACAGTAAAATATAAAGGAACCAGGTTACTGAATAAATGGCCGTGTTAGGAGGGGCAGTCAATTAAATAAAACTGAGGGACCAAGTAAGAAGGGGAAGGAAATCAAATACCAATGGATTACAAATGAATCAAATAAACAAGCATGTATTTTTCTTTTCTTTTTTCTTTTATTAGGTTTTAAAAATATATGTTTAATTACAGGAAAATTAAGTTGTTACTGTGTGATATGATGAATGTATGTCTAAAGAAATCAGAAACCAATAAAAATGAACTGGGGCGGGGGGGGGCACCCGACATTAAAAACTTCCTGATACAGAGCTGCCTGCCTACAGAAAGCTATGAGTTATAATTGGTCAGTCACCACCAAATCAGACCCCATGAGTGTATACGTGAAAAGATAAATAGCTGCTGAATGAGGGAAGATTCAGGAGAGATGAAAGGAAGGCCTTCTTCACCAAGCACAGAGTTAAACTATGGAACTTGCTCCCACAGGAGGCAGAGATGGCTGCTAACCTAGATGACTTTAAAAGAGGATTAGACAAATTTATGGAGGAGAGGGCTATTGAAGGCTACTAACCATCATGGCTATGCTTTGCCTCTGCAGCTGGAGGTAGTAGTGATTCTGAATACCAATTGCTGGAAAGGACAAGAAGTCAGATGAATGTGTTGCAGGAAGACTTATATTCTTTTGTCGAATTTGAGTTTTTTGGGGAAAATTGATTTATGCAGAATAAGGATGATTGTCTTTAATGTATGGGTGCATGTATGGATAATAAAGCATAAATTAAAAATTGCTGGAAATCATGGGAAGGGAGAGGGCTCTTGTACTTGAATCTTGCTTGCTGGCTTCCCACAGGCATTTGGCTGGCCAATGGGAGAGCAAGATGATGGATGAGTTGGGCCATTGGCCGGATCCAGGGAGCTCTTCTGTTCTTATGCCTCAATGCCTCTTATGCCTCAATATGCCTTCTAATGTTCTTATGCCTCAATGATGCCTCAATGTTCTTATGCCTCAATATATATGTAGTGGTACCTCGGGTTAAGAACTTAATTCATTCCATACGCAGAAATGGACAAACTAACATGTAAAATTCGAAACCAATGCGATCAGAGATTCACCGAGGACTGGAAAAAATTTACAGAGTATATCAAAACGGTGTGTGATCAGGAAATAACGCTTGTTGGATTTCAGGAAGCTTTGTGAAAAGAATAGTTAGGAATGTCGCTTAAATGAAAAGATAAAATAAGGATTGTTAAAGTGCAACATAAATTTAAGAAATGTGGAAAGTTGTGAAAACTATGGAAATTGTCAGATAGGCTGAAGGAAGTCTACAAGATGTATAAGTTAAATTGGATGTTAAATTGTAATTGGATTGGTTATTGGAAATTTGAATAAAAATTAATTATAAAAAAAAAGAACTTAATTCATTCCAGAGGTTCGTTCTTAACCTGAAACTGTTCTTAACCTGAAGCATCACTTTAGCTAATGGGGCCTCCTGCTGCCGCCGCGCTGCCGGAGCACGATTTCTGTTCTCATCCTGAAGCAAAGTTCTTAACCCGAGGTACTATTTCTGGGTTAGCAGAGCCTGTAACCTGAAACGTCTGTAACTTGAAGTGTATGTAACCCGAGGTACCACTGTATATCTTTATTAATTTAAAATAAATACATATATGAAAAACAGACATAAACAAACATACAAACAAACAAATAAATAGCAGAAAAATCAAACAAACCACCACAGTATAATATATAAGAAGATTAATATAATAATCATCATCTATACTCCTGGTATTGAACACAAGTAAAGGAAAATATATCTCACGGGTATACGACCTCCTATTGGAATGGGAGGTAAAGGAAGAACAAGTGAAAGCTGTAATGGTGAGATGGGCGCAAGATTTGGGTTATAATATTTACATGGAACAATGGGGAAAATTATGGCGGGAAGACATAAAATTCACGGCCTGCTACAATCTCAGGGAAAACACAATGAAGATGATGTATAAGGTAAAAGGTAAAGGTACCCCTGCCCGTACGGGCCAGTCTTGACAGACTCTAGGGTTGTGCGCCCATCTCACTCAAGAGGCCGGGGGCCAGCGCTGTCCGGAGACACTTCCGGGTCACGTGGCCAGCGTGACATCGCTGCTCTGGTGAGCCAGAGCCGCACACGGAAACGCCGTTTACCTTCCCGCTAGTAAGCGGTCCCTATTTATCTACTTGCACCCGGGGGTGCTTTCGAACTGCTAGGTTGGCAGGCGCTGGGACCGAACAACGGGAGCGCACCCCGCCGCGGGGATTCGAACCGCCGACCTTTCGATTGGCGAGCCCTAGGCGCTGAGGCTTTTACGCCACCCGCGTCCCCGGAAGATGATGTATAGATGGCACCAAACTCCAGAAAAAACTTGCTAAAATGGATAAGAACAGATCACCTATATGTTGGAGATGTGCATCACTTTACTCTTGTTTACGTAGAATCACACTTGCCATTTTATAGCCCACTCATGGACAGAAGTGAGTAGGCTACGACCCATAATGTGGAAATTGGTCTGGAGTTTGTTCCAGCTGGGGTAGCTCAGTTGGTAGAGCATGCGTCTCTTAATCGCAGGGACGTGGGTCCAGGCCCACGTTGGGCAAAAGATTGCTGCCTTGCAGTGAGTTAGACTAGATGATCCTTGTGGTCCCTTCCAACTCTACGATTCTAGAACTGAATTCTAGGGAAGTGGCTTCAGGTGGCCTGCAACTCTTCACTTTGTTCAGTCATAAACGGCAACCTGAAATCTCCTGGCACCATCTCGAGTCAATCCCATTGAAGTGAGCAGGGCTTTCCCTGATGGAGAGCTTTGCGGATGGCAAATCAAGAGCAATAATTTTTTATCATGGAACCATATCAAATGATTTTTCTTGACAAACTGGTAACTCAAGAAGAACCCTGGGCTTTTCCCCCTCCAGAGTTGCCGCAGCAATATTTCCAAAGAACTCCTACTTAAGCAAAGCTTACTCCTCATAAATCATCTCCTTCCACCAATCACGTCTTGATCAATCTTTTCCAGGTGTTCCTACCAGAAACCCACTGAGGCCTTCCTTGTGGGCTGGGATTTTGATTAGTTTCTAATTATCTGATGTACTAAAAAAAAATACTCTCTGTGATTTTAACATGGTAGTAGTCCAAGCAATCCTCAGAAATGGCCCATACAACTGGAATTTGATTGGATTGCATTAATGATAGCTGGGGTGTTTTCAGAGGCACCCAGTGCATTGTGGTGCTTGTAGTTCTCGTGATTTATCTTTCCCAAGGTGCATTGCAACTACAGATGGTGGAAAAATTAGATTCATTTCACATTTAAAGAAAAATTTACCCAGTTTGCTTTTCTGGAAACAATACATGAACCAAAATGCAGCCATTCTTCGACAATCTCACCTCTCTGAATTTTGCCCTGCAGCTCACCAAGTCATGTTGTTCAAATACACATGCACTAGAGTGATGTGTGCATATAAATTGAACATATTAATGAAAATAACAAAGTGTATTATATTAGGAGAAATTGCATCTAGGAATGTGCGTATCAGGAGAACTTTGCACTCAAATGTTGTTGTTTTCAGAATTCACACAGGTAGGCTTGTCAACTTTGCAGGTTTTTACTTTTTGAAATATGGCAACCCTACACACAGGCAGCTTGGTTGACTGCTGTGAAAATAGGATGCTATTGGCTTGATCCAGCAGAGATCTTCTTGTGTTCTTGTGGTGAATTTTCATTTTCATTTCTCCCCCTTGGTGCACCCTGCCTTCTCTCTCTTGAACCATAACAGCAATACAATAATCTCTAATTCCTTCTGTGGCTCATAATTCAAATCCTGCTCACAAATCGATCCTACTATAGTATTTCTTTAAATAATTCGAAAAAGGCTTCCATTCTTCCACAAAACAATCAACATTGGGTCACCTTAGTTTAGCTGTTAACTTTGCCGATTCCACATTCTTTCTATCTATCTATATATTTATTTTTATTTATTTTTATTTTTATTTTTATTTTTATTTTTATTTTTATTTTTATTTTTATTTTTATTTTTATTTTTATTTTTATTATACCAGCAGCAACCTGCATCCCTAATTGTAAGAGACGCCCCCATAGTAAGTTACCAGCCATTGTCCGCATTCACCTTGAGCCAGGAAATAGTAGCAATCGCACAGAGAAGAGTCTGTTCTTCATGGCTTGAGCCCAAAGACGAAAAACACTCGTTTGGGGAGCTCAGATGCAAACCCACCGTGCTCTGTTATGTATGTATGCCATCGGCCAAGAAAAAGCTATAAAGCACACATTTTGTATAAGAAGAAGGGAGATTTATGGGGCTTTTGCAAATCTGAGTCATATCTTACCAAATCCCCTGGGCCGAGATATTCTAATCATTAACATACCCCATGCATGGACACACAGTGGCCACAGAATTGCTTCCTTCTGGCTCCAGCTCCTGCTAAAGACACGTTAAGGATTGCGCTACCCCTGCCTGACAGTTGGGTAAATGGATGGCCAATTCGTTTTGAGCTCGGAGGGGGGTTTCTTGAGCCATTTTTATTTATTTTGGGGGGTTTAAAAAAAAAGAAAGAAAGAAACGGGGGCTTTTTATACGCTTCTTTGATCAGCCAGAAATCTTGACAAATTATTTTCCATGGAATTTCTTGAGCCTTAATACTGTGAGGAAGAAAAATGGATTTATTCTCAAGCAGGCGCTTTTATAGGGTGGAAATTGTGGCCTTGAAAAGATCATTCCCCTCCTCATCCTGTGTAGGCCCTTTGCTCACTTTTAAGAAACAGAATAGCCTGCAGAAAGACCTTGCTGTTATATCGCTGAAAATGAAGGGGACAGGGATATGATCGTTGTTGTTGTTGCTATTACTATTATTACTATTCTTTAGCCCTTCACCCTAAGGTCCCAGGGTGGGTTCCAACAATGAAAATACACTATTAAAAACAGTTTAGATCAACTCAGAATCAAATAATAATAATAATAATAATAATAATAATAATAATAATAATAATAATTTATTATTTGTACCCCACCCATCTCCATCTGCCTGGGTTTCCCCAGCCACTCTGGGCGGCTTCCACAGAGACCAAAAATACACTAAAATGTCACGCATTAAAAACTTCCCTGAACAGGGCTGCCTTAAGATGTCTTCTGAATGTCAGGTAGTTGTTTGTCGCTTTGACATCTGATGGAAGGGCGTTCCACAGGGCGGGCGCCACTACCGAGAAGGCCCTCTGCCTGGTTCCCTGTAGCTTTGCTTCTTGCCATGAGGGAACCGCCAGAAGGCCCTCGGCACTGGACCTCAGCGTCCGGGCAGAACGATGGGGGTGGAGACGCTCATTCAGGTATACATAAGGTGGGTCCTAAAATATATACCTTAAGTGTATATTCAGCATTTCCTGGAAGTTGTACCATAAAAATGCCAGATGCATGTTTGTGGGGAGGAGTTACAGAATCATAAAACTGCAGTTGGAAGCATCCTGCAACAGCCATCTAGTTCAACCCTCTGCAATGCAGGAATCACAACTGACCAATTCCGGACATATGGCTATCCAACCTCTGTTCAAAAACCTCCAATGAAGGAGAGTCCAGGTAGTCCCTTCCACTATCTCAAACAGCTCTTACCGTCAGAAAGTTCTTCTCAATCTTTCATCAGAACTGCCTTCCTTGTCATTTGAATCCATTGGTTCGGGTCCTCTTCCCTGGAGCAGCAGAAAACAAGCTTGCTCTGTCTTCCATACAACAGCTCTTTAGATATGTGAAGATGGGTATCATGTCACTTCTCCACCTTCGCTTCTCCATGCTAAATACAGTGGTACCTCGGGTTACAGACGCTTCAGGTTACAGATGCTTCAGGTTACAGACTCCACTAACCCAGAAATAGTACCTCGGGTTAAGAACTTTGCTTCAGGATGAGAACAGAAATCGCGCAGCAGCAGTGCGGCGGCAGCGGGAGGCTCCATTAGCTAAAGTGGTGCTTCAGGTTAAGAACAGCTTCAGGTAAAGATCGGACCTCCAGAACGAATTAAGTTCTTAACCTGAGGTACCACTGTATACCCAAACTCCAGAGTTCCACAGCTTAAGGGCAGCCACAAAGAATGAACTCTCATGGGCCACCTCCCCAGGCTTCTGAGGGGGGGTGGAACAGCCAAGAGGGTCCACCTCAGCTGATCTTAATGCCCAAGAGGGTATTTAGGGATTTAAACACTAACATGAGCACCTTGAACTGGGCTGAATAATACACTTGGTTTTCAAATATACAGTATGTACTTCTACCTCCTGAAAAGCGAAGTGCTGCAAGTCCACTGCTGTGACCCACATATATATCCCCACCTCCAAAGCTGTGAGGTAAGACCCTTTTTCAAGTTGTGCATCTGCTTTAGTCCAGTGAGCTGAGGGAGTGTGTTGTGTGTAAGTGTGTGATGTTGAGAGAGAACAGCTGGTGGTAAACTATCAGAAAACGAAAGTCATGGTTTTCTCAAGGAAACATAGATCACATAGCTGGAGCATGGACAATCACCCAATTGAGCAGGTTAAAGCCTTTAAATACCTGGGCATAGTCTTCCAGTCATCGGGGTCATGGGATGTACACCAAAAATGTGTTAAAGAAAAAGCAGCCCAAAGTGCCAAGATGCTGTCCCATTTTTTCCATCCGAAGGGCGGCAAATACATCCCAGCAGCCCTAGAAGCTTTTCAAGCCAAATCTTTGGCACAGATACTTTACGGGGCCCAAATTTGGATGGGTAATCATTGTAGCATTCTTGAAACTGTCCAATCCAAATTTTTAAGGCAGATTTTTTTCTGTATCGCCCTGTATCTCAAATGCAGCATTATGACTGGAGGCAAGTCTTCCCTCTGTAGAAGCTCGGTCCTCGTGTGATGTTGCCACACGCACACCCAGTGCATAGCTAGATGAGGGAATCTGCTCCCACCAAGAGTTAGTGGTGGCCAACAACCTGGATGACATGGAATTAGACAAATTCATGGAGATAAGGACTGTTGGTGTCTACCAGCCACAATGGTTGTGTCTACTTTTGGAGACAGTATGCCTCTGAATACCTGAGAATCACAAATGAGAAGAGATTCTTGTGTTCAGATTCTAGTTGTGGGCTTCCAGTGGGTATCTGCTTCACCACTGTGAGAACAGGAGGCTGGACTAGATGGGCCTTTGAGCTGATCCGGCAGGGCTGGTCTTATGCGCTGAGGTTAACAAGCATGTTTCTGTTTCAGTTGAAATAAGTGAAAGATTCTCTCATCCCCTCTGACATTGACACTAACCAACATAGATGTAATTCTTAAAGAAATCAGATGTGGGAAGGCTTCAAAGGTCAAAGGGGAGGCAGGGTCATTCCCCTCCTGGAAACACAGTCAAACAGCTATCCACCACCTAGTGTTTGATAGGGCATCCAATTCTGCATCACGGTTCTCTAGCAATCTGGAGTCTCCTGCTTCCTCTCCCAGGCAGATGATGCTAATGTTTGAATCTAAAGACCAGCAGTTCCTGCTTTCTGCAACAACTCCATTCCTCTCCACAATCTCTTAATGTGTGTTCTTAGTGTTACAGGTAGTGGTGGTGAAATATACTCAGAGTCGCAAAGTGATTTCATGCTCTTTATTCAGCTCATAGTGGTGAGGAGGAATGAATGAAAGTCCCCTCAAAGTATCTGCTTTATATACATTATTTACACAATGGGCTGCACATGATTGGCTAATTCTGGAATTCTACTGCAAGCCAATCAGCTTGTGGATTCACTTATATCTGGAGCATGATTGGGTGGTTCCTGCCAACCAATCATACTGCTGCATTGTTCTAGGGCCAATCAGACTGCTGCATTCTGAATCCTATTGTTCTAGGACCAATCAGACTGCTGCAATTTGGATCCTATTGTTCTAGGACCAATCAGACTGCTGCAGTTTGGATCCTATTCAACTCAGTACATAACAGGTGGCATCCAGGTAGACTTTGGAGTGGCCCTTATCTGGAAACCAAGCCTTATGAGGAACGGTTGAGGGAGTTGGGTATGTTTAGCCTGGCTAGGAGGAGAATGAGAGGAGACACAACAGCCGTCTCCAAATATCTAAAGGGCTGTCGCAGGGGAAATGGAGAAGGCTTGTTTTCTCCTGCTCTAGAGGAGCAAGCTACAAGAAAGATTTCAACTAAACATCAGGAAGAACCTTCTGGCAAGAAGAGCTGTTTCACAGTGGAATGGACTCCCTCTGGAGGTTGTGAATTTTCATTCATTGGAGGTTTTAAAGCAGAGGTTGGATGGCCATCTGTCATGGATGCTTTAGTTGAAATTCCTGCATTTGCAGGAGATTGAATTAGATGAGCCTCAGGGTCCATTCCAACCCTGCAGTTCTATTATTCTATGTAGCAGGGTTGGCTTGTCGCATAGTTTTTGCTTGGGAACTATTTTCTTTGCCTGTTGATTAATTGATTAGTAAGGTAAAGGTAAAGGACCCCGGACAGTTAAGTCCAGTTGTGAATGACTCTGGGGTTGTAGCGCTCATCTCGTTTTACAGGCCAAGGGAGCCGACATATGTCCGCAGACAGTTTTTCTGGGTCATGTGGCCAGCATGACTAGCCGCTTCTGGCGCAACAGAACACCGAAACCAGAGCAGTCCATGGAAATGCCGTTTACCTTCCTGCTGGAGCAGTACCTATTTATCCACTTGCACTTTGGGGCGTGCTTTCAAACTGCTAGGTTGGCAGGAGCTGGGACCGAGCAACAGGAGCTCATCCTGTCGCGGGGATTCAAACCGCCAACCTTCTGATCGACAAGCCCTAGGCTCTGTGGTTTAGACCACAACGCCACCCGCGTCCCAGGTAGAACAACCCAAAACCCCTTTGTGCAGGGCTAGGAGGGCCTTATACCAGTTGCTATCTGTGGAATGATGCCAGCATGCAAGACGTCATGCTCGTGAGGAATGGCCAACAGTAGCCTTCAGTCTCTGGAGCAGTGTCCCATTTGCGCTAATGGACCAGCCTCAGCTGCTCACCTCTTGAATGGGAATGAAACTACTCCAGCCCTGAAACCACTGTAGTTATTTTCTATCCCATTAGCTCCAACATTTCTTTTTAAAAAGGAACCAGTGAGGAATGAGGGTGAAGGTAAAAGGTTGCCATACAACTTTCTTCCCATCAGGGTTTTCGAAGGACCCATTCCTCTACCAGAGACACAGGTATCCATCACAGACACAGGGGAAAACAGGTATTCAGGTACCTTGTACTTCAGAGCACCTGGTATTTATTAGACATAAATTGTCACACAAAAATATGGAAAGATTAGATAGGTAAAGGTTCTTCCCACCCCTTTAGAAACAGACACACAAACGTATTTGTGACCTCAGTCTCCCATGCATGTGGACAGTCATTCATTTTCTTTCCCGTGCATACATATTTATTCAATTTTCATAATTAGGGTCATTTGTATTTTTTTTTAAAGTACAGTTTGGAAAGGAAGAGAGGAAAAGGAATTCAAGCTTGCCAATGAAGTATCAACAAAATAAAATTTAAAAGTTTCTGACCAGCTGTGTGGCTGATTTTATTACCTGTTATGCCTTAGCAGAATACCTATTTATCAATAAATAGTACTAATAAAATAATTACATCCAAAGAACCCTGCAATTAGATTTTGTTTTACCTACACACAACTGCCCAACCTTTCTCAGCACTTTCTAAACACAGATTTTGTTTAACGTCCCATGTTAACATAAGCAGATATGTCAAAAAAGGGGGGGAAAGAAAAATTATACAGGAAGACAAATAGAGTGATCATTTTTTACAAATTTGGTTTTTCAGTTGTTACTAAACGCACAGAATTTTTTTTTCCCCCACATCAAACTTAGTTTCAGGTATTTTTCTGGGTGGATTCAAAATACTGGATTTCATTAAAATGGTCCTAGTGAGGGCCAACATTACTTTAGAGGGACAACTTTAAAAAAGAAGTTGTAAAAGTCATTAATGGGTTAAAAAATGGACACGTACAGAAGGAAAGAAACTAAACAGCGCACAACTGTGCATTATGGTTTTCCTCACTGCTGACAAATCCCTCAGTGGCAATGCTTCTTTCTATTGCCCTCACTAGTTTTTACTCTCTGTTGCCCTCATTTGCCCTCATTCTGAAGATGTGGTATCCAGTATGACTGGATGGGATCAACCTCATTTTTGCCTAATTTAAAAAGGAGGCGAAACCAGGAAGTAGGAGAAATTATGATACTGGACAATTCAAGGGAAAGGCGGGGCAAGACCAGACATGATCTGGTCCAAGAAGTGTATGTGGCAAGATGCTGAGGGACTGTTGAAAATGTCAGGATTAAGTGAATTCTATGCACAGCAAAGGACCCAAGAAAATAATGCTGTGAAGGGTTTTGATGGCCAAAAAAAATCAACCCTTACAAATTTGATATATTCAATGCCCCCCAAATCCAAACTGCCAGATCTTTGACACCATCATTAGTACAGACTAATTTATATTGTCCCCCTGTAGTAACTGCATCCAAATCAAGCCATATTTAACCTGGAGGAACTTGCTTTGCTGATAAGGCTCCTGTCATTAAACTGCGTGCAATTTTCATTGTATTCAGAGCAAACCCATTGCAGCTAAGGGTCATATCTAACAGGTACATTAATCTCAATGAGTTTTATTTGAGTAGAATTTGGTTGGATACAACCCCATTGTTCCACCATAGACTTACATTTCGGCAGAGTTGGTGACTGAAGGGAGGACAACCTCACGTGATGTGTCATTCCAGACAGTGCTTTGGTTCCATAGGAAACATTTTTTTAATGGACCTCTACATAACCACTTGCTCATGGGCATTAAGGAAATGGATAAGAAACAGGTGTCATATTTGCACAGCAGCCATGAGCTTCTTATACCTCTTCCCAGAATACTTTGGGGGTTGTAGCAGAGGACCAGGATGGACAAGAAGTCAAGGACCCGCCAAGTCCCATCATCCCAAGTTGGAGTCCAAGTCCCATCATCACTGATCACTTATCATCCTAGTTGGGGCTGATGGACTTGGACTCCAACAACATCTGGGGGGATTCCTAACCTGATTGTCATTCGAGAACATGGACCTCAGTTGTGCTAATTCCAAAAATAAAAATAGTTTGAGTTTCTTTCATGGTAAGCCGGTGCCCATAATCTAATGGAGGCTAGAGAAGCTACCTGTAACTTCATCAAAGCACCTAAAAATTCAATTGATGTGGTGGCCACATTTTTGTTGTTGTCCTGGGACAAAGAAGTGATGCTGACAAAAGTGCACTTGAGCTGGATTTTCTGCTCCGCAGCATCTCAGTCTCAATCTTAATTAAATGATGGGGAACGTGCCACCCTCTGGATGTTGCTGGACTGCAACTGGCAATGCTGGCTGGGCCTGGAGGGATCTGGAGTCTGACAACATCTGGAGGGCCACAACTTGACTACTCCTGCCCTAAATAGAAGGACCTCTGTCACCAGGGATGAGCAAGCTCAAAGTGCAAAGGCAATTAGTAAATCTGCTGGGGGAGGTGGAAGATGGAGAGGTCCTTTTTCAAGACAAGACATAGATTAGAGGCATGAGAACATCATGATTTGCTGGATGATGTGCTTGCTATGCAAAAACACAGCACCATCAATCTCTCCCAATAGTGGCAGGGTTGGGGGACGTGCGGTTGGACTCCAACTCCTATCAGCCTCAGCCACCATGATCAATGAACAGAGGTGACAGAAGCTGGAGTCTAGCAACATCTTGAGAGCCACAGGTTCCCCACCGCGTGCTAGAAAATGGTGTGAGTGCTGATCTTCTTTTGAATTCTACCAAAAAGGGCAACCAATATACTATTCTTCTCCCTCACTGTATATAAGACCCAGCAGTACTTCCCCATGTCCTGTTTTCATGCTTTCTCACTGCCTCTATTCATGACTGCTAATGGTGTGATGTAGAGAAAACATTATTATGTTGAATCATGGATACGTTTTAGCAGACATTGCAGTAGAGATGGGAAAACCTCAGTTGTTGTTAGACTCCATCACCCCCAGCCATTGTGGCCAATGTTCAGGGATGATGAGAGCTGGTCCAGCAACATCTGGAGGGCAATGGCCCACCATTCTTACTTTAGCAGGAGCAGAGCACCAGATGCGTGGCTGCCATTAGCATAACTTCTAATTTGGCTTGAAGAATCTGATGAAGTAGACTGTTTAGTCCAGGGATGGGGAAATGGTGGCTTTCCAGATGTTGTCAGACTGCACCTCCCATCAGCCCCACAAAGGATGGCCAATGCTCAGGGATGAGGGAACTATAGTCCAATGACATCAGGAAGGAAACAGGTTTCCTGTCTGTCTTACTGCACAAAATCTTATGCTACAACAAACCTGTTTGTGATTTAAAACAGAATATCTGTGCCATACAAAATCAACTCTCTTATAACTAGGGGTGGGTGAACCTGTCAATATTGGTTTCTCTGCATTTCTCAGTTTTCTAACTTTAAGTTCAGTTCTCCACATTTCCAGATCTGTTTAGTGTGATTTTCTAATATACACATTTTTGTATGTGATTTTGTCTAATATACTCTTCTTCTTCCTCTTTGCAAAACTGTTTTCTGTAATGCCATGCATTTCCTTAATATGTGCATTTTTATGCACACATGACCCTCCCATATGCATTTCTGTGCACATGAATTGGCTGGAGAACTGCACTGCAAAATTAGTAAACGTGAAGATTTTGAAGGATGAGGGCATTTCACTTCATATGCTATTTTCAAAAGTGTGAATGGAATGGAATTTCTCCCCCATCCCTAGTTATAACAGAGGTAGACAAAGAGAAAGCAAAACAATCAAGTTAAGTGCGGATGCTCATTTGCTGTGAGCTATCTTGGTCCATTTTTAGACGGCGGCACATTACAAAATGGACCAGGCATGAAAATGGAGCGAAATCAGGCCAGAAACCTTTCAAAGTTGAAGTGCCTGTCAGAGGTAGGTACCAAAGTGTTTTACCTGTGAATTACTTCCACCCCTTTAAAAAGAAACCTTCAATCTCGAATCCCCTCCCCACCCTTTTTAAGTCTCTGTGAAAAGGGACAGGTTCTTTTCGCGAGACTCCAAGGAATATATAGATAGATGTAGATAGATAGATATATATTATCATTTATTATATAACAATGTCAATATCAACACCAAAAAAAAAGAAAGAGAGAAAGAGAAAGAGAGAGGAGAAAAGAAAACATGACATATTCTGATCGTCTTGTATGAGCACTCTCCGCGTGTCAAGAAAGGTAGCAAAACTCCCGTGTTTCACCTGAAAACAAAACCAAACTATAATGTTGTGCAAGGGCACAAGTTGGTGTGGAAGCAATGCAAACTCAGTGTGGCTATGTCTGGGCATGGGGGGGCTGTATGGCGTGGGGCAGGGTGGAACAGCATGGATCAGTTTGTCATTGGTCGCAAGAAAGGAAAGCCAGGAGATACAATACCATGGTCTGCCCAGAGGATAGGACGCTGTCCATCTCTCGAGTGCTTAGATATTAACATTCAGTTAAAACGAGTCTTGAAAACAAACAAACAAACACCACTCTTAGTTTGCAGTGAAATCTCTCCAGCAATCCTCTCCCTTGATTGCCTTGTTAGCTGTTCTCGCTCCATTCTGGCACCATGCCCACCCCATGCACAGAATGGTACTGGTGGGGGGAGAGGGTTCGGGGTACCCCATGAGAATAAAGGAACTCTGCTGGCTGTAGGCTGCTGGGAGGCGACTGTATGCTTGTCTGAGGTCCACATTGCCGGACAATTGGCTGGTGAGGGACGGAGGTCTGGTGCTGGAACATGGCATGCGTCTCCCCGATCTGCGATGAGGTATGGTTGGCGACTGTGGCAAGCCGGGGCATGAGGGGGCCAGAAGTGAAATGGGCAGAGAAGTGCTGGTAAGGCAGCCTGTCCATAGGCTGCATGGCAGTCACTGTGCAGCTGCTGTAGGACGGCACAGCAGACCACGTGTTGCAGCTGATGTCTTCTAGGCTGGGCACCGGTTCCGTAGGGGGCGCAGAGCTGGCGTACATGCAGGCTTGGCGCTGAGCAGACTCAGTCCTGTATGCACTGGTATTGAGTCCCTGCTGCTGGGAGTAGGTGGAGCGATAGAAAGGGTCTTCTTCTGGAGGAGACGTCTCCATGTAGGGCTTTTTGTAAGGATGTTCTGTGGTGGAACATTCTTCATCTGATGAAGAGACCAAAAAAAAAAAAAATACACAATGAATGAGGAACACGGTGAGACATCTATGATGTCCTGCTAGATCAGACCAAAGGCCCATATCAGGAACTGAATCTATGCTGGATCCTTATCTCTTCCCCACCCCGACCAATGTTCAAAAATAACCAGGCACCAGGTGCATTTTGCACCTGGCTTTCGGCCACTTGCAACCAAGTGAAGATACCTGGGCATCAGGTATCTCAACCATCTGAAGGCGCATGCCTGGGCATCATTGGATCTGGGCTATTTTCACACACTAATACCCCACCCTGTAGAATTCTATCAGTTCTATTTTTTCTGCACAATCGAAATGAATTTCTGGAAGCAAAACGCTTTTTCTGTGGAGCCTGAGCAAAAGCAGTCACCATTTAGAAAAAGAGGTCGGAATAGGCTAATAAGTATGTGGACTGTCCCTGGGTCAAGTGACTTTTCTTCTTTAAGTTCTTAAAATTCTTAACCTAGCTCAAGGTTGTCATCTGAACTAGCCAGATGTTTAAATGAGAATCTAACACAATCAGTCCATCCTTTGGAAAATAAGGCTTCAGAGCTGTTTTGACCCCAAAATGGCAACTAGATATTCCGTTTGGGCGACTGTAACCTTGATTTTAGGAGCTATTTGGTCCTGTATACCTGAAGGAGCATCTCCACCCCCGTCATTCAGCCCGGACACTGAGATCCAGCGCCGAGGGCCTTCTGGCGGTTCCCTCATTGCAAGAAGTGAGGTTACAGGGAACCTGACAGAGGGCTTTCTCGCTAGTGGCGCCCACCCTGTGGAACACCCTCCCATCAGATTTCAAGGAAATAAACAACTATTTGATTTTTAGAAGACATCTGAAGGCAGCCCTGTTAAGGGAAGTTTTTAATATTTAATTCTGTATTGTTTTTAACACTCGATTGGGAACCGCCCAGAGTGGCTGGGGAAACTCAGCCAGATGGGCGGGGTATAAATAATAAATTTGTTGTTGTTGTTGTTGTTGTTGTTGTTGTTGTTGTTGTTGTTGTTGAGTTTCTAACACTGCCCCCAACATACACACAGGCCAAGTTGGCAGGTGGGTGGAGCCACCCACCTGTCAGTCACCTGATCTCACAATGACAAGTGCAGAAATCCCTGCAGTTATACTCAAGTCCTGCTTCTGGACTTTCCATTTTGGTGTCTGGTTAGCCAATCTAAGAGCAGGATGTTGGGCTTTGTGGTTCTTTACCCTAATCCAGCAGCCAAGCTCTTCTTACATTCAGTGATGGGGAATTGAGGATGATCAAGGAATTCTTTCAGTCCCTATTTTGTAGGGAATGAAGCCAGAGCTGGACCTTCTGGTGGGGTGGGGGAGATGGCTGCCCACATGGGGGGCACACATGGAAACTGCTCATGAAGGAGAAACAACCAGCACCACACAGGATTGAAATCCTTCTGCTTACCAGCTGGGAATCACAAATGAGAAGAGCACTGCCGTTGTGCTCAGATTCTCCTTTCTGCCTTCCCGTCGGGAGGTCTGCTTGCCCACTCTGAGAACAGCATGCTGGGCTATATGGGACCCCTTTGGCCTGATCCTGCAAAACGCCTCTTAGATGCAGAAGATGTGAGCTGAGCAGAAATGTAAATGCTCCGCAGGAATAGCAACATATTGTCTGACGCACGGTATGTGTGTGAGAGAGTGTACGATCCAGTTTTTTAATGCCCTCCATTAAATTGCACCCCTGCTGAGACCTCGACGCAAAATAAGTGTCTGACTGCTGGAAGGGGCAGTGGAAACAACAGCAGCAAGATTAGAGAGAGGAGCGTATCTCCTTTCACCCAGCTCTTTGGATGGAAGTCAGGCAGGCTCCCGCATCGGAGACGCCCCAGTCTAGCTTGCGGTCTATAATGGTGATGATAATAGATGCTGTCATAATACACAAATAACAACACAGTATAGGGCAGGCATTGTCTGCAGAGCAAAAGGGAAGCCTGTGAAGGAACTGTGTGCATGTGGGAGGGGATGCACATTGGGAACTGTGCAGAACAGACAAAGGAGAAGAAGGAACTGGAGGAGGAGGATGGATTTCTCTTTTGTTGGGCAAGAGGATAAAGCTGTAGCTCAGCAGCAGAGAATCTGCTTTGCACGCGGAAGGTCCCCAGCACCTGCAGGTTCAAGCCTTAAGAGCTGCTGCCAGTCAGTGCAGATAATACTGAGCTCAATGGACCGAAGGGTTTAACTCAGTATAAGGCAGCATCCCATGTTAATATATAACATAAGACAAGCCTCTTGGAACAGGCCAATGGCACATCTATTCCAGCATCCTGTCCTCAACAGTGACCAACCAGATGCCTCAATGGGAAGCCTGCAAGCTGGACCTGAGCACAAGAGCCCTCTCCCCTCCTGTTGTTACCAGCAACTGGTATCCAGAAACAGGACTGCGTCAGAGAGTGAAGTCAGAGCACAGCTATCATGGCTAGTTGCTCTCAAAAGCCATCCACTATGGTGGCTATCAGGGATGCGGGTGGCACTGTGGGTTAAACCACAGAGCCTAGGACTTGCTGATCAGAAGGTCAGTGGTTTGAATCCCTACGACGGGGTGAGCTCCCATTGCTCAGTCCCAGCTCCTGCCAACCAAGCAGTTCGAAAGCACGTCAAAGTGCAAGTAGATAAATAGATTCCGCTCCGGCGGGAAGGTAAATGGCGTTTCCGTGCGCTGCTCTGGTTTGCCAGAAGTGATTTAGTCATGCTGGCCACATGACCCAGAAGCTGTACGCCGGCTCCCTCGGCCAATAAAGCAAGATGAGCGCCACAACCCCAGAGTCGGCCACGACTGGACCTAATGGTTAGGGGTCCCTTTACCTTTACCTTTATGGTGGCTATCACTGCTTCCTTTGGCAGTGAGTTCCATAGTTTAACTATTCACTGCATGGAAACCATGTTACGGTCACAAGACGGCACTAACTGGATCCATGTTGAATTGGGGATACCTTGCTGCAGATTTTTTTTTCCTGGATACTGGCTACAGTGGTACCTCGGGTTACAGATGCTTCAGGTTACCGACTCCACTAACCCAGAAATAGTACCTCGGGTTATGAACTTTGCTTCAGGATGAGAACAGAAATCGTGCGGTGGTGGCGTGGCGGAAGCGGGAGGGCCATTAGCTAAAGTGATACCTCAGGTTAAGAACAGTTTCAGGTTAAGAATGGACCTCCGGAACAAATTAAGTACTTAACCCGAGGTACCACTGTACTGCTTTCTTTGACTTATAGCACGCCTTTCCCAATGTGGCTACCTGAGATCCTTTAACTTTAAAAAAAGGAACTGAGCCTCCAGACCTTGCTATGCAAAGGCGCAAGCCCTTTTTACATAGGGCTGGTTATGATATGCTGCAGTGTTGTTCAGTGGTTAGAGCAACTGCTCTGTACACATAAGGTCTTCCAGATTCAATCTCCAAGTAGGGATGGGAGAGATCCCCTGCTTAAAATCCTGGAGGGCTGCTGCTAGTCTGTGTAGAACCTCAGTGGCAGAGCAAGCTGATCGGGCACTTGGGGCAGCATGCGTGCCCTGTGCCCGGGGGCGGGGCCAGCCACCCAAGGGGTCACTGAGGGGCCTCTGAGGAGTCTGCCTGCCTCCTCCCACTCAGCCGCCCTACAGCTGAGGGGGAGGCAATGGGCAGACTGTTTGGGGCAGCACGGAGCCTCTGGGTGCTCAAGCCACTGCGTCACTCCTAGGAGAGACGCGTGGCTTGGGCGTGCTGCAGACTCTGCGGTGAGTGCCGCCCAACATTCTGTCACCCCCCTCAGTGGGGACACCTGGGTCAGGCCGCACCTATTGCACCTCTCTTGCTACGCCCCTGAATGTAGCCCCTCCAGGTCTTTGCCTGGCCCTTGGGGGGTCTCCATAGGCCACACACCCCTCACCACCTTTCCTTCATACACTCCCTGAGCGCTTTCCCCCTGGCTGGAATACATCCTTGAACTCTGATAATGCATCTTCCTTCCCTAGATAGGGTGTTTATCCCAGACTGGCCAAAGGTAAATTTGGCCTGCATTGCTCCACTTACTTTTGCCTCTGGCCCCACCCACTCTGCACATGTGGCCCCCAGAAGGTTGCCCAGAAGGGGATGCGGCCCTTGGGCCAAAAAAGGTTCCCTGCCCTTCGTACAGACAATACTGAGCTGCACAGACCAGTGGCCTGATTCAGTAAAATTTCCTTGGTGTGGGTATGAAAGAACATGTTCTATTTCAAGCAATGTATTTTGCACCCTGCATTTAATTTTTGTGATTGTAAGTTTAAATTGTTTTCAGCACTGGGTTTTAAATGTGGCAACTCATCCTGGGGCTTTACAGTGGAGGGCAGGTAGTAAATAGCAGCAACAGCAGCAACAACAAGAATAATAAATAAATATAAATATCCTCATCGGCTTCCTATGTGCCTATGTCCCGCTTGCCAATGTAGTGGATTCCTTTTGATCTATCAAAGTCAAAAATTTCAGCCAGGAGAAGCCAGCTCACGCCCTGGAGATGCCCCATCCCGATTTACAGACTGTGCTGGAAGGTCTCTTGTCAGCGATCAAAGCATGTGGCAGCTTTGATAAATGAGAACTCCTCTGCCCATCAAGCTTGAGCTATTGGGGAGATAGGAAGGAGACAAGGCTCTCCCCTGCACGCACACACCCCTCTCTCCGTCATCTCACTGAGCTGGGCATGCTGAAAGAGGCTTTGGAGTGGGGGGGGAGAGAGAACACCATGGGAGAGATAGTCCTCCTGCCTGTGACAATATGAGGAAATTAGATAAAGCGGGAGAAGGGAGAGGAAGGGAGCCACAAAGAGCCACCCACTCAGTGGGAATCCCAACCCTGGAAGGAAAACTTTGTTGATTCTTTATCACGCTGCCATGTTGGGAGACAGATGATGGATTGCCTCCCTGTGACCAGGGCCGTAATCAGAGTTTGGGCCATCCTCTTTGCTGTTACGGCTCGGTTTGGGATGCTTTTTTGGGGAAGGGCAGCAGACAGTGGATAAGGCAGGGTTGCATTGCATATCTATATGGAGACAGTCAAGTGGGACTGTTTAAGTGGAATAGGTTTGCCACAGCATGATATTCTGTAGACGATGGCTGGGTGGGTGCACACACCACACAGTTAAAGCACATGGCTTCTCCCCAGGAATCCCGGGAACTGTAGTTTGATGAGGGAGCACAATTCAAAGTCCTAAACAGCCTCGGCCCTGTATAGTTGAAGGAGTGTTTCCACCCCATCGTTCAGTCCAGACACCAAGATCCAGCTCAGAGGGCTTTCTGGCATGGGAAGTGAAGTTACAGGGAACCAGGCAGAGGGCCTTCTTGGTAGTGGCACCCACCCTGTGGAACCCCCTCCCATCAGATGTCAAGGAGATGAGTAACTATATAACCTTTAGAAGACATCTGAAGGCAGCCCTGTATAGGGAAGTTTTTTTAATGTGTAGTGTTGAATGTTTTTATATATGTTGGAAGCTGCCAAGAGTGGCTGGGGCAATACAGTCACATGGGTGGGGTAGTAGTAGTAGTAGTAATAATAATAATAATAATAATAATAATAATAATAATAATAATAATGTAGTTCAGGAAAGAGCCAGCTACAGTTCGTTGGGAGAAGCCACAACCACCACAGAGATAGTGTGTATGCAGGCCCATGCTTCCTTGGGTGTGGAGCACTCAATGAAAGGGCAGGCCTCAACTGCCCCAAACTGTCCTTTGCCAACCTGTCACCCTCCATTTGTTTCTGACTCCAATGTCCATCCATCCCAGCACCCCATTCATACTTATAAGAACATGAGAAGAGCCTGCTGGATCAGCCCAATGGCCCATCTCGCCCAGCATTCAATTCTCACAGTGGACAACCAGATGTCTGTGGGATGCCTGCAAGCAGAATCTGAATTCACCCCCCTCCCTGCATGGTTTCCAGAAACTGGTATTCAGAAGCATCCTGTGGAAGCAAAGCAGAGTCATCATGCCTAGGAGCCATGGATAGCCTTCTCATGGAACTGCCTTCCCCAGGAGGCAGCAATGGCCGCCAACTTGGATGCCTTGAAAAGAGGATTGAAGAAATTCATGGAAGATATAAATTGCTGGTAGCCATGATGGCTCTGTTCTGCCTTCACAGCTGGAGGCAGCAATGCTTCTGAATGCCCGTTGCTGGAAACCACGGGGGGAATGCTCTTGTGCTTGGGTCCTGCTTGTAGGTCTCCTATAGTCATCTGGTTGTCTACAGGAAGCTGGGCTGGATGGGCCATTGGCCTGATCCAGCAGGGTCTTCTTCTGTTCTTATGCTGTTGCTGCAAAATTTGTGGGTTTTCGAAAACAGCAATTGACATTAGGCAGGTGCCCTCACTGTTTCAGATGCCTGCTGAAAACCTTTTTTTATTTCAGCAAGCCTACCCAGACTTGCCATCAATATTGTCATTTTAAAAGGTTCACTGATTTAAATCCTGTTTTTTCATGATAATTATTTTATGCCAATTTTCTTTCGAATAGCGATGTGGATTTTAGCTGTGTTTAATTACTGTGTACAATGCTTAGAAAGTTTTTTGGTCAACTAACGTATAAATCTATTTTAAAATACAAATGTATAAAAAGAAACAGTTAAATTGAATATATGCTTATGTTGTAATTGTACCTATATTATCTGCTCAGAAGGAGGTCTAGATCTATTCCTAGCTTATTAAGGGTGTATGGGATTGCTGGAGCTTTGTTTCTTTGAACTGATTGTCTGTAACACTGGATATTAATGTTTTTATTATTTTAATAATAATAAATCTACTTCATAAAAACACACACGAATACTGGGAACTTTCAAGATGTTAAAGAAAATAAATGAATGGCCCAATGTCAAAACATTGCTCTCGAATCCCATGTGAGCTAGTGGTCAAAAGAGCCTGTGTAGTCTCTTGAAATAGCAGTAAATTTCACCCCTCGGAATAACCTTGCATCAGCTATTTAAGCGTTTGTATTAATCCCGAATCCTTTTCAGAGGCCTCCTGGCCTGATAAGCTATCTTTATCCCAGGCACCAGCTATCTCCCTGGATGTGGATTCAGCTTCTATAGAACTATGCGGCCATCTCTCTGGGTTTCATCTATGCTGCTCTTCAATAATGCAGACTGAAATTGCCGGAATAGCAGCCAATGGGAAAAGCAGCCCGAGAAATGGAAAGAGTGGGGGAGAAGGGGAAAGTGGAGGCCAGTAGCTCCACGGTTAAGCATCTGCTTGCAGGCAGAAGGTCCTGGGTCCAGTCTCCGACATCGCCAGATAGGGTGGGGAGAGGCTCCCTTGCCTGAAACTCTGCAGAGCCGCTGCCAGTCAGTGTCAACCGCACTGAGCTAGATGGACCAGTGGTCTGACTCAGGCAGCTTCCTGTGCTTGCTATCTCTGGTTGGATAAATTACTGGTGTTCTGCATTTCCCCCCACAACTGGGTCATGGCTGTTGCTTCTTGGTAGACGGTGCTAGATGGACTCAGTAATAAGGCAGCTTCCTATGGAGATGGACTAAAGTTCAAATTGGAGAAATGAAGCACTGGTTGGTGGGAGGATGAGGGAGTCGGAATGAAGTCTTGTCTCTGTTGCAAATACATGTATACTAGTGCATGCTACAGAGGGCGGAGGGTGCGGGAGGCAGTCATCACTGTGAATGGACAAGCCTGTCCATTTTGATTTCTTTCCATTTCTCTTCTTTTTTTCCCCAGTCTGAAATTATGTTTGCCGCATTTCTGCATCCGTGTTTTTTTAAGGTCTCACAATAATCCACCAGCATTTCAGAGCGCATCTCTCCTAATACAGGTTTTTGTACACAATTTGCCTACCCATCAGAAGGGTAGGCTTTTGTATGCAAAGGCACTTCCAAAGAACTGTCTGCAACTGCGTGGAATTTTAGAATGACATGCAATGGGAAATTTTGGGATGGGTCGGAATTGTATGGAGTTTGGGAATTGTATGGAATTTTGTACGCAATTATTGTTTTGCCAAGCAATTCACCTGCAATTTTCCCTAACGAAAATTTTTTGACAGGCGATATAGCCTCTAACAAAATGCATTTTTGTACATTATCTTCCCTGATACGTGTGCACTTGTACGCACACTTTTCCCAAAAACACACATTTTTTGCACACAATACAGTGGTACCTCGGTTTACGAACTTAATCTGTTCTGGAAGTCCATTCTTAAACCAGAACTGTTCTTAAACCAAGGTCTGCTTTCCCTAATGAGGCCTCCCACCGCCAGTGCCCTCCCACCGTTCAGATTCCATTCTTAGACCGAGGTAAAGTTCACAAACTGGTACACTACTTCCAGTTTTGCGGAGTTCGTAAACCGAATCGTTCTTAAACAGGACTGTTCTTAAACTGAGGTACCACTGCTTGGGAAACAGCACTGCAAAATTCAGAGAAGTGTGAATTTTCAGTTTGCATACTGTTCCAAGAAGCACAAATTAGATAGGTTCACTTCAAAGGGCAAACCAAACCAAATTTCTCCTCCTGTTCTTAGCCATCACGAGCCATCCCTGTAGTCATTAAACAGGCAGAAGAGATCCGTAATATGGACTCAATAAATAAATAAATGCCAAGGACTCTCTGCCACCCAAAGAAGAGGGATCTGCCCATTTCAGTCTTCATTGGTTTCTCATTTTTTTTCTAATATTGGATTTTCTCTACATTCCTGCATCAATTTGCAACTTGTTTACTATATTTAAGAAATCCTCATGGAAATTCACCGTTTTAGTGAGAAGGTCTCCTAACAAACACATTTTTGTGTTTTTTCTCTGTATTTCTTCATGCTGGTTTTGATGTCGGTATGTTGCGTATTTCTTGTTGTAAGTCACTTTGAATTACTTTTGTAAAAAAAAAAAAAGAGCTACTAATAAGATTAACAAATAATAAAATAATACAGTAGATAATTTAATTTTGGCATGCATCTTTGCGTAAGGTACACATTTTCGCAAGCAGTTTCCCCTAATGTAATGCCTTTTTGTATGTTATTTTCCGTAAAATATTCCTTGTTTTGAGTACTTTCCCCTAACCCATGCATCTTTGTAAACACCATTTGCTTGGGGAATCTGTGTTGCAAAATTCGGAGAAGTACGGCTCTGAAAGGGCAGCTTCGATTTGGTTCCTGTATTGTTTGTGGGAGTGCCAATTGGATAGATTTGCCTCTAAAGGGAAAGTGAACCTAATTTCTCTTGCTCAAAGGGCCTGACCTTTTCTCTTGGTGCAGTGGTAAATCTGGCCGTGGTCCTGCGACACGGGGTATGAGTTGGCAGCTGGTAGCAGGTCCTGGGAAGTGCTGGAAACGCCGTTCTCACACTGGAACTGAGACCCGAGGTTGGAAGAGGCAGGCAGCGCCCGGTTCTCACCGCTGAAAGGGCTGTGGTTGGAAGCCACCTTCTGCCGGACGGTGCTTCTGGGAACCACTGGGTACTCCTTGCTGAAAACACAGGCAATGTTTTCATCAGTTACTTATGCTCTATCTGCACTCAGTATACCCTGCTACTTCTGGGTTGGCTTACAGTAAGCTTACAGTGCCGGATTTACGTATAAGCTAAACAAGCTATAGCTTGGGGCCCCACTCTCTTGGGGACCCCCCAAAAATTTAAAGGATAAAACAACTGGATGTACATTTCCAAAATAGATAAAAAACAAATGAAATAAAAACTACACACAACAACAGTGTTTTGTGTTGTGTAGGCTCCTATGATGTAAGTAATGGGCCCCGCCTGCTAGCCTGCTCCCTAAAATATCACTGGTTTGCTCATTCCTATATAAAGTGGTACCTTGGTTCTCAAACTTAATCTGTTCCGGAAGTCTGTTCCAAACCAAAGCCTTCCAAAATCAAGGCGTGCTTTTCCAAAGAAAGTAATACAAAATGGATTCCATAGAAAGTAATGCAAAATCCGTTCCAGACTTTTAAAAACAACCCCTAAAACAGCATTAGGTCCGTAAATTACCATATAGCATATATTCAACACAAAAAAGCAGCAACAATTTGTTGTTGACAAGGGACAGCTGGACATATAAAGGTCCCCTTTACCTTTAGTAGCTTAGGGCCTCATCAAACCTAAATCTGGCCCTGTCTGCACTATACCTTTAAAGCACTATGATTCCACTTTAAATGGTCATGGCTTCCTTCAAAGGATCCTGGGAACAATATAGCTTGTTAAGGGTGCTGAGAGTTATCATTTCAATTCATTTATAGATGGCATTTAACTCCGAGTAGATTTGCTAAAATGTATAAGTCCGAATCAGGTAAGTGCTGGAGATGTAATGAGGTTGAGGGTACGTTTTACCGTATGTGGTATTGGGAAATGATATTTAATGAATTGGGGGGGTGTTTAAAAGTACCTTTCCAAAAAAAAAAAAAAAAACCCAGAGTCTTTTTTTGTTGGGGATAATTCAGAGCGAAATTCCCAGGTATCAAAAAAGATTATTTATGTATGCTACTACTGCGGCCGGTGTTCTGCTAGCCAAAAAATTGAAAACGAGCAAGGTCCCAATCAAAGAAGAATGGCAACATAAACAGATGGAATACTCATTGCTTGCAGATTTAACATACAGAATAAGAGAACAAGAAGAACATACGTTTAAAGAAGACTGGAAAATGTTTATTGAATATATGGGTGAAAATTATGATTATTTAAAAACGCTAGTACCATTAAGATAAACTCAACAGTGTAAATAAATTTTGATGGATGCTGAGAGTTATTTGGGGTACGCCCATTTCCCTCCCAGAGCTATAATTCGCAGAGCTCCCTGGGAAAAGGGATTGAATATTAAACCACTATAAACGTAATTTAGGAAAAGCCAAGGCTGTTTAAAGTGGCTTGATACACATTGGGCAAAAGATTCCTCGTAGTCCCTTCCAACTCAATGTTTCTATGATATAGTAATAATAATAATAATAATAATAATAATAATAATAATAATAATAGCTACAGCTCAGTGACAGAGCATCTGCTTTGCATGCAGAAGGTTGAAGCTTCAATCTCCATCAGCTGAAGGCAGGTCTGGGAATGAAACTCTTCCTGAAATCCCAGATAGTTGCTGCCAGTCAGTGTCAAGAATACTGAGCTAAAGGTACTAATGGGACTGAGTCAGTAATATGCAAGGGCACCATCTAGGGTGGGACCAAGGACCCCCAATTTTTTCCCAGGAGGGGGCCAGGGCCCTCAATAATCTGCAGTGATATGTACACATGTCACTCACGCAAGCAGCACGGCATGTGTGTGACCCGTCGCACATCGTGTGGTGCCAGCCCCCTCAACTGCTGGGGCAAGAGGGCATGCCTGGTAATATGGCAGCTTTCTAGAAGCAAAGGCCATGCCCTAGTTGTGGGAGAAGCTGCCAGAGTCAGGCTTTCTAGCTCAGGATTGTCGACAATGAATGGCAGCAGCTCTCCAGAGAATGCACATGGTCGTGCCTGGAGATTCTGTAGCTTGAACCGGGGACCTGCTGAATGCAAAGCAGGTGTTCTACTCATTACAGTGGTACCTCGGGTTACAGATGCTTCAGGTTACAGACGCTTCAGGTTACAGACTCTGCTGACCCAGAAATAGTACCTCGGGTTAAGAACTTTGCTTCAGGATGAGAACAGAAATTGTGTGGCAGCGGCGCAGCGGCAGCGGGAGGCCCCCATTAGGTAAACTGGTACCTCAGGTTAAGAACAGTTTCAGGTTAAGAATGGACCTCCGGAACGAATTAAGTTCTTAACCCAAGGTACCACTGTACACTATCACCTCCTTCCCCAAAAATGAATGTCAGATTCTAGTACACATTGTTTTGAGTAAAGGACTGAAATAAATAGGCAGCTGCCCTGTGCTGAGTCAGACTATTGGCCTATCTAGCTGCATACTGTCCACACCAGGGTTTCCCAAACTTGGGTCTCCAGCTGCTTTTGGACTGCTGCCCCCATCATCCCTGACCACTGGTCCTGCTAGCTAGTGATGCTGAGAGTTGTATGAAACCCTGGTCTACAATGACAGGCCGAGGCTTCCCAGAATTTCAGACAGGAAGACTTTCCGAGCCCTACCCGGAAATGCCAAGGATTGAACCTGCAACCTTCTGCATGCAAGGCAGATTCTCTACTGCTGAGCTATGGCCCTTCCCCATGACTGAGCTCATGGCATATTTAGCAGAATTAGTCGGTGAGGGGAAAAGAGGTTCTTCTCATACGTTTCCCAGCTGTGCTGACAAAGTCCTGAGCATGGCTATCATCTCACAAAAACATCCCTCTCAGAAAAGGGAAATGATCAGGACCTATAAATATATATACAAGGGAAGACAGAGCATTTACGCCGATTAGAAACATGTGCTCTTCTCTGTCTGAGAAAAAGAGGCACAGTCTGAGAGCCAAGGCTCCTGGCTGCCTTTGCATGTCGCATCCAGAATCTCATTGTTACATTTATGTCGGCAGCAAGTTGAAGTTGGAGATGACCACCTGTTCATAATTTTTTTTTTAACTGTTCATATTTTAGGAGCCTTATCCATTACATACAGAGAGAGAGAGAGAGAGAGAGAGAGAGAGAGAGAGAGAGAGAGAGAGAGATTTGTAAAGACAGAATTGTGTGTCTAATTAAGTCACAATGAATTCTGTCTCCAATTTATGAAGAAAATTAAACTTAGTTGACTATCGAAGGGATATTCTTCCAAATGATCAAGGGGATCTAGTGGCACCCTTTGAAGCAATGGGGACTTTTCAGTTTAGAGAGAAGGCGAGAAAGAGGTGACATGATAGAATTGGGCTTGGCATGGAGAAAGCAGATAGAGAAAAGTTTTTTTCCTCCCTCTCTCATACCATGAGAACACAGACATTCAAATGAAGCTGAATGTTGAAAGATTCAGGACAGATACAGTGGTACCCCAGGTTACAGATGCTTCAGGTTACAGACACTTCAGGTTACAGACTTCGCTAACCCAAAAATAGTACCTCGGGTTAAGAACGTTGCTTCAGGATGAGAACAGAAATTGTGTGGCGGCAGTGGGAGGCCCCATTAGCTAAAGTGGTGCTTCAGGTTAAGAACAGTTTCAGGTTAAGAAAGGACCTCCAGAACGAATTAAGTTCTTAACCCAAGGTACCACTGTACAACAGAGGACTTCTCCATTGCAGTGCATAGTCGAACTATGGAACTCACTTCCGCAAGAGGTAGCAATGATGACTGCCACCTTGGATGTCATTGAAAGAGAAAGAAACAACCTCATGGAAGATCAGACTGTCTGTGAGAACAGGATGCTAGACCAGGTGGGCCACTGATCTGATCCAGCAGGCTCTTTTCAGCAAATGTGTTTGTCTGGCTGGGATGCATCCTTCCAATCCAACAATGCCTCTTGCTTGCCTAGATGCAGGATATAGCATCTTTAGAAGCTAAGGGCTTGTCCAGACTTCCTTTTGTCCCTCTGCTTTCACCCAGTGGAAACAGCTCTTTAGCGGTCAATCAGAGCAAAGGGAAACTTGGGTTCGCACCAATTTAGCACTAAAGAGGGGTTTTCCAGACCAGTGCTTTCTAGGCATGGGGCAAGCGGAAGTGAGGGTGGACCCTAACCCAGTGCTTTTTTCTGGGGGGACACAGCGGTACGCATACCCCTAAACATTTTGTGAATCTAAGTTTGGCCTCATCGAGGGGCAGCATTTCAATATGAGTAGGAAAATGAGAGTACCCTTAAACATTTTTTTTTTTTTTAGAAAAGAAGCACCTATTGGCTCTGCCCCCTTTTCCCTCTGGCCCAACCCACCACAGACATGTGACCCTCAGAAGCTGGCTCAGGGAGCAATGTGACCTCAGGCTGAAGAGGGATCCCAGCTCATTATACACTGTGAAAATGTTTACCTTTGCATCCTCGACATTCTATGAAGCTCCATATCGTCGCTGCCTCGAAATCCTTTCGCAAAGGGGTTGTTTTCAATCTTGAGCTGGGTGATCTGAAAAGAGAAAGCAGAAGGAAGATAGTCAGGGAGGCTTTGTTCATTTTTGGACTACTGCAATTCGCTCTACGTGAGGCTACCTTTGAAGGTGACCCAGAAACTTCAACTAAGCCACAATGCGGCAGCTAGACTGGTGACTGGGACTGGCCACCGAGACCATATAACACCGGTCCTGAAAGACCTACATTGGCTCCCAGTACGTTTCGGAGCACAATTCAAAGTGTTGGTGCTGACCTTTAAAGCCCTAAACAGCCTTGGCCCAGTATACCTGAAGGAGCATCTCCATCCCCATCATTCTGCCCAGACACTGAGGTCCAGCACCGAGAAGCAAAGCTACAGGGAACCAGGCAGAGGGCCTTCTCATTAGTGGTGCCCACCATGTGGAACACCCTCCCTTCAGATGTCAAAGAGATAAACAACTACTTGACATTTAGAAGACATCTGAAGGCAGCCCTGTTTAGGGAAGTTTTTAATGTGTGACATTTTAATGTATTTTTAATGTTTGTTGGAAACTACCCACAGTGGCTGGGGAGGTCCGGCCAGATGGGCGGGGTACAAATAATAAAAAATTATGTTGATGATGATGATGACAATCCATCACCTGAGCCAAAGAGATTGGCCTAAAAACAAAAAGGAAGCCTTCTTTAAACAAAAACAATCATGCATTGCAGCATCACATATCGCGAGAATGCTAGCAATCATGGGCATTCACTGAAGCTGAATGCTGGAACATTCAAGGTAGAAAAAATTATGAAGGGCAAGGATACTGATGGCCATGATGGTTATGCTGTGCTCCACAGATGGAGGGAGTAATGCTTCTGAATAGCAGTTGCTGGTAACCACAGCAAGGAAGCATGCTCTTGGGCTTGGGTCCTCCTTGGGCTTCCCATTGGCGTATCTGGTTGGCCATCATGAGAAGAGGATGCTGGACTCAGCCTCAGCCGTGTTCCAATTTCCAAAAAGATATTTCCAAAGGCTCTATCATTTACCTTGTGATTCTGGTAGGACGTCACAGCGATAAAGGCCGTCTCTGGAAAGACGTGGGTGCAGAAGGCTGTGTTTTTTGAGCCAAACCCATTGTTCTCATCTGCCTTGACGATATGGAGTCTGGGCTGGTATTTGTGCATGGAGTTGAGGATGATCTAGAAGGGAAGGAGGAGACATTGTAAGAACATAAGAAAAACTGCTGGGTGAGGCCAATGGCCCATATAGCCCAGCATCCTGTTGTCATAGAGGCCAACCACATGCCTGTGGGAAACCAGTAAGCAAGATAGCTCAGTTGGTTAGAGAATGGTGCTGATAACGCAAGGGTTGGCGGTTCAATCCCCATACAGGACAGCTGCATATTCCTGCATTGCAGGGGGTTGGACTAGATGATCCTCAGGGTCCCTTCTAACTCTACAATTCTATTATTTCCCCCCTTCCGCAGTTTCCAGTAACTGGTAGTATGGAGGCAGAGCATAGCCATGCCTAGTAATAATAATAATAATAAATTTTTACTTATACCCTGCCCTTCCTGGTTCAAAAACCGGGCTCAGGGCGGCTAACAACAAATTTAAAACACTTAATTGTAAAAGCAGCATAAAATACAGTATAAAAACACGAATAACAATAAAATTCAAAGTTCAGAAATCATTTTAGGGAAAATCCATCTAATAAGCATTAGATAATCACCAGAGCTAGCTGGCTGAATTAGTAGCCATCAATAGTCTTCTGGCATCAGACAGAGCACAACAAATACCCTAATCGGGGATACATTGGGGAATTGGAAATGCAGCAAATTCTGGGGCAGGGGTGGGTTGCAAAACAAGTTGCCCTGTGAAGAAACTCCATGCAGAAAGCCACCATTAATGGCATTATTGGATAAACCAGGGGTTTCCAAACTGTGGTCCACAGACCACCCGCTATCATTCAGAGGGTCTGCTTGGATTCATAGCAGAAAATGGGAGACAGCATGTCTTCCCAGTTTTAAAAAAAAATCACAGTGATTTTTAATTGCATTTTGATCGGCTCTTTTCTTTCCTGTATTGTGTTACAGCTGCAGTTCTGTGGGGTTCCAAGTGTAGTAAAATCAAAATATAATTTATAAGAAACCATTAAGATGAAATTAAAAGCCATGCAGCATCTAGCACAATTGCTAGAACAGGCAGAAAAATCATCAAGCAGTCTGCTAAGACCCTAGGAAATCTTCAAGTCGTTTGTGGGAAGGGGGGGTGAGATTTGGGAACCACTGTTTTGGTGTTCGTGAGTTGCTCTGGGCCATTTGTATGAGTAAAGAAACAAATAAATAATAGGCACGTTTTTACTAAGTAGTAACTAGTTAGTAACTCCCATTGACATCATCAGGTAATGGAGTCTGACATCACGCCTGTTTACCCAGGATTGTATTCAACTAAGTCCTATTCAGAGTACATCCATCGAAATTAATGAGCCTAAACCAGCCATGTCCACTAACCTGAATGAGTCTACTCTGAGTAAGATTGGCACTGAATACCACCTACAGGCATTTAGTTTAAGGGGATTCCTAAAGCCTTGCTTTCATTTCTTTCTTGGTACATTGTTGCATCAGAGTGTTTGCTTGTGAATATGTCTGAGTAATACATAAATATATGTCCTAAAGGCTTCTGTTTCCCTTTGTCTCCTGGTATGTAACTGCATCAGAATATATGCTTGTGGTTGCTTGTATTACTCTTCTACACTGTGTTGTATTCAATTTAAGCTCTACTCAGCTGGAGCCACTGGAATTAATAAACCTAAGTTAGTCATTCATTCCATTAATTTCAGAGCAGGACTAACATTAGATACAACCTATTATTGTTATTATTATTTAAAAAATGTATCCCGCCCTTCATCCTCAGATCTCAGGGTAGTTCACAGCAGAAAAATACAATATAAAAACACAAAATATATAATAAAAACAAGAACAAAAGTATTATTATCATCATAATCAGTATTACAATTTATTGTCTTCTTTCACCCTAAGGTCCCAGGGTGGGTTGCAACAATTAAAATGCAGCATTAATATTGAAACACAATATTATTAATTTTTTAAAAAAACAACAACAATTTGCTAAAGGCTTCTGTTTTCATTTCTTCCTTCCTAGGTAGTTGCTTTAGAACTTTTTGCTTCCGTGTTAAAATAATAGTAACTGCAATAACTGTCTCTCACACACATACAAAACAGAACAGGAGGAATTGACCAAAGGAGAGCGAAGACCAGAACGCAGGATGGGCATTTGGCATGGGGTTAACGAATGCGCCAGGGCGCCTGACCCCATCTCTTCCTCCCATCCTTCCCCTCCATCTCCCCATTGTCCTTTGAAAGGAATGCCGAAGGAGGGGGGGTGCCCGTCGGAAGGACCTCCCGAGCGCCTCTCCCCACCCGGCCCCAGCCTTCCAAGCCGACCCAAGTCCCGCAGATCTCCGGCGCTCCCCAAAGCCTAATCTCCAGGGGCTAGGAGGAGGAGACGGGGAGCGTATCAAACGGGGTCCCGCCCGCCCGCCCGCCCGTCCCTTCTCCTCCTCCCTCCTGACAATGATTGCCGTCGATTCTGGCGACAGGGAGACGCAGGCTGCCCCGCGGGGCCTGCGCCAGCCAGGGGCCTCGGGACGTCAGGGCTGCTCGCAAAGCCCCTCTCATCCGGGGGGTTTAGCCAAATCGGTTCTGACATCCGGGAGAGCCGCAGACATCAACGGTGAACGATCTAATGGTTTTTAATTTCATTAGGGCTCTCCTAATTGAGGGGGCCGCCCGCGCGCCTCCCCGCTTCCCATTGTTGTGGAGCGCGGGCTCCGCTTGGCAGGGAGGGAGACGGTTGGGCCCAGTGGGAAGGGGCGTCCCAGTCGGAGCGCCCATTGCCCTTTGCGCGTCCCCCACCCCGAGCCAGGAGTCTCTCTCTCTCTCTCTCTCTCTCTCTCTCTCTCTCTCTCTCTCTCTCTCTCGTGTGTGTGTGTGTGTGTGTGAGAGAGAAAGAGAGAGAGAGAGCGAGCGCAGAGTTGGGGGGGGGAGAAAGAAAGAATAATAGATTCGTAGAGTTGGAAGGGACCCTGAGGATCATCTAGTCCAACCCCCTGCCATGCAGGAATATGCTGCTGTCCCGTATGGGGATCGAACCTGCAACTTTGGCATTATCAACACCATGCTTTAACAAGCTGAGCTATCCATGCATAATAATAATAATAATAAATTTTATTTATATCCCACCCTCCCCAGGCAAGACCGGGCTCAGGGCAGCTAACAACCAATAAAAAACAAGTTGATTGAAATGCAACTTTAAAAACAAGATTAAAATACAGTGGTACCTCGGGTTAAGTACTTAATTCATTCCGGAGGTCCATTCTTAACCTGAAACTGTTCTTAACCTGAAGCACCACTTTAGCTAATGGGGCCTCCTGCTGCCGCCGCGCCTCCAGAGCACGATTTCTGTTCTCATCCTGAAGCAAAGCTCTTAACCCGAGGTACTATTTCTGGGTTAGTGAAGTCTGTAACCTGAAGCGTATGTAACCCGAGGTACCACTGTACAACATTAAAACATTAAAATGCAGCCTTGTCACAGGAGGAGAAAGGAAAAAGAAAGAGGGGGAGGGAATCAAATTGACTCTAAGCCAAAGGCCAGGTGGAACAATTCTGTCTTACAGGCCCTGCGTAAAGAAATCAGATCCTGCAAGGCCCTGGTCTCATGAGACAGAGCGTTCCACCAGGCCGGAGCCAGTGTTGAAAAGGCCCTGGCTCTGGTTGAGGCTAATCTAACTTCCTTAGGGCCCAGGACCTCTAGGGTGTTGCCATTTATGGACCTTAAGGTCCTCTGCGGGGCATACCGGGAGAGGCGGTCCCATAGGTACGAGGGTCCTAGGCCGTGAAGAGCCTAGATGAAAGCCCATATAAAATTCTTCAAGAAACAGCCTTTTGCACATCCCCCACCCCAGCCTAAGCTAGGAGTTGGGGGGAGAGACACACACAGAGGAGAGGGGGAGAGAGAGAGAAATGATCATAGAGTTGGAAGGGACCCCAAGGTCATGTAGTCCAACCCCCTGCAATGCAGGAATCACGGCTAATGTGATTCCAGAAAGGGCAACCAAAGATTATCAAAGTCTTCAACCTTTTCAAACCCAGGATCTACTTTTAACCCAAATGGGGTACCAACAGTGGAAGAGCTGCATGCTCCGGCACCGGGGGGGGGGTGGAGAGCAGGCGGGGGCGGGGCTGGCGTGCATCCTGGCGTGTGCCGCCCGTAGGGGTGTGGCACCCAGCAAAGGCAGAGGGGGCAGCTGTGATGGCACCCCACCGGGATCGCGCTGCCAGGGGCGGTGCGCTCACCCTGCACGCCTCTTCCTCCGCCGGTGGGTACCAATTTCTTAATCTTTCGCACTCCTGCTGTGACCCACCTTGAATCAGGCCACAACCCACCAGTTGAAGAGACTGCATGCAAAGGAATTGCTAGACATGTGAGCTATGGCCCTTCTTCAAATATGCTTCAAATCCTAGTGAAGAACATATGAAGTTGCCTTATACAGGGGTACCTCAGGTTACATACACTTCAGGTTACATACGCTTCAGGTTACAGCCTCCGCTAACCCAGAAATAGTGCTTCAGGTTAAGAGCTTTGCTTCAGGATGAGAACAGAAATTGTGCTCTGGCAGCACAGCAGCAGCAGGAGGCCCCATTAGCTAAAGTGGTGCTTCAGGTTAAGAACAGTTTCAGGTTATGTACAGACCTCCGGAACGAATTAAGTACTTAACCCGAGGTACCACTGTACTGAGTCAGACGATTGGTCCATCTAGCTTAGTATTAACTACATCAGTGATCTTCAGCTGATGGACTCCCGGCATCCCTTAGCCAACTTAGCCAACTACCAGTCTCATTGCACAAAGAAAACTGCCCCATCAGGGAAGAATGTCCCTCACCAGGACATGCTAGCTTTCTATGTGCAGGGAAGGTTGTTTTGTTCTTGTCTCCAGGAGATGAAAGCACTGGAACATGTCAAACCTCTCTCCTACAACATGAAGTGGTGTCCTCAGGAAGAGTTGGAGAATATAGGTGTTGTCGGGCTACAACTCTATGGTGCCTGGGGCTGGTGGGATTTGTTCTCCAATGGCATCCAGAACACCACAGGCGGTGATGGCTGGTGCTCATTGGGACTGGTAGGGCAGAAGACAAGGAGCCCACCTGTAGGTGGCACCACAGCCAGTAACAGGCAGAGCCAACTAAGTCCATTTTTGACCCCGTCCTGTTCCCTGCTCAGTTCTGCAAAAGCAACACTGAGACTTAAGGTAGAGGAGGAAGGTGGAGGCACGCCCTGGGCCTGATCTGGTTATAACCAGCAAGGAAAGCAGGTGGAGACTGGCTGAGGGCAGAATGGGGCTGGGGGGGCAGTTCTTCATGTGTCCTAATGGGCTGGCTTCCACTGGTCACAGGTTCCCCACACCTGGTATAGAGAGATATATTTGCAGCGGCTACCAAGTCAAACCTCAAGCAATTTAAGTATTTCTGTTCTTTCTATCATGAATCTACAGCTTGTTTCTAGTTTGTGTTTTTGTCTGGTTGATATAGTTGTAAAGGTTTGCAGTCTGCCCTGGAATCTATTCTGACTGACAGTGATATCTAAATATTTTAAAAGAAGGATCACGCTTCCTTAACTGTAGTCTTTCACACACAAACATGCCGTTTAGCTATTAAATGTTTAAGGCTAAGGATGTAACTGTTTCCAGAGGGCTAGCTGCCTTAGGACTCAGCTATACAGCTGCAAATAAAACATTTTAAGTGTGTTGTAAAGTGCAATATGCAAATGTGACACTAGATGGCGACAGTGAGCTATGGGAAATTCAATATATTTTTCAATTATTTTTTTTTTAAAAAAAGCATTTTCACAACATTTTTTATATGTGTGTAGATTTCACCCTTGTCTATTTCAGCAAAGCGAATGAAAGGTTTTGTCGCATGTTTACAGCTAACAAATTTATTATTATTATTATTATTATTATTATTATTATTATTATTATTATACTATAATACATTTGTCTTAAAGGTGCCACAAGATTCTTCAATGTTTCGGGTTTGTTTCTTTATTTCATAAGATTTATACATTGCTTGATTGTTAGGCGAAAACTTCAAAAACCTCAAAGCGTTTTACAAAAAGGTTGCAATCCTATACACATTAGCTTGCTTGCACGTAAGTCCCTGGGTCAGGCAGTAGGTCAGACTTCTGAAAGGACAATATAGGATTGCACTGCTCAAGGTTATAACAAGAGAAGGCACGGCATGCCACTAACTAGTCCCTTAGTCAAAGATAATTTAGAAGCAAGTTATAATTAATCACAACACATTCCCATGCATGTTTGCTCAGAAACAATTCCCATTGTGTACAATAGACCTGAATCCCTTAATAAATAAGTTTAGGATTGCAACCCTCAAAAAAGAAGAGGAGGAGGAGGAGCAGAGGAGGCAATCTGTACATGCTCTGATTCCTCCTTAAGGTCTAAGGTCTAACACCAAAAATAGGTTCTGAAGCTAAATCCAAGACATGCACAGCTAAAATTAATCCTGGACTAGAATACTGGGGATGTGTTAGAGTGTGTGTGTGTGTGTGTGTATTTGTGTGTGTGATGTCAGTCCAGCGAGGCATGAGGATTAATTCAAACTGTAACCTGGGCTGGGCGGCTGCACTTCAATCTAGGTTACTAGATCAGTTAGCACATTGTACAGATCCTTGTTTACAAGGCGCTGCTGTCTCCCATTTCATCTCACATCTCCCCTCCACGTGTCTGCAGGCACCACTTGGGCAGCCGGAGCTCAATTAGAGCCAACTGTTGACAGGGCGCGGCTGCCACCAAGATGCATCAAGCACACTTCCATCAAATTAAGACCAACTTTATTCACTGTTAAACACCTTCCTAGCTCAGGCTTCCCAGCCGCCCATCCCTCAGCATTTCAGCTGTCAACCTCAGCTTAGTGGAAAGAATTTGAGCATTAATGCTCTTTCTCTGCTTCTGCTGCTGCTCTGGCAGTCAGTCTACAGTAGGCAGCAAAAGCACGTAGACCTCAATTGAAAAATGCCCTCCGTTACTCTAGAGCAGGCTTCCTCAACCTCGGCCCTCCAGATGCTTTGGGACTACAACTCCCATGATCCGTAGCTAGCAGGACCAGTGGTCAGGGGTGATGGGAATTGTAGTCTCAAAACATCTGGAGGGCCAAGGTTGAGGAAGCCTGCTCTAGAGGGAGAGACTAGAACTGCAGGGGATTTTAGCTAAGCATCAACAGAAGCCTCCTAGCAGGGAGAGTGGTTCCACAGCAGAACAGATCTCCTCAGGAGACAGTTGGCTCTCCTTTGCTGGGGATATTTCAGAAGATGCTGGACCACCAGTGGTCAGAACTGCTGCAGCTGTATCTTGAATAGCAGGTCCTGTACTTAAGCAGGGCACCGGACAGTGGTACCTCGGGTTAAGAACTTAATTCGTTCTGGAGGTCCATTCTTAACCTGAAACTGTTCTTAACCTGAGGTACCACTTTAGCTAATGGGGCCTCCCACTGCTGCCATGCCGCCACCATGTGATTTCTGTTCTCATCCTGAATTGAAGTTCTTAACACGAGGTACTATTTCTGGGTTAGCGGAGTCTGTAACCTGAAGTGTCTGTAACCCGAAGTACCACTGTACTAGTTCAGAGGCCCTCTTCCAATTCTGTTCTTATGTGATTCCACAGGCCAGGGGCATCACAAGAGGGGTGCAGGGGGTGCGGTCTGACCCAGGTGTCATGCCTGGGGGGGGTGACAAAATCCCCACACCCAGCGGGCGGATTTTCGCAATTGGCGCAACCGTCATGAAAATATGGCCTCTGATTACGCAAATATGGCCAGCAATCAGCCTCCCCCTCCCCCGGCAAGTGGCGTTCACACCCCCCCAGTGGTCAGCACTCACATCCCCGGCGGGCAATTTTATGCGATAGGCGGTCGGATTTTCACAATCTGTGGGCGGCGCTGGCACCCACACTGTATCTGTTTCGCAGCCAACCCTCCCTAAGAAAACTCTGGGCAACGTTCCCAAAAATTGCAACGGGGGCGGTTGTAACCAAAAAAACAATCGCACCAGGTACCACCTGAACTTGCTACGCCTCTGATCCACAGCAACCTGTTTTCAGTGCTGGGAAAGGACAGTAATCATTATGTGGTTGGATGAAAAGAATGCAGTGCAGGCTGTCTCTGATCATACACAGAGGAGCTTTCTCTCATTGTTGAAAAATATCACAGTCTCCCTCTGCCTCCACCCATCTGAGATTAGAAGAGACATATGTTTTAGGTAGGGGGTGGGTGAATCTGTCAATTTCAGTTTCTCTCTGTTTGTCTCTCTCCTTTTTTAATTTAAATTCAGTTCTCCACATCACTTTGAGATTTTTTTTTAATGTCAGAAAATGTACCACTAATTTTGTGTGAATTTATCCTAATGTACAACATGTTTGTATGCAATTTTGGTTAAAAGACACACTTTTGCAAAGCAGCATTCCCAAATATAATGCATTGCTGCATGTTATTTTTCACTAACATAATGCATTCTTCCATATATCTTACCCAAATATATGCATTTTTGTACACATTACTTGGCTAGAACATCTCAACGTTCAGAAAAGTGCAAATTTTGGAGGATGGCTGTGTCTCATGTCAGAAGGGGTGAATTAAGTCAGTTCCCTTTTAAATGAGAGTGCAGTTCAATTTCTCTTTCTTCCCCACCCCCCACCCCCATCCCTAGGTTGAGGCTTGAGCCTAAGAATAATTCCCAGGGCATTTGAACATGCTTCTGGGATAGCTCAGTTGGTAAAGCATGAGACTCTTAAACTCATGGTTGTGGGTTTGAACCCCACATTGGGCAAAAGATTCAGACATTGCAGGGGGTTGGACAAGATGACCCTCGTGCTCCCTTCCAACTCTACAATTCTATTATTCCCCTTTGAGAAATCAGACTTCGAGCAATATATGTAGAGGTGTACATGAAAGAAAATAACAGAGCAGTGGAAGCACAGATAAATCAAGAGACTTTCTTCCCAAGTGAACATATAAAACAGTAATTTCCTACATTGTTTCTACTTCATTATTTTATAAACGCCAAATCCAATAAATAATACAATATGCATAATGTCAGCTTTATTAGATACGACATCTTGTTAGCATATGTTGTCTTATGCTTCCCTTTTTTGCAAACAGAGCACTCCTTGACCCATATCTCCCTCACCAGTTGCAATTCTGAAATAAAGGTAGTTTTTTTAAAAAAAACAACTCTTTCCTCATTTTCCTTCACAAGCGCTGCATATACACTCTAGCTTCAAAGAATGTTTTACCCCTCAAAGAATTCTGGGCACCGTAGTTTATGAAGGGTTGCTAGGAATTGTAACTCTGCAAGGAGTAAACTATAGAGCCCAGAATTGTTTAAGAATGAGACTGTGCTTCAAATGTGCTTTAAAAATACAGGATGTACACAGTCTAAGCCACAACATGCACATGCCTTTACACAGCACCCAAGCTATTCAACTGAGAATTCATTGGGGTTTGCTCTCCATCAATTTATCTATCTTGGCAAGGAGTGGAATGCCTGTGGACCTCCAGATGTTGTCAGACTTTAAATCCCATCAGTCCCTGCCAGGATGGCGAGAGTTTTAGACCATCAGCATCTGGAAGGTCACAGGTTATCCACCTGTAATCTAGGTTGCAATCTGGCACAAAGTGAAATCAACGTTGTGAAAGTTTATATCCACCTTCTCTGTTGTTGCCATTGGATCATGGCCCAAAATGTCTACTTTCTAAAATGAGAAGAGTTGTTGGGTATCCCTAAACCAGGGATGGGGAAAACCTGTGACCCTCTGGGTGTCATTGGACTACAACTCCCATGGTCCCTGACCTTTCATCTTGCTGCCTTGGCCTGATGGGAGTTGTAGTCTTAACAACAGCTAGGTCTCAGCTATTGTGGTGCATATTTATGGATCCAATTAAGCTCTGATTGAAAAGCTGGAGTTTGTCTTGTTTTGACGAGAGCTCCAATGTCAGTCTGTATCAGCCAATATGAAATTAAATCTGCCAGGTACTTACATGGCCAAATGGGTCAAGATGGTTGTTGGTCAGCTTGAGTTTTTGGAAGGAGACCAGCTGCCTCATCCAATGGGCCCCAGTGGCTGGCGAGTCCGGGTGCACATATAATCTTCCTGGCATGGCAGGCTCAGCTTTCCCAGTCACTGACCTAACCAAAATCAACACAGTGGGTTTGGTGTTTTGTTTTATTCTCTCAACTATGTTAGAAAATCAGAAAAGGCTGCAAATCAGAGGAGGGAAGAACAGCTTATCCTCCACTCTTTCCATGCATGGCCCATGCTTTAAAGTTATGTGTCCAAGTGCCCTTTTTTTTTGCTCCAGAGATTTCCCCATGAAACCCCACTTTTTAAAGCTTTTGCAGGGAAAGCTCCAGGGCAAAAACCAACAGCAACTGCTTGGACACGGAGCTTTTAAGCACAAATCTGTGCCAGGAAAGAGTGGGGCAAAATGTAATTGTGAATAAGCCCAGAGAAAGAGAAGAATTGTCAAATGGTTTTTCCCTCCCAGTCCTATTCCTCAGACATGCCCCATCCCTTCACTAATTTTGCAGTAGCTAAAGTGGTAGAGTCTGGAGGTGGTACAATAGACTGTACCACATTGCCAATGACAATAATGATAATGTGCAGCAGAGAGGGATGATAGAGTCCTGAAGTCATGGAATGCAGTAGAGACTGCTGTTGATTGGGACTAGTAGGATAGAAGGCATGGAGGCCAACAGTAGAGGGTGCCAGAGAAAATGCCTGGTGGAGTTACTGATTGGTCTATGACAGGCCTAGGCAGACTTGGCCCTCCAGATATCTTGGGACTACAACTCCCATCATCCCTAGCTAACAGGACCAGTGGTCATGGATGATGGGAATTGTAGTCCCAAAACATCTGGAGTGCCAAGTTTGCCTATGCCTGGTCTATGATAGGTAGAGCCAGTTCATTCTGGTTTTGTTCCCACCATACTCCCTGCTCAATTTTATGAGACTAAGGAGGAGGATGCTGACAGCCAGCACTACCCCTCCTACTTGTAAGGAAGTGGTCAGGCGGAGGCTGGAAGAGGACAGACTTAGCTTGATGGGGCATTGCCCCCACTTGCCCTAATGGACTCACCTCCACTAACAGAACAGACTGCCTATTACATGCTGCAGCTGAAGCAATCACATTCTTGAATGTGCAAAGTCTGGTAGATTTACCTGAAGTCTGGAGTGGTACAGACCTACCCTACAGTGTCATTCAGCTGTGTGCCGCCCAGTATTTAGAGCTGTCCCTACACACAATGCAAAATGGCTGAATTCTGGACTGTTTCGCTTTGTACTTCTCTATGCTCCAGCCAGGCAAATGAGAGGCATGATGAGGGCACATCTTCCAGCCAAGGAAAACCACTCAAGGTGCAAAGCGGAGCCAGTAATGGGTGGGGTCTGTGAGGAGTTCCAAGGGCCAGATAGAGAGGCCTAAAGGGCCACCCTCAGCCTGTGGTTTCCTCAACTCTACTGTAATATATAGACAAATGTTCTTAATCCAAGGAGCTGGGTATCCCACGCCACACCAAAGAGCAATTGCCCCTTTTGGCTTTGCTCTGTATAGATTTTGTTTTTAACCCTTTAATCCTGCATGGTTTTTGCCCTATCTCCAAAAGAGAATTAGGCTGCATACCATTTATTATCTGCAAATTTGTATCTGTGGTCATCAGAGGGGACAATATCCATTAACAGGATGTACTTTGTTTTGGGGTTGAGTCCCGTCACTTTCACCTTGTAGCTGGGGAACATGCGCCTAGAAGGGAAAGAAAAAGACATGTAAATATTAGCAGAGAGATGCATTGATCTGAAAACGTTTGTTCTGGAACAAATTGCAATTACAGTCTTTCGTAGTATAACCAAGATTGAGAATCAGAAAGTAAACATTTCATATGCGGTCCTGTTATCATTAAGGGGTGTGATCCACCAGTAAGTTCTCTTACAGCTGCAATCTTAAGCATTTACTCAGAAGTATTCCCTGCTACTTCCAGGTTGGCTTACTTCAAATAAATTTGCTTAAGATCCCTATCTCTCCTTTCTGCTTCCTCCCTCTCTTTTTCCAAAAGAAGTCATCCAATATCTGATGCCTTTAAATAATTTCTCACCCTTGAATCTGTGTAATCTATAGCACTCTCCAACCAGAATGCGGCACTTCTAAATCCCGAGTAAAAGTCACAAAGTAATTTAAACAGCCCAAAGCAAAACCAAGTGAAAACAAAATGCTGTCATACAGTTTCCAAAATAGAACAAAGAGCTATCAGAAGTGGGGTGCTTCTGGCCTCCAAGATGTTAAGGTAAAGGTAAAGGGACCCCTGACCATTAGGTCCAGTCATGGCCCACTCTGGGGTTGCAGCGCTCATCTCACTTTATTGGCCGAGGGAGCCGGCATACAGCTTCCAGGTCATGTGGCCAGCATGACTAAGCCGCCTCTGGTGAACCAGAGCAGCGCACGGAAATGCCGTTTACCTTCTCACCGGAGTGGTACCTATTTATCTACTTGCACTTTGACGTGCTTTCGAACTGCTAGGTTGGCAGGAGCAGGGACCGAGCAATGAGAGCTCACCCCGTTGCGGGGATCCAAACCGCTGACCTTCTGATCGGCAAGTCCTAGGCTCTGTGGTTTAACCCATAGCGCCACCCGCTGAGCTATAAAATGACCACTGGCCATGCTGGATGGGAATTGGAGCCCTAGCTTCCCAATCCCTGGTTCAGAGTGTTCAACATAGCCATGAAGGTCTCTGGGTGGTCCCTACAAGGCAAATGCAACTCACAAGGAAGGCTAGGAGGATAGGAAACTGCTTTTTACCAAGTTGGGTTGTTGGTCATCTAGCTCAGCATTATCTACACCCACTGACTGGCAGCAACTCTCAAGGGTTTCAGGCAGGTGTCCTTAAACCTACTGGAGGTACCTGGGATCGAACCTGGGACCTTCTGCACATAAAGCAGATGCTCTACCACTGAGCTACGGCCATGTCCCTAAGACATAGGAAGCTGCCTTATTATGAGTAAGTCCACTGGCCCATCTAGCTCATTATTGTCAACACACTAACTGGAAGCAATTCTCAGGGGTTTAGACAGTTGTCCTTCTTAGCAGTTGGGGAGCAAGAGAAGGAGGACTGGAATTTTAAGAGCTACTGGTGGAGCTTGTTTTTTTTTTTCTTCCTACGTCTCTCTCCATTTTTCCTTGCATGTTGTGTCTTTCAGATTGCACACCTGTCTTGCTACTGATTTCTTTTTTTAAAAAATTATTCATTTTACAATACAAAAATATAAAAACACATAACAAAACTTATCACATATACATTTTTTTGTGCTTCCCTCAGCTCTTCTGCAAATCCTCCATTTTAAGTGCTACTGATTTCTGTAAGCTGTTCTGCAATTGTATTTGCAGTTGTGTTTTGTAAGTGTAAAGGTAAAGGTAAAGGTACCCCTGCCCAACAGGGCCAGTCGTGACCGACTCTAGGGTTGCGCGCTCATCTCGCTCAAGAGGCCGGGAGCCGGCACTGTCCAAAGACACTTCCGGGTCACATGGCCAGCGTGACGAAGCTGCATCTGGCGAGCCAGCACCCGGAAACGCCGTTTACCTTCCCGCTATAAAGCGGTCCCTATTTATCTACTTGCACTTAGGGGTGCTTTCGAACTGCTAGGTTGGCAGGAGCTGGGACCGAACGGTGGGAGCTCACCCTGCCATGGGGATTCGAACCGCCGACCTTACGGTCAGCAAGTCCTAGGCACTGAGGTTTTACCCACAGCGCCACCCGCGTCCCAGTTTTGTAAGTGTACTGCTGTAAAAATAACTTTTTAAAAACTACCGGGTATGTGGAAAGCAACATTAAGTCTTGTTAAGCATTAAAGACTAAGAGATTCACAGAAACATAGATTTGTAGAGTTGGAAGGGACCACAGGGGTCATCTAGTCCAACCCCCTACAATGCAGGAATCTTTCACCCAATGTAGGACTCAAACCCATGACCCCGAGATTAACAGTTATGTTTATATTGTTTACAAAAGTTGGGTGCCTGCCCCTCTCTCTGCCAAACAGAGGCAAGAGCCCATGGGGCTCCTTTGGAGAATTGAAGACATGACAAGAGACCGTCACAGCTTTAAGAAATACTATATATTCACATATTTACTCCTTCAGTCTGCACGGAGGGAGTCCAGATCTTACAGCATGGTCATCTCAAGAGCGGTTTGCTCCCCACCGCAGTGCAGCACTCCAGTCTAAGGCATATCTCTTCATTCTGCTGCTCCTAAACGCTAAGCCTCCTTTATTCCTTTATTATTATTGCATTCTAATGGTGCTTTTGATGCTTTGAAATACTAATGATTAACCCCCTCAGGTGTCACCTAACAAAGGAGTTCTCCTGACCATCAACACTTGTTGATTGACTACGGGTTAAAGACTGGTACACACTTTGGACATTTACATAGGTTAATTAACTCTTCACACGCTAATTGCTGGTGCTCAGAAGTAGGAACACACATTCCAATGCACATGGATCTTGATTACATTCTCAAAGTCCAAGCACAGTCTTTACACATAAGCACGATTTAGACACCTCAACCCCCTTCCGTAACTTCCTTTCTAATACACATTGAGACTTTCTTATAACATATCCCAGTTATAGCATACAAGTTCTAATTACCGGTAAATCCTAACATTTACTATACTTAAACATCTTAGCATTACAGATCTATTACAATATCAATGCACACAAGCAAGAGACTTTAAAACACTTCTGTGGCATCCAAAATTTTACTGAATAAAATCACACTTCTAAAACATACTTTATAAACGCTCTTCCTTTTTAAATTTGAAAGTCTTTAAGACTCTTGCTGCAACAGACCTATGGATATAATTATATGTTTGCATGTGTGCATGTACATTTACATATATAAACTATTTCTATAAAATATACTTCACTGCATAACAATTATATGCATTATACATACATAACATTGAGTATATATGAGTACATATTATTATTATTATTATTATTATTATTATTATTATTTGAATTTATATACTGCCCTATACTTGGAGGTCTCAGGGCTGTTCACAGAACAAAATCAAAATGCAAAACCACAAATTATATAATCAAAATAAAAACAACAACCCAATAACCCCCCATATATACACACAACACAATACAACACAACTTGTCTATAAGGTTCCTCCAAAAGAACCACAGGAATAAACTTGTTTGAAACTGTATAATGGTCTCTTTTTTTCTATTTCAATTCTAGGCCAGAATCCAATTAACAATAAACCTAGAAATGGAAGGAACCAAAGGCTGCAATCCTGTACCTGGAAGTGAGTCCAACTGAACCAAATCAGATTTACTTCCAGGTAGACAGGTATAAGATTTCCTCGGACTCTGCTTCTCCTCCACAAAGGCATATACACTGCGCCACATGGTAAACATGAATAAGGGCTGTAGCTTAGTGGTACAGCATTTGTCTTGCATCCAAAAGGTCCCAGGTTCAATCCCCAGCATCTCCAGGTAGGATCTGGAATGTCCCCCACCTGACATCTTGAATTGAATCATTTCCTGCCCATGTAGAAAATACAGAGCTAGATGGACCAAGGGTTTGATTCAATGGATGACCACTTCCTATGTTCCTGAACTGCTTTTGAGATGGAAATTTAAATGGACATGCTAAGACAGTGGGAAACCAATGGTAGTCACTGTATATAAAAAGCAGGGAGGGGTGCCTAAAAATCCTGTTTGCTAAGATAAACTGTGCCACTAAGCAGTTCTTTGCATCCTCAGAACTTAGAAGTGAGTGGCAGCAGGGTCACCAAAACTGCAGTAGAACTTTGCTCTCTTCTTCCCCCTGCGGCTGATGCAATGGATGTGAACTAATCAATGCTCCATTCGCTAATGAATGCTTATACGTAAGAATGTATGAAGAATCCTAGTGGATCAGGCAACGGCCCATCTATTATTTTATTTATTTATTAAAATTGCATACTGCCCTTCATCCGAAGATCACAGGGCAGTTAAAAAATACAACCACCAGCAGCCAGAATTCTCTATGCACAAATTTGGAAGGAAAAAGTTCCTGCCCAAGAAGAATGGATAAGTAAAGTGATGGACAACATGGAATTGGCAAAGTTAACAGCTAAAATAAGTGAACCTAATGATGACTGTTTTGTGGAAGGATTGAAGCCTTTTTTGGACTATTTAAAGAAATATTATAGTATGATGAGTTTGCAAGCAGGATTTGAACAAGAGCAACAGAAGGAATTAAAGATTATTGCATTGTTGTTATGGTATAAGAGAGAGATGATAGGTTACAGCAAGAGGAAGCAATAAAAAAATGGAAAATGGGGTGGGAAGTCGACAAAACAGAAAAAATATTATGTATTGGAATGTATATATGATTTTTTTGAAAATGTAATAAATTATAACTGGGGGGGGGCAAGACGCCCATGAGGAGCTTACAGGCAGGATCTGAGCGCAACAGTACTCTCCCCGCCTATCCTTTCCAGAAACTAGTACCTGGAGCATACTGCCTCTAGCGGTGGAGGTACAACATAGCCAGGGTGGCTAGTAACCAGTAGTGATTATAGTTATCCATCTTAATTCTAAAGCATTCTTATAGCAGGCTTAGATTATAATTATATAATATTATAATATAATATAATATAATATAATATAATATAATATAATATAATATAATATACAAGGGGGAGGGGAGAAACAACATTGTGTTCCGAAACGGAAACACAGAATAAACTGCAGCAAATCCTAAACTCCTCAAACGCAGAATCATCCAGTCAGACCCTGCCATTCATTTCAACAGGACTAATTTCAAAGCTGGAGTAGAAACTGAACCTTAAAGCATAACCTCCGGCGCTTGTGGTGGAGCGTGTTTATGGAAAACCATAATTGGAGGCGGGATCAGAACAGTTTTTTCCTCAACACTGAGAGGTAGAGATAGCGCCCCTGCAAGTTATACTATGATAAATATAGAGGTGAGGAGGTCAAATAGTTTATGAAGGACCCTGTTCAGATCTGATTGTTTTGATGTCATTCGGTCTAGATTTGCGCATATATATATATATATATATATATATATATATATATCAAAATGAAAACATGCCAAATCTCTTTCTGTGCCTATAACGCGCGCGCAAAACTGAGAGGCGCAATGGAACCCCGTAGTACGATCCTATGCATGTTTACTCGGAAGTTCTGTGGAACTTACTCGCAAGTAATTGCGCGCAGAATCTCAGTCTAATGGTATACATAGTATTCACTGTGCTAATTTCAAGCATTCATCTGTCCCTAAACTTGACACAACATAAATAACTAATTAACAAAACCAGAGCAAGCTTGAGTGAAGTGTTGTTTGTGCTTTTATGACACACACACAAACAAGCAAACACATTAAGAAAAGGGGAAACACTTTGGGTTGATACACTAAGCCCTATTCAGAGGGAAATAACTAACCTACGTTCATTCATTTCTGTGGATCTACTCTGAGTAGGACTTACTTCTGAATTGACATGGTCAGGATTGTGCCACCGAAACTGGCGGGCCTTTAGATGGTTTCATTTTGTCTCGATTATTGCAATGGTTACCCTGCGAAAATACCTGGAAGAGTTGCTGCAGCACCTGAACTTGTTTTAAAAGGGTGGGGGGAGAATCTCAAGAGAAGCAAAACTTCTCATTTTTTCCCCCACCACCCGTGGATCAAAGCCAAACACTTTTCAGAACAGAACTCTCCAGCCCCAGTCTGTTCTATGCACGCCCGTCTACTCAGAAGTCAACCTCACTACGTTCATTAGGACTTACTCCCAAGTAAACGCGCCAGGCATTGCAACCCAAGATGTGCTTGACGTTGGCCAAACTCGCCTGCCTTCTATATAGTGCACGCATCGCCCTAATTATAGCATCCACAAACCTTAAGATCAATTCTTCGAAATATTCCTGCAAGGAAATCTATTCCGAGAGCTCCGCTGTCACTCCTGATATTGCATTTTATGCGACATCAGATCCTGCGTATTTTTCACTGGGCAGAAATCTTCAAGGCACGTCCGGGCTGCTATAACGCACCCGGAAATGCTTCTTTTCATTTCAATGGGGTTCGCAAAGGAACTCCCCCTCCCTCCGAGGACACACACAGCCCTGGAAATGAATCGTGTTCCTTCGTCTTTTAGGGAAGCAGGCCGAAATTTCATTTATTTATTTCTCCACAAAGCCATTAACTTACCTAAAAAATATCCATACCCCGCCTTTTGACCAAAAGAAAAACCCTCGAGACGGCTTACAACATTGTGGTAAGACTACAATACGCAACCTCGGTGGAAAACCACAAAGGCAAGAGGATATAGAGAATAAATTTAAAATGGGCGTCAAGTTAATAAATAAAAATATTTAACTAACTGACCAACTGCATCGCAGATAACTCGCTTCTACCACCACCCCCAATATAAAGTCTGCCCCCCAAAAATATAAATATTGGCTACGCCCATGACACACGCACACATTTAGTGATAATGAGTCTTTCTCCACCAGCTCCATCACCTACATTCTGATCCCCAAAAAGAGAAATATCTGGATTCTTACCTTCCAGCTTTGGTTATAATCATTTCGGTCCCCACGTCATGAAATTTGAGCCATAATTCTCGCTCGTGTAAGAACACTTTGATTCCCTCCATACCCTGGAAAGGAGAGCAAATGGCAACAGGCAAATCATTATACAGCAAGGGCAGGTGAGAACACGGGAAGGCGCCTTAGACTGAATCAGACCAGCAGTCCATCTATCTCAGTGTTGTCTACACTGACAAGAAGCAGATATCTAGGTTTCCAGGCAGGAGACATCCCAGTCCCTACCTGGAGAGGCAGAGGATCGAACCCGATCTTCAGCATGCAATGTGACGCACCCGTTCCCCAAATCACGGGGATATCAAGGGTGTTTATTCCCCGCGCCCATCAATAGCTGATGGCATGTCTTTTTCACGCCACACCTTTTCAAGTGTATATCCCCACCGCTTTACTGATGATGATGATGATGATGATAAACTTCGATTGATTTGGGAGCAAATCCCACTGGTTTCAAGGTGGCTTGTTCCCTAGTATACACGCATAGGCTCGGGTTACACGGGTGTTCCTAAAATGCCAACAGTGAACGTGGAAACGGGGGAGAGACGCGTGCTTCTTCCAGGCACACGCGGCCAGGAGACGGGATTGGCTGTGGCTCCTGCTGAGAGTACCTTCTCGGTGGCAAACCCGAGTTTCTGACTGTGTAACGTGTGAAACGACCTCCGGAGCGAGAGAGAGACTGCTAGCGGACTTGGCTGCACTCCACGACTGCTGTTATCCTTTCTCAGTGAATAGAGGCTTGCCTAAACTAGGCTTGTGGTTTTTATCTCCCGAAATGGCGAGGCGGGAGGGGAGGGAGGGAGGGACGGAGTGGGCGAGAGACGGGACAGTCCGGCTCATGTTCAAAGACGCTTCGCCGCTCCAGGCCGGAGATCTGCCCAGCGCCAGCGGCCATGAGAGCCGCTTGGAACTTGTCTGATAGGAGCCGGCCTGATAGGCTCCGAGCCAAGAGCATCAAAATAGCAGGCGCTATAATAGGATCGGAGGCAAGGAAGGTTTTCCTGAGAAAAAAGGCAGCGGGGTGAGATGGGGGAAGAGAGAGCAGAGAAAAAGGAGGAGGGAGGAGGAGGAGGAGGATGAAAAGCTGACCCCTGCGAAGGAGGTTATCTGTGCCTTGCAGTCACTTACGGGCCCATCCCTACGTCCTTCCAGAGTTTCCTTTATTGGTTGCATTTATATTCCGCCTCTCCCCACCCCCAAGCTCAGTGCGGCCTCCGTGATTTCCGCCCCCCTCCACATTTTATCCCCACAGCAACCCTGTGAGGTACGTCGGGCTGCTGTGCCCAAGGTCACCCAAGTAAGCATCACAGGGCTGAACGGGGGATTTGAACTCGGGTCTCCCAGGTCCTGAACCGCTTCCCCACACTGGCTCTGAGATTACATGGCACAAAGGCGCGGTTCCTATCCTACTGCGTTTCTGGTTCAGGTTCTGGGAAACGAGGCCAACTCGGTGGAGGTCAAGTTGAAAGTGCATTGGGTTGAGACGTCCAAATGCACAAATACGAACTCGCCTCCGCGGCTTTCTTATGTACGTACACGCCTGTTGTCATAATCATCCACGCTATTTTATTATTTCCATTAGCCAGATACAGCTTCATCTACATATCTGCATCTCTACCCAAAAAATAAGGATAATTATAATAATATATCCGTGTCATTAAGGGCAGTGTTCAACCAGTTTGTCTGTTTTTCCTTACCCGCCCTTCACCAGACGGTTCCAAGGCAGTTTAACTGAAAACACCATTCAACTACAATCCTATGCACATATCCGTGGGAATAAGTCCCATTAAATTCAATGGGGTTTTCCTTCTGAGTAGTCACATTTAGGATTGCCTTGCTGAAGAATTGTGATCCTGTTGAAAGCTGAGCACGCCTAAGGCCGCGGAAAGCAACAGAGAGGAGAATCCCACCCAGTGCCTAGGACGGCAGCCCTGTTTACTCGGGAGAAACTTCCTTTGTTCAACTGGACTTACTCCCTAGTAAGTGTGCAAAAGGACTGCGCCGCTCCTGGGTTCCTCATTTCCGATGGGTACAGTGGAAATGCATTTGGGGATTACCGAAGGTGGGCGTTAAATGTAACATTTAGAAAGCAAAAGTTCAACTCGAAAACTGCAATCCTATGAGGCCCATTGTAATCAATGGGATTTACTTCTGAGCGTGCCTGCAGGCATTGCCCCCCCCCGCCCATCAGCCTTGCTTCCCTGACACGCTGGACCTCCCAAAAAAAGAGAGAAGGGGATAGGGTTCCCCTTAGCTCTCAAGCCCACGGTTCAAAATTTGACCCGGCCGATTAATAGCAGATTAATCAACCTACACTTTAGTTGATTAATCGACTGGACCGTTGCAGCCGTGCTGCGCATCAGCTTCATGCTGATGGATCGTTTCGACAAATGGAACGTTGGCATATTCCCTATCACAAGCCGGGAGAGCTCGACAATGCGATCCTACGCATATTTATTCAGAAGTAAGTCCGAACTAGTTCGTGGAGGCGAACGCTTGAGAAAGGCTGCAATCCTACACCCACTTGATCTCGAGTAAGCCCCACCGAACTCCTGAATAGATAGCGATAGGATCGCGCCTTAAAAGTGCCTAGAACCTCGACCTGGGCCATTTTTATATATATATTTTTTGGAATACTGTATGTTTATACTAACTTTTCCAACAGCAAAAGTTCTCGATACCGTTTACACAGTGAAAGGTGGCTTAGAAATCTTTCCTGTCTCCTTCCCTCCCAGAATTTTTGTCTTTAAAAACTGGCCAGTAACTTGTAAACACGGGGACTCCGCATACGCGCATTTACCTACGAGTAAGCCCTACTGAACACGGTAGGAATGGGGAGAGCGCCATCCATGGTACTTAACAAGGCTTGCTTTGGCCTAAGAGATTAGGCCAGCGTACATTTAAAGCACACTCCTCTCCAAAGAATCCTGGGAGCTCTAGTTTGTTATGGGTGCTGGGACCTGTAGGTCTGCGAGTGAGTGAACTACAATTCCCGGTGGGAGCGGAGGGACATGCTTTAAAATGTATAACGTGGAAGGGAGGGAGAGAAGGAGAATGAGGCAGCCATGCTGATTTCCCAGTTCTGTGATGCCTAAAAGAGAAATCGTTTTTTAAAAAACAAAATAACCTAAATATAAATAAAAGAGCACACCCCATTTCGCGGGGCTCGCTTCTGCATAGTGATCCGAATGCATGTTGTGTTTTTTTTTAAGATCCTGAACCAAAGACTCACTCCCATCACAAACGGCAGCGAAGCAACTCGCTAGAAGCAGCCGAAGCAAGGGTAGATTTCAAGTCCTCCCGGCCAAGCCAAGAGCATACTGCATATATATTTGCAGTAATGGGGTGGAGGGAGAGGGAGGATCGGTTTCGAGAAACCAGATGTTGGGACGACGAGAGAAAGACCCAGCCCGAAGGATCAAGGCTGGAAACCTCGCGGTCATAAATGTATTGCACGCTCAGGCACTACCTACACACGCGAACTTTTAATTTTTTTATTTTCTAAACATCTCTCCTTCCAACCTCTGATGTTTGGGTGCAAATAAATGTACTTAATTCTTTATTCGCGTGCGGCTCTCGCCGGTGCGAGCGCCACACACGTAAATCTCGGGGAGCGTCCTCACGATCATTTAAGCCGGGTTCGTTCCCAGTTCCCTTTCGACTTCCTTTTCTGCGACCTTTACGCCGCCCTCGCAGCGAGGAGAGAGTGGGACGCGGCGCGCCTGCGTATGTATTTGCATTTTACTGCCGGCGCAATCTATCCAAAGCGACCTTAGTTATTGTGGTTGTGAGCAAGAATCTGGCGATGGCAGTTTATTCCGAGATCGATTGACGCGGACTGCGCGGCTGGCTTACATAACCAGGTCTACTACAAACTGTATTTGAGGCGGGAGCCAGGAAATGAATCCGAATGGGTATTACAAATACGAATATTTTCCCTGTCCTTTAACGGTACCCCCAAATTTTCCTGCTTGCGAAGGACGGTCTCCCTCAGTCAATAGCCGTGCTCGCCTTTCTGCATAGCAGAATCAACGCATTCCAGACTCCATCTCTCCATATATATATATATATTTCATTGTACGTGATTTTTGGGGTGGAGATTTTTATATTTGTCTTATTCCATTGTATTATCTTTCTCCAATTGTACCCTTACAGGTGGGATTTACAGTGAATAATAAATAAATGAAATGAAACTACCTTTCAGCGCAGTTTTAACCACGTCTACTCAGAAGTAACTCAATTGAATTAAATGGAGCCTACTCCCAGGTAAGTGGGGTTGTTACGACTGCAACCTAACTAACCTATTATTATCATTCATCAAACGTTAGCCCTACTCAGAAAAGACCTAATGAGGTGACCCCCCGTCATATTTATTGATTTTAATGGGCCTACTCTGAGTAGGACTGTCCTTGGATACGCAACCCGTAATTATTATGAATTAAAAGAACAGAGGAGGAGTAATGGGGTTGTCTCTCATTAGTTCCCACTTTCCCAAAGCATTCCCACCCCCCTGCCTCCCCCCATTCCTGCCCAGTGCGGCGGCTTACCTGTTGGGTGAAGGCGGCCTGGGGCGAGGAAGGTTGTTTGCTGCTGGCGCCCAGCTGACTCTCCGGCTTTCCGTCGCTGGCTACCTCCTTCGTGTCTGAGTCGACCGGCGTGGCTGGGAGCCCGAAGCCTTCTTCGGCATCCGCCATGTTCTAGACTGCTGAGCCCCCCCGCCCCACTCCTGTACAACGGCGAGAGAGAGAGAGAGAGAGAGAGAGAGAGAGAGAGAGAGAGAGAGAGAGAGGAGTGGTGAGTCTTGGCGATGGTGGAGACCCACGGTCGTGTCCCCTCTTTGCCACTGCAACAGTGCTGGATTTATAAGCTAAACTCTCTTGGGGGACCCCAAAAATTTAAAGGGCAAAAACCTGGATGCACTTCGATAAAATATATATTTTGTTATAAATTACCATATAGCATATATTCAACACAAAAAATAGCGACAATTTGTTGTTGACAAAGGACAGCTGGACATATAAAGGGCCCCATTGCCTTCAGTAGCTTAGGGCCTCATCAAACTTAAACCCGGCCCTGGACTGGAGCGAGGGAGACCGAATGATGGGCGGATAGGCAGAGAGAAAGGGTTGCCAATTCAAGGCCAGTTATACCCGCGTTCCTCAAAGGCCTATGCCTGCACCCGCTTCAAAGACCAGGCCCCAGAAGAGAGGCTTGTTTGGGGATCCCTGCTGTCTCCCTTCTTTTCACATCGACAGGTTCCCAATCTTACAGATATACAGAAATGTGTCTGTGCTGTGCCTAAATCTCCCGTGCATAGGCCATCCCAACACACAAACACTTTTAAAACTTATATGATACGAGGTAAAATGCCACATTCGCTAATGGTAGGAAAATGCAACCTGTGCCGTTAATGTTCAGAAATAATTTTGCACCATTTATCAAATATGTGAGAAAGAGACAATTACTTACAAAGTGCCGTGAAAACTTACAAACTACCTGAAATAAAGTGAACTTGCAATATCATATTTAACTAGGTTCTTACAAATTCTTGACTCAGTTTTTCGTTTTTTAAATAAGTTCCAGAATATTCAAGAAAAGGGTAAGTTCAACGTTGTTCCCCGTAGCTGTGAGGTGCCGGGAACCACGTTGTACACGCTAATGGAGCTATGAATCATCACAACCGCAATCGCATTCTGTACCTATATGTACAAGCCCTTGTGTATATTGGGTGTGCATATTGGATTAATGAAGCTTTCTTACAGCGGTCTCCGTGGTTGCAATAACCCCATGGATACTTACTGGGGAGTGAGACCCCTTCCAGTGAATGTGATTTATTTTTGAATAAATTTGCACATGTTCAGGCTGCTTGGGCTGCTAGACCCGAGAAATCTGTGGGGCTTAAGACATGTAAGGATGTCCAAGACTGAAACACATTATTGCGCTACTTGTTTTGTTGGGTCAGTGCATCTGCTAACCTCCTTTTCACACATGTGTCATATGTGCAGAAGCACAATGTGTGCACGTGTGTTGATTAGCACACAAATACATATTCTTTACGTACACAAAATATACATGCACACACGCAAGCATGAGTGTATTGACACGTACACATATTCTATATGTACACAAATATATGCACACAGAGAGGCATACATATACATACATCTGGGTACACACACAGATTCTACAGTAACCAAAATATTACACATGTACACGTGCAAGCATGGATATGCACGCATATGCATTTTCCGTGTGTACACATGTATATTCTGCATGTACTCATAAAACAAGCATGTGTATATATACCCGTGCGTAAAACAAAGAGAAAGATTCGTGCGCACACTTCTATGTACACACAGAGACAGCGAGGTCAACAGAGAAAGTGGTATTGACCTTAGACGTCGAGTCGCGGAGGAAGCGTAGCAATGGACTTCCGTTGGAAGGCGTTTGTCAATTTCATATAGAAAAGGCCCAGAAATATTTCATGTCGAAAAGGCCCAGGCAAGATTTCCTTGATAAAATACCACACACACCCCTCCCACCAGCACCGCCAAAGTGGGAAGCACTTTTCCAGCAGAGGCCAATTACCGATCCATGCCCCCCCCCCAAGATTTTTCATTTCTGCGCCCAAACAAAACAGTATGTATCTACAACTGAATATGCTGGTATATTGTGGGAGCGGGAGAGATCCCTCATGAAAACCCTACATACTTCGCAGGTTTAAAAGAGCCAACGACTGGACCCATGTGAACTGAATAATGTGGAATTTCTTTTTTGCCCCCAAAGAAAAGGGGGTGGGGAAGAGAGATTTCCTCTCGTAAAATGAGAAAATTTGAAGCTGTACAATTTGCTCTATAGCAAACCACGTAGAAAATGGCCATTACTTGATGCTGACGACGACAAGGCCTTGTCTTTACTTTTAGGGGAAATTATATAATTTTAATAATGTTAAAATTATATAATGCTATAATAATGTTCTCGTTTATTAAATGCACCTCCGGCTTTGGTCTTTGTTCGTGTTTTTGTTTTTGTTTAAAAAAGGCTATCTCCTAAAGATCAGTATGAAATAACGAAGGAAGGAAATCCCAGCAAATCAAAAATCAATTTCTCATACCAATACCCTAATATATGTATTTTACTTGGAAGATATTTCCTTGGTGCTTGCTTCCAGGTAACCGGGAATGAAATGGAAGACTCGGTGCAAGTTAGCCTCTACAAAAATCTCTACTCCAAAGCAAGCCCCACTAAATTCAATACTCCCAGCTATGCAATGTATCTAGAATTGCAGTCCGGATCCCACTTACTTACTTAGAAGTAAACCTAACTGAAACACAAAGCGACTTGTCTTCTAATGAATCAGTGATTAGAACCTATAGGCCCCTAACTTTTCATTGCTGCTTTTCCCTCCTCAGTTAAATCTTTAGTACATTTTCTAAGAAATGCCCACCGAAATCAAAAGGGTTTGCAGCTGCCTTTTAAAAATACAGCCGCTTGAAGAAGAAAAATAATTGAAATGTACGGAAAATATTTCCTATTAATTCAAGTTGGGATGCTAGTACAACTCCGGGGAACAGAGCATTCTAGTTTTAAAGAAATAAAGGGGAAAATATCATATGTTGAATCTAGTTTCCAGAATATTACAGCATAGACTGGATATTTAAAATAATTCAACTGCCCTGTTTCCCCGCGCCTACATCTTTAACAAAACAAAGCCCGCGAATTGTAGAGAAACCAGAAGGAGCGTTTTGTGTTTGTTTTTAATTAATAAAAATAATTAATATATCAGCTCCTTTCATCAGCATTTAAGAAAATTTCTTTAAAGGAGAATTTACTCTCAGTGTGAAAATAGCTTTAAATTAGCGGGGGGTTTATAGGAAAAACAACACCACCATCCTGTTTCAAACCGCTGAACCTAGGAAGGGAGTTAAAGTCATGGAAGTCTATGGGGTTTACTTCCGAATAAACAACGGTAAAATGGGACTGTAGGAATCATTACAAGGGATGTGCTCGCGCCCCAGCTATAGACATACAGAGGCGCTGCTCTACCTCACCTCGGAAACGCTAGAGTTCCAAGTGGGGTTAGCGGGAGGCAAGTGATTCAGAGGTAGAAAGCAAGGTGGTGATCGGGCTGAAATCACTGAACTGCTGGCCTGAGGCTAGATTAGAGGAAGGGTCCTCAGAGATTTCTAGACTCAGAGAGGAGGGTGCCAAATGACTCAAGATCACTGCCTGTTCATTTTCTGTAATTTCCCCTAAAATCCCCCCTCCAGCTCCGGGCATTGGGAGAGACGAACGTGGCAACGTATCAGGCGTGTGTGAACAAAACAAGCGCCAGAGGAACGCCTCTCCTAACCTTAAATCGCTCTCGGAATCGGCACAGAAGGTTTTCTCGCGGAAGAGTTGGGCCAAGAAGGCTGGCGGTGCGGGGGGGGGCGCGGGTAGAGAGAGACTGGGGGGGGGGAATATGAATGAGACCCTCTTGCTTCTCCCTCCGAGAGTTGCAGAGAGGCAATCCGCCTTGACAGAACCAGGCCGCGGCTGGATGAAAAATGCAGCCAGCCAGCTCGAGCCGAGCAGGGAACCGTAACTGCTCCGCCAGGCGCTTCGGGGAAGGAATGAAATGGAAAGGGGGGGGCACCGCTCCACACACAGACAGACACACACACACACAAAGGTGCCTGTAAACTGGATCGCCACCCCCTCTGCAAGATCGAGGGACTAACTGGAAGATCTCTCCCCCTCAAAACAAAACACCATCTCCAGCTGTCTTGCTGGGGCCTTGTTTTCTGGCTCGCTTCTCTCTCTCTCCCTCCTTCCTTCCCTCCCTCCCTCCCTCCCTCTCTCTCTCTCTCTCTCTCAGTGTGTGCGTGTGTGTATGTCACCCACACACCGAGAGGTCCGAATCTCCCCTCTGAGCCTCGGGCGCCCCCCCCATGATCGCGCATCCGGAGCGCGAGAACAGCCCTCGTTACCTTCTAGCTTTGCCCGGATTCGGGCAGTCACCGCATCTCACTCACAAAGCCCTCAGCCTGGACGCAGCATTGCCGCCGCCGCCGCCGCCGCCACCACCATCAGCCATCTCCTTGCTGTATTCTCGCCGCTCCAAATGCAATAAAAACCGAGCTTTTCCTCAAGACAGCATCAATAAAATGATGTGAAGGGCGAGAGAGGACGAGGGGGGGAGAGGAAATGCCCTTCCCCTACTTCTCCCCCTCCCCTCAAAGAAAGAAAACCCGTCCAGTCCCTTCTCTGCCTCCCGGACAGAACTCCTGGTAGCGCGCAGAGGAGCGAGTCCCTCCAGGCGATGCCTTCAAGAATGAGAAGGGTCCTCGCCTTTTCCACGCAGCCGAGAACCGCGTCCTCTCCCTGGACGCTTACAGATTCCCGGAAAGAGAGCTGCGAGGGAAAACTTCGGGGTAGGAGCAATGGCGGAGGAAGCCCCTAAAGAGCAGGTTCGCTTCTTTAAGGCCGGGAAGCTCGGCTGAGGAAGACGGAGCCCTGCGCGTCTCCAACCAAGTGCGTTGAGGCGAAGGGAGCGCAGCGTCTCGAGCGAGCGCCCAGCTCGCTCTGGCCAACCAGCTGCGCTGGTGCAACGGGAGGCTGGCGCTCTCTCGCTCTCCCCCCCCCCTTCTCCTATCCTATCCTACCCTCTCCCTTCTTCCTCTCCTTTTTTCCCAGCCTGATTTTCCCTCCCAAGCCACAGGAAAAAAAAAATCTCACAAAGACAGTCGGAGGGATCTCTCTGGATTCCCTCCCCACTTTGCCTCCTCCTCCCTCCTTCCTCTCCCCTCCCTCCTTTCTATCCATCTTTCTTAAGCAGAAAGAAAAATTCAAAGCTTCAGAAATCCCCTTTCTCTCTTTCCTCCCCCTTTTTTTTCCTCGAAAAGAAAAGAAAAGCCGTTGGCTTTTTTTTAAAAAAAGAAACAAAAACCCACACCTAATACAAACCATTCCCCTTCGGCTTCCAGTCTCCAAACCAGCCTGACTTCTCTCCTGCATTATATCTAAGGAAATCATTTCTTAAAATAAAAACAAAAACGCATCTGTTCAAAGGGAAGCGGTGCTGTCTTTGTAAACCAAATCACACGACGGTAGTTTTCGGGTTGTTCTTATGGGGAGAGAAATAAGACCACTGTCATGTTGTACTGTATGAGCGATCTCCCAGGTTATTTGAGGATCTGCTCCTCCATATGTATTTTGCGATGGGTCCTGCCACCGTGTAAATAAATACATCTGATCTGATTGTCACCTCCTTGTTACTAACAATGATTATTTTTACTGCATAGGTGTGTTTTTTAAGGACCTCCACCTCCCTACGAATAATCTCACCCTATTTTTCTAAAGAAATAAAGAATGTATAGGACACGCGCGCACACACACACACACACACACACACACACACGACACACACACAGAGAGAGACTATATACATATACAAGCTCCAAGAACCGGCTTTACTAAAAATAATCAACACGTCAAGAGAGCTGAGGATGCGGTTTTTTGTAATCTGTCTTTCTCTTCTCTGTATCTTAACTTTCTTTTCTTTTTCTTTCAAATGTATTATTTTTGAGGGTAAAGTTGAATAGGTCAAAGCGAGGATAAACAGCCTCCCTGACTCTTTCTGGAATCTGAAGAGTACCAGGTTGATAATAGCCACGTGTGGTCATTTTTTATTACTATTTTTTTAAGAGAGTTTGGTATAAAGGATCATTATTTAGCACTCTTTGAGCTCTGCCTCCGCTTTCTTGCATGATTCCATGTCGTTCTCTAAAATGGAATTTGGAGGATACCGAGAGCTTCAGCGCCTCTCCAACTCAAAGAGTGCCCCATTTGCAGACCGTTGGACTTTCTCTCCCCCGATAAATTGGGGATTAGGTTGCCACGCACCTAGGAAGAAGTCAACTTCATGGAACAAAGTGGAGCTTCCTGCCGAGTAAACATTACAGGGTTGCACGATTAGGCAAGGCGAGCGAAAGGCCCGTTGGAGTCAGTGGGGTTTACTTCTGAGGAGGCAGGCATAGGATTGCGCTGTAAGCCTCGTTGCAATTCAAACACTGATCCCCCAACATTCGCGCGGGGAAGTTCATCTCGTCCAATAAGGCGCGATCTGCTTGGATCGCTTTTCGAGCTGGAGGTAAAAGCTGGGGCTGGGGGGGCTGAAAGTGGAGATCAGTCAAGCCTCGAGGGGCGAGGAATTCTGTGGAATTTGCTAGAACCGATTGCAAATCTTTCCCATTCGTAATCCCTTGGAAAAGCAACGTGGGCTGCAGGATACTGCACCCACATAATGCCTTGCAAAATAAAAACCCTGAGCATGAGAGTAAGGCATGTAATATACACACTTCTTGTTTTTATTCTGCGGGCACATAAACAGAGACTTTGCCATGCGTTTCTCAGCTCACCTTCTAATATGTTATACGTGAACCACATGGATTAACATTCATTATGTTGCAAAGTGTGCGTATACGTTCGTGTATCGTGCATTATAGATTGGTATCGTTATAGACGAGTACCCTTGATAATAGAGTTTGTGCTTTTAATACTCACGTTTTGCGTATATATGTATACAAAAATGATTGTATATTGATTGTATGTGTGTGTATACAATCCACAACTCCACCTTAATATTGTGTTGGTTTGTATAACACACAAGAACAGCAACAACAACTTAGAAAGATAATCCTAAACTGGTATATGTATTGCACATTTTAAAAACCGCCCGAACATTTGTCCCAACCCCAGGCAACGTTTCTTCCGGGATAAATTCCATGGATTCTATGTAGACTATATTTTAATTACATCCGGGTGAAAATCAGTGGGATTTTATTTCTCCGCTCGCTGCAGAATTACTCTGGAGGAATGCATTTTCGCCTATCGAGTTAGAGCTTGATGCAGAAACTAAATCAGCCTCCAACTTTCTTTCCTCTCTGTTCATGAAAAATATCCGGAGAGATATATGAATAGATGATAGATAGATAGATGATAGATAGATAGATAGATAGATAGATAGATAGATGATAGATAGATAGATAGATAGATAGATAGATAGATAGATATTACCGATTACTGTATTGTTTCCACAGCACATTTTCAATATACAAAATGCCTTGGATTTTTATTATGTCGGTGTGCGGGTGTGCGTTTGTATGCGCGCTTGTGTTTCAAACCTCCTTCAGTTTTGAAAGAGGAGGCTCTTTCTGAGATTTGCTTATATCTTCCAAACTTTCACCAAACCCTACAAATCTTGCAGGTAGCCCCGCAGCTGGAAAAATAACTTAAACCACGAGCGATTGTGTGCACGAAGTTCCACAAACAACAGAGGCCAGCAGCAACAAGGACAACCCAAATCACAGCCCAAACAGAGAACGTGTATTATGGGTATAGAGGTGCACACGCACGCACACTGAGTAAAATACCACGAGTTGAAGCGCGTAGGCACACGGCCTGCCTTCCTGAGCTCTGTTCGGCCCGGTTGAAACCTAATTCAAGTCCAAAGGCTGCTTCCAGAGACTCCAGCTATGAGCTCCTTTCTCAAAACTAGACTCTATGCAACACATCTATAAGCACGACCATCTTTAAAACCAATAAACAATATCTATATATGTATATATTTAAAATCGATAGGCACGATCGAGGCGCTGAGAAGGATGTTTCGGGGCATCTATACCGACAGGGAGGAAAAACCACGTGCTTAAATCTCGCCCCCACTGCAATCCATGGGAATCCAGGGAGTCACAATTCGGACCGGATTCGGACCGTTCATTTGGCACGGGTCAGTCCCATCATCAACCACGGGACATTCTGAAAATAGTAACAATCCGACATTCTCATTCTCTCTCTCTCTCTCTCTCTCTCTCTCTCTCTCACACACACACACACACACGCACACACACACACACCAAAATTCACCATTGCTGCATAGAAGAGACCGATCCCCCCAAACTCTGCTAAAAGGACCAACTCTCACCTTATGAAACCCAAACCAGCTATGCAAGGGCTCCGAAGCAGCGCTGAAGACGCCGCAGACGACCACGACGATTTCTGTCCCTGCTGCTCCAGGTTCAAACAAGACCAAAAAGATTCGTGGGGAATCTCCTGCGGAGGTAGCGCCCTTCCAGGATCTTGTCAAGGCGAGAGACAGGCTTGCCCAGCCTCGCGAGCGATTTGTGGCCTCTGACAAATTAAATATTACTGTTTATTACCAGCCATACTCCAATAAAATAAAGCGGGTTCGAGGCGATCGCTCCTATCTCACCAGCGCCTGCACCTATAGGACACGGAGACGTCACCGCGCACGCAACCGGCCCCTTTGTCATGCTTGAGCGCAGCAGTAATGGAAGGTTAATTTGTGTTCTTCTGCTTTAAATCCCCATCAGTCAGTTTCCCCCTCTTCTTCTTCTTCGTCTTCTGGAATTTTTTTTCCTGGGGGGGCTGCTAGTTGCAATTGGGAGGAATGTAGCCCTTTTCGAAGGAGGAGGGGGCGTCCTAAGCGGGCAGAAAAGGTGGGGGGAGATACGGAGGTCTGAAAACCCAGATTCTCGTGGACTAGATGGAGGGCCAACTGGCCGTATCGCTAGACCGCACTTGTGGTGGAATTAAACCGCATGTGTGTCTGCATGGCTTGCCCTGTTTCTATATATTACAGGGAGCGTAAAGAGCTGCATCTTGCAAAGGCGATCCTGGCAGATCCGATCGCAGGAGCCCATCTCTCTCTCTCTCTCTCTCTCTCTCTCTCTCTCTCTCACACACACACACACACACACACACACACACACAGCGATATTTGGATAGATCTGACATCGCAGGCACGCTGATCTCTCCGGGGGTGGGGAGCAAGAATACTGACCTTATAGCCTCCTTTCTTTCCTGGTCCCCAGTCCCCAAATTTACTGTCAATGGAGATCGGGGGATATTTTTGTTTCGTTTTGCTTTTTTTATCATCTACATTTTTGTAACCCCTCTCTTCCAGATATTTCGCAAGCTGGCCGTGGCAATCGTTCGCCCTTTGCGAGCACAGCTTGCTAGAAATGCGATGCCTTCCCCAGCAGGAATTAAGACTGGGGGCGGGGGCGCTGGGGAGAGGCAAGAAATGGTTGCTACAATAAAATACGAGATGAACCCTGGTCCACCGGGAAGACTGGAAGATTCCGCTTCATGATCTAGCTAGGAGGTAAGAGCGGGGTAGGGTGGGAAGAAGTCTCTCCCTTAGTCCCGGACCCAGGTCGGACCCTTGAGGGATCCCCATTTCCAGACCGGCTTTGAGGTGCTGATGTCCTCTGTTGGCCGGCTGGATTCAGTCAGAGGCTTCCGGCTGAGGATTTGAGACAAGGCCCATCAGAGGGGCCTGAGTACCAGTCTGCTAGGGGTGGGGAGTTGGGGGGAAGCGGCAGGCGGAGGGAGTGAAGCACCTCAGAGTTGCAGATGGGCATCAGGTGAAGACCACCCCCCCCCGAAACAAAACGGCCGCAAGGAGCGACTGAGAGCAATCCGTCTCCTCTCTCCGTGTCCTCGCTTCATTGTCTTCCTATTCCATCCCGTTGATAATTGACTCATAAGGATGTGGGGTGGGTGTGTGTTTTAAAAAAGAAATATTCCTGCGGGCCCTTTAAAAATTGAAGGCCTGGGTAACTCTCAGAACAAAGTCATCCCAGTAATTAGGGACCCGTCCCCTCCTCTTGCATATTTGATAGGCCAACCTTTATATTCTAGGCTGACGATTTGTGTGTGTTTGTGTGTTTCTTTGCTCCTTTTAATGGACCTAGATCGTGTCCAACGTTTCGCCCTCCTGATTCCAAAGAGAACCGCCCCAGTTTCTTATGGTTGAAAATAAAGAAAATGTTTTACTGCTTTCCATGTTGCAAAGCATTGAACCGAGAGGGTCCTCTGCGTCCATTTGGTAAAGTAGGCAGAACATCACGCCGAGGGGTGCTTTAATAGAAATCTAATATAAGTGAGTTTTGATTAAATTGCCATATTTCCCCAGGCAAATATCCGTAGAACTGTGGCCGGGACACAAACAGAACTAAGCCTCGATGAGCTCTGTGGGGCTTGCTTCTGAGGAATTCTCCCGAAACAAGGGAATTTCTTATTGCAACCCTCGAAAGCATTTAAAGCAAACCTACACTAGATAATATATGTGGATGACTGGTCTCCTAGCTAAACAGCTCAAGAAGCACTCAGCTCGATCCTAAACATACTGGCTCAGAAGTCCCTTTGAGTTCAACGGGACATGAACTATAGGATGCGCACAGCCCGAAGGGATTTAGTAAAAAAGCAATCAAAAAAAAACCCTGGACTTCTCATCACCTTGCGACTGGTTGTTCCTAATCAAGGCAATAATTATCTTTTAAAAAATTTAAACCTAAGCACACACCTGGAAGAAAGCCCTATAGGACACAACAGAACTAACTTCTGCGAAAATGTGTGTAACTTATTGCGCTGTAAGTTCGGGCTTCTCTCCTACACAATGGACCAACATAGCTTCCTGCAGTAATTGTACGTCTGTATTGTCCCCCCCCCCCCAATCGATATCTATTTGGGGCGAAGGGAGCGGGGAATTACATTTAAGAAATGCTTTTACGGTGGCGCGCGCGTGTGTGAAAGAGAAATAAAACTGTATTTAAAAGGTGAACTTTTGTCCTGATAAATGAGTTTTCATTTGGAGTGCAGGTTATTTAATTATTTCAGATAAATATATACTGGGGTTGTGGGGGGGAGACAAAAATAGACAGCCCGAATCAGTTTACAGCAATGTTAAAACAAAACACTGCTTTTTAAAAAAGAAGTTACCCACAGGGCAGAGGTTAGACTTAAAACTAAAGAACTGAAAGTATTGATAATAACATAAATTGCGAGGAAAGCATGCAGAATTTCTCCCCCTTGCCTCACCAGAGGACAAATTCTGTGGCAGAAGCCGCTGTCCCAGGAAACACCGAAGGAGGAACAAGCAGATGGTTCGTTTCCTCTTCCTAGTAATTTTCTGGTTTCTTTCAGTGCCCCCCGCCCGCTCTAATTTCCCTCTGCTCTCCGCCGCTGCAGCAGTTGACGATCTTGCAAAGTTGCAGTCCGAAGCATATCCTCTCTCCTCGAAATCGGTTGGGCTTACTTCTTCCGAGGTGTGTGGGGGGGGGCACAAGGCGACAGATTCGACAGCTGGAATTGCTCTCGTGGAGGGGGGAGTCCTTCGCCAGGCGCGCTGGCTCTTAAGGGGTTGCAGGATTGCTCCCGATCCTTGACACCAGGCGACTTGGATGGATTCCTTCCTATTTCGGTGGATGAATGGGCAAAAGGGCAGCGCAGCCCGACCTCAGTTCTTCGGTGCAGTCCGCATGACGACTCCAGCATCAGGCTTGCAGACCCCTCTCTCCGCCTGCCCAGTGGCCTGATTGCTGGGGAACGAAATCGGCGGAACTGAACATCTGAGAAATTGCCATGAGAACCGTATCTGTGCAACTGGGTTGAGGATCCCACCCATACAGTTTTGACTACATAAAAATGGGGGGGAGTGACATCAAGAGGAAGAGAGCCACATCTGTTAAAATGGGGCCATTTAACCGCAGAACCCTAGTAGTTATTTCTCAAAAGTCAGGCCCACTGGGGATTGTTCCCTAGCCAGCGTGCCCTCAGTATATCGCCGGTTTTCTTCCTTCACTTTGCATCCTAGAGCTTTGTCGCTGAACCTGAAAGATTCAGAATCTTCCAAATAATTTTTTTAAAGGGGAAAAAAAGAAAACACCTTATGTTTTGGCAATGAATCGTCTTTTACTGTACAGGAGGCTTGGATCCAGGATCCTCATTGCTGCGAACAGTTCCATTAATTTTCACCGCAGCTGACAAATGTGGCCTTATTGTTCTCCACCCCTTCCTGCAGATTCAGGTACCTGCCCAGACTGAGAAACCCTCATCACATCGTACTATAGTAAATAGGAAAGCGGCGAAGGCTTCATTAATTCTACCGAACAGCTAGAGAAAACTCAGTTGGTAGCACAGGTTTATCTCTCTTTTGGGGGTGTGTGAATAAATCTGCATTTGTTAAAAGTACAAAGCTGTTAAAAGGAAAGTGAATATATGGCGGCGGAGAGAGAGAAAATCCCTCTCAGCGGTTCACTTCCTCTTACTCTGCCTGGAAACCACAAAAAAAGTCTGCAGAAGCGCTAATTTTCAATGGGCAGCATTTACAAAAACGCTTAATACATACACACATCACACACAGGGAAATAATGTACTCGAAATTTAAGGGGAAATAATTATCATGGATTGCAATATGCCCCCAAAGCTCAGAAAGAATATTATCAATTAATTATTATGGACTAACCATATTTATTATTAAGAATGTAATAATAATATTTGCCCTTCTAGGATTCCCTGAGCTGAATGAGACTTTTAACACTGCTCAGAAACTATTGCGGACTGCACCTAATAGCGTTCCTGCAGCTTGAGTTAAGTAGCACCCAGTTAGTTCAATGGGGCTTTGCTTTCAGATGAAAAGGGCGTTGCCGTCTTGATTGGAAATCAGTTCCATTCAAACCAGCGGGATTTACTTCTTGGTCACGGAATCAAAGGGGGGAGCCCTTCTCTTTCGTTCTGCATTTCGATTTATATTTATCCCCGTATCGCCGTGAAGTTTTCTGTATACGCTATGCAAGCCGGAGGCGACATCTGAGAACCCGAAGGAGTTTCAGCAGGCGAGTGGTGGACCCGATCCAGCTGAAAGCAGGCCCGCTTAGAAGCGAGACCCAACACTCACTCAACATGGAGCAAAACTCACCCAACTGCCCTGAGATATCCGCGCAAAGTAAGACTCTTCAGGGTATCCCTCCGCCGTTCTGGTGAAGCCAACGGGGCCGGACTAAGTCCTCTGGTTCCATTGATATCGATGGGACGTCCGGCCTGATCCCACAGGGTCTCTTCGAGTCGAAAGCTCCGTTATTAAAGGGGCTTTTACTTCCCAATGAAATGATTTAGACACAGGCCTGATTTTAGCTGCGTCAGGGCCATCGCTTTCCCCAGGAGTCGGTGCTGTTGGTAGGTCGGCCCTGGGTTCACATTAAAAACTGGGGACTGGGGTTTGACTGCAGTCGCTATTTTATTCCCCACCCCCCACCACACAAATAAATAAACACCGAAACTGTTTGACGTCAGACGCTGCTTTGAAGGAAATGAGAATTTCTTCTCCTCACCTCCCTCACCTCTAACCCTAACACCCCCAAAAAAATACCCCACCCCACTGGTTTTGAACTGGATTGCTGTGGGACTCAAGAACCGGGCGGTAGGTGTACCCGGCCTCTAATTTCTAAAGTCACAAACAGGTGGACACATTTTTTTTAAAAAAAGTTATTTATTTTTAAACAGCTAGTTCAGGTGCTTTTTTATTTTTCTTAGATGAAAACCCCATTTAATATCCACACACACCCTTTCTCTTGCAGTCCATTAATCTCCCCCTCCACCTCAGGGTTGCACGAAATTGAAAGGCAAACAGCGCGGCCTTAATAGCGCCTGCGTTTAGAAAGAGCATATTGTATTTAGGCGGAGTAGAAACAACTTAGTTCTCTTTCTCTTGAAGAAGTTGCTGAGCGCCCTCTCCCCCAGGCATAAAGGCAAAAGGACGATTGCTATTTTCTGTTGTCTCTTCCCCAGCTCCTCTGCGGCGCTCGTCTAGGACGAACTGAAAAGAAGCTCCCTCGCTCTGCAGGTCTCCAGTGTTGCACAGCCCCTGCAAAGTTCCCCTTGGGCCGTAGTGGCAGAGCATCTAGAAGGTCGTTGGTTCGATCCCCGCCATGTCTAGACGAGGGTGGGAATATCCCTTGCCTTGAAAGCCCTGCAGAGCCGCTGCCGGTCAGGGCCAACCATAGTGAACTAGATGAGCCATGGGTGAAGAGAGGTAGCTAGTTAACTAGGGCGTCCGCTTGGCATGCTGAAGGTTCAATCCTCTGAAGAACCACTTCCAGTCCGTGAAGATGGAGCAAGGGTCTAAGTCCGCCCAAGCCAGTTTCCTATGTTCTGCTGTTTAAAGAACAGAGCAAACTCTAATACTTTCATACTAGGAAAACAGAACAAAGAGGTTTTTTAAAAACCAAAACCCACCCTGCAGGGGTGAGGGGTTTTTTTGCGGGGGGAGAAGCAACTTCTACTTGTAGGTAGACAGCTAGCACCTCAGGGTTCAACCTAGGCCGAATACTAATCTTCCATTTTCATGGAGTGTTTTTGGTTTGGTTTTTGACCACGACCACACAACCTCCAGTGACTCAATCCGGAGAAAAGTTGTGTCCTTAAAATGTGGGATTTTGGTCAGTTTTACCCTTTCCCAAGGGAAGAAGCAAAGCAAGCGGACGTTCCAATGGCCGTGTCAGATGATGAACTTTCTCGAGTGTCACCGAGCTCTTCCTCGCTACCCCTTCTTGGCCTCCAAAACCTGCTCTCTTCCCACACGGCGAGAAAATCTGCATCGTTACAGTGGTACCTCGGGTTAAGTACTTAATTCGTTCTGGAGGTCTCTTCTTAACCTGAAACTGTTCTTAACCTGAAGCACCACTTTAGCTAATGGGGCCTCCCGCTGCCGCTGCGCTGCCTGCACGATTTCTGTTCTCATCCTGAAGCAAAGTTCTTAACCCGAGGTAATATTTCTGGGTTAGCGGAGTCTGTAACCTGAAGCGTATGTAACCCGAGGTACCACTGTATTATTTATGCTTGCAATTGATGCCCCAACCTTTCCTCCAAGCCAAGGGGCTCGAGGTGGTGTACAAAGTTTCTCCCCCCACACTTTATCTTCACCACACCCCTGCGATGCAGGCAAGGCTAAGAGGCAGCGTCCGTGGCCCAAGGTCACCCGGTGAGCTTCGTGGCTGAGTGGGGATTCGAACTCCGCTCTCCGCCACCTAGGTCAGTACACCACATCGGCATCCTTTCTTCAGATTCAACCGGACGCCAACTGGTCTCTCATGGAGCTCAGTTGGCAAAAGCATAAATGAATGAGCGAACAAATAAGCAAACAAATTTCCCACGCTAACGTCACCCTCACTTCGCGCACCTTCCTTAATCAATTACTTAATGGGCGAGAGAGCTCTCATTGACGCCAGAAGGGCCATGCTAATCTGCAATTGCCAAACATCGCGTCAATCAACGCCCGATCGCCACCTAGAGAGGGTGGTGGGGTAGAACCCCCCACCCAAGCCGAGATAAGCCCCTTCTTCGCGGACTCTGAAGAAAGGGGTGCAGGCCGGGGCTTGCCTTCCCTTTCCCTTTCAAACAAGCAATCGCTCTTCATTCATAGAGTTTCATTCACAGAGTTGGAAGGGACCCTGAGGATCATGTAGACTAGCCCAACCCCCTGCAATCTAGGAATATAGAGCTGTCCCATACGGGGATCGAACCTGCAACCTTGGCCTTATTACCACCACTCTCTAACCAACTGAGCTGTCCTCTTGTAATGACATTGGGTAGAGGGGTAGGTAGGGTACCTGGGTGTGAGGCAAAAGCTCCCCCGTCGCGATTATTTCGTTCAAAAGAGAGAAGGAGGGAGGGAGGCAGTGTAGTGTAGTGGTTAGAGTGCTAGACCACGACCTGAGATACCGGGGTCCTAGTCCTCACACAGCCAAGAAGTTCCTTGGGTGACCTTGGCCCACAGTCACTTTCTGTCAGCCTACCCTATCTCACAAGGTTGTTGTGAGGATAAGATGGGGAGGAGGGAATGTATGTATACCGCCTCCAGCTCCTTGGAAGAAAGGCGGAATATAATTCTCATAAGTAAACAAACTAAACTGAGCCCCGGGATGTTAGACCCATTCCACTACCCTTCACCAATAGATGGGATGGTTCTTGCTGGGGCAAAGGAAGAAGACGGCTGTCCTAAGCACATGTCACTGAACGGCTCCTTTGTGAGATTCGCTTGTTCTCGCCACCCCTCTGTGGCCTTCTCCTAGGGCGAGTTTAAGACTGTAACCTCCTGGGGACTGAGGCTTCTCTCTTTTAAAGCAGCGGGGTGGGCGTAACTGGCCCTCCAGATGTTTGCTGGACTCTAACTTGTCCATCAGCCCCAGGTCAGTGATCAGGGAGAATGGGAGTCAGAATCCAACCACATCCGGAGGACCACAAGATCCCCAACACGGATGGCGAAATATTCGTCGAAACTGATAATATTTAGGAGGAAATAGATTCGAGGAGTGGGGGGAGGGAAAGACCAGAAATAACTTTGCCTGTCTTTCAGCCATCCAGGGCTTAGTTCACCCACGGGCACGTCCATCCCCACCTCGCCACGACCGCAAGATCGGGTGATGGCTTCCACGTGTGAACGGGCCACCACGGATCTAACTTCACAGAGAACATGCGTGGCCTCCCCAACCTCACACGCGCTTTCTAAGAGCGTTTGGGACACGCGTTAAATTGCCCAGACTTCAGGCGTCCTGTGTTGAACATGGCTGCGGAGCGGGAACTGGAGTTATGAACTGATAGGCCAAACTCGTGTGTGTGTGTGTGTGTGTGTGTGTGTGTGTGTGTGAACAGCGACTGAAAACAATTCATAAATATTATAACGGATTTCTCTTAAGAGTTCTGGTGGACAAGCAAAAAAGCGGACAATTTATTTGTTCGTTTTATAGCTAGCTACTCGGCGAAATCCTGTGCAAGTTTATTAGGAAGTCAGTACCGCTTTATTCAATGAGGTTCTCTCCTTCAAAGGATGGAGTAGTGGAAAACAGCTCTCGCCATTCTGTCCCCCTGGCGTCCCGATCCTAAAAAGTTTTCCAGTCCGCAAAAGAGAGATTTAGAAGTAAGGTGTGTCCCCTGGTGAAATAAACCTCATACAATTGTGTCCATCAACTGATCTGTCGATTGTGCACGTGCATCGTGGAAGTTTTGGAAGATGCTTTCTTTCCGACGTAGGAGAAAGGGCCGGTGTCTCCTTTAAATATGGTGATCGCTGCCAGAAGTTTTGCAAGTACTTAAGATTTTGTTGTTGCTGCTGCTGTCCCAACTCCACCCCGCATCTCTGGTCCGATTTCTAGGAGCACCCCATTAGTCGGTTCGCTTTAAAACCAATTAACCCAGCCGATTAATCGGCTGGGCTTTGCGGCTCTGATATTTAGAAGCAAATGCCTCGACCTTCAGTGAAATATACAAGCGTATAAGGTTGTTAATGTTACAGTGCTAAGACCCTCCCGAGTTTCTTTCCAGTGAGATCCTAAACAAAGTAGGGCTTGATCCCTCTTGAGGGAATTTAGGCTGCGATCGTAACTCAGATTATCTGGGTGAAAGCCCCGTTTAATTCAGTAAGAGTCCTTTCTGAACAGGCATAGCTAGGATACCCTATATACACTGAAATCTCAAGCATACCTGGAAATAAATAAACAAGAGAGCGAAAAATTGCAAATATGTGGATTGCAAAGATCTGGTCCTAGGGGTCGCTCCCAGACGGTCGCTTATTTCGGGGTGAGAAGTGAGTCCATAGCTAATGTCCTTCTTTGCGAACGTCGCTTGGGTTATCGCTTTCAAAAGTAGAAAAGGGACTTTTCCAGCTTTAAATTATGTCTTTATTAACGGGGGGGGGGGGGAACGTTGCGGCAACGGCGACCGCTTCTCTCCCTTAGATATTTCAAAAATATCATCTGCTTCGTGGAGTAGGCGGTTAAATTGATTCTTCTATTTTATCTTCACTGGGCAGTTAAAAGCAAGGAGAGTAAACAGAGGCTTGGAGATAAGATAAAGAAAAATGTGTGTGCCCGCAATTTTGCTCCCGAAGTCTTAATAAACGAAAGCGGCCCTGGAACCTTAAATGTGGACGGGGTGGGGGCGGGATCTTCAGATCAGAAGATGAAAGAATCAGAAAAACAAAAAAGAACAACTAGTCTCAAAATTAGGGACAGGGTGGAATTCTGAGCAAATTTTCGTGGAAGTAAACAGGCGCGGGGCTGCGCTTGGAGATCCACAGGGCAGAATCTGCCCTGCTCGCTTTCCCTTAAATCTTCAAGATATAAAAGTACAAGAGCCTATCCGCTCCCTCAAATGAAACTCCAGAACTCAAGCCGCGGTGGTTTTTGGGGACCCCTGACACCCGGAGTCAAGTCGCCCTGAAATAAGGACTCGAGGTTGATCTATTTATTTGACCTAGTCAGGAATCTTTACTCCCCCATCTAGCCAAGATTTACATCTTTTAAAATCCTATAGAGTTAAAATGAGCGAATTAAACAGGCGCTTGAATCATCAGTTGAGACTTAAAAGCGTTGAACTTTGCTGGATCCGACCGAATCGCTCCCTCTACCGCTGCTTAAACGCCACCCCATCCGAGAAGAGCGTTTTCCAAAATAGGATTATTCTTCCCAGGAGGCTGGTTTCGAGACTACGGAGGGATTTAGCTAGCCAGCTCTCTACCAACCCCGAATCAAAGTTACCCAAACGGATCCTCTGCCCACATGAATACTTGATCTCCCTGCGCTGGACAGAGGGATCGCTCCCTAGTTTAGAATTGGGTTCAAGGTGGACACTTTTACTAGATTTCCTTCGAAAGTTCAAAGAAAGAAAGAAAGAAAGAAAGAAAGAAAGAAAGAAAGAAAGAAAGTAAGTTTATTTCCCATTCGATTGTTGTAAACCGTCTAGGGCACGTTATCCCGCCAAGGCCGCATATATGAATTTCAAATAAAAGCACTCTTAAGGTCAATCATCATTTCTCAGAATTTCCATTATTATCGTTACGGATATTTCATAATTCATTTATTTGTGAGAAGTCAATCTCCAGAATTTTCAGTGAAAAAGAATTAATAAAGAAAAACCAAGCAAAACAAAATAAAATAAACGGGGCGGCGGCCAATGATTTCAGTTGCACGTTCCCATTATGGAATTCCGGAGAAGAGACCCGATTTTAGGTTTGTGTATTCGAAAGTAAGTCCTTTTCGGTGTAATAGGACTTAATCCCAAGTGAGGATTGAATAGGATTGTGTCCTAGACACTTCCCTTTTTCTAAAAGGGTAAAAAGAAATGGACAAATTTGTATGTGTGACGTAGAAAGCGAGGGCAAGAGAATGAGATTCTCTTCCCCCACCACGACCAACATGTGGAATTATTCTTATTTTGGGATTGGGAATATACCCGGTTACAATGAGTTATTATTACTGCACCATGAGTGCACATAGCGCCTCATATTTTTTATTATTTCATTCATTAAATTTGTTAGTCTTTATCTTGCCCGAGGCAACCCAAAGCGACAATAATAACCATCATGTTATTACTTATACCTCTCTCCCTCCTACGGGGGAAGGGCCGTAGCTCTGCGGTAGAGGATCTGCTTAGCATGCAGAAGGTCCTGGGTTCAGTTCCCAATGGTAGGGCTGGGAACAGCCCCTCTGCCTGAAGCTCTCTGGAAAACCACTGTAGAACATACCGGGTTGCAAGGACCAATGGGCTGACTCAGTGCACGTTCATAGAACTGTAGCGTTGGAAGGAACCACCAACGCCAGCCCTTTGCAATCTTCTCCAACCCACAGCCCTGAGATTAAGAGTCTCACGCTCTACCAACTGGAGCTGACTAATTTAAAAGAGTCCATGTGTCCATAGGAACCACCACAGAATATATTAAGCTGTATTCCTTGGAAGACAAAAGTTAGGTTTTTAATATATTCAAGATCGGGCCTTCGAACCTGGCTATGAATTTCGGCTATAAATCTCGCCCAATTCCTCTCTTCTGGAACTTGTAATGGCGCCCCTAGTGTCCGCGAGCGAGAGGTGCGGGAACTTCAGGAGCACGACCGTGGCTCTTTTTCCCCACCAGCCTGAGTTTTGTCAACATTTCCCACTGAGTAATCGCTGCTACCCAAAGCCAAACAAGCTAACAAGCCAAACACCAAAACACTCTTTGATCCCAGTGTTTGCTTGTTTATTTTTTAATATCTCTGCCGCAGGCCAGCCAGGTTACTAGTCCTCTCGACAATATTGAGTTGCTGTTGGCTTTATTTTTTGCTTTTTCTTCTTCTCCTCTCTCTCCATCTTATTAAAAGCGCACTCAACAAGGGATTGTTTGGGGTCCCCCCGAGTCGCTGGTGGTTTGGGGAGGGTTTGTTTTTAATAGGCCGGGGGAACAAGACGGAACACATGTTAAGTTTAAGCAGGTTCATTGAATCACGGTAAATCAAATAAAGTTTACGACTTCAGCAGGAAATGCGGGGCAAATGAGGAGGGGGAGGAGAGAGCGTGGGGGCGGGGAGAATCCCCCCCTTCGCAAAGTCAGAGCAAGCTGAGGGGAGGGGAGGCTGCTGAGGGGGGGGGGGTGCCAGGGGTTCTCTGTGTCCCCCGCCTCTTCTTCTCCCTGAAGCATTCTAGAGGATAAAAGACCCCGGACCCTCACTGGCGGCTTTCGCTTGGCGCCCGGAGGAGTGTTCTCAATCATTTGTCCATAAGTCCAGTCCACATCAGGAAAAATTTAATCACTAGAAAGCCAGACCCAGCAGCTTAAAAGGGAAATCGCCATTTCCCCCTCCCCCTCCTCTTCTGCTCTTCCCCTCCCTCCCTCCCCCACCCCACCCCTCCGGTCCTGGAGTGGCCAACACTTTTGCTAGACAGGCCAAGATTTTTGGTGGGCTGAAATCTGAGGAAGAGAGCCCCCCTGCCTCGGCGCACTTTACAAATAATATACACAAGAAATTGCAAAAAGCTTTAGTCTGCATATTGGAACAACGCTGGCCTCGATCTGCCTATATAATAAGAAGCTAATAACGTCGGCCTTTGCAGATAATCGTCGTCATAAAGCTGCTCCCCCACGAACATTTAAAACAAAAAGAGTTCCCAAAAATCTCGTCCAAACTTCGAGAACTGCCTCCCCACTTCCATCGACTCGGCCTTTGCGCTCCCCCAAGTCGTGGTTCAAAGACATAACCGAGGTCCTGTTTGTGCACCAAAAACACACACACGCCCCCTGCGCTCCCGGTCAGTCGCGGAGAAAATTTGCTGCCTGGAGTAAACTTTCTCTGTAAATGTGGGAAATCCGTAAAAATGTTCTTCCTTATGGTCAAAAAGCAAATGTAGTAGCCCTAGTACACGGGAATCCAAATTAGGACTATGGGTGAGTTTTCTTGTTCAAGAGTTGATGCATTGGAATTAATCAGTTTCAGCGGTTCTGCTTTGATATGACGGTTGAGCTATCACGCGAGCAAAATGACTGAGTAAGCTTTCAGGTTGTCCAGAATCTTCACCATCCCAAACTATGGCTTTTGGAACACAAAATGCATCTCTCTCTCTCGCACAAAAACACACAGTTACTATACATCCAAATATCCACCATTGTGAATAAAGTTGGTTTGAGCCCCTTGTTTTTGTTTGTTTGTTTCAGAGTTTTTATAGGACGCCTTTCCTCCGGATTGGAGCACGAGGCGGCTTTCCAGACCCAGCGCAAGATCTGCATAGCAATCAAACCAAAGAAAAATGGTGCACGTATTATACAAATCAGCAACCGTTAGTAACAGCGAGATCCTAACCATGTCTACTCGGAAGTTAAGTCCTCTTCAATTCAGTGGGGCACCCCCCCGTAAAGTGGGGTGAAGATCGCAGCCTAAACCTCAGTTCCAACTATTGCATCAGCATCATCGGGTTCCAGAAGCCCAGATAAATATATATTCCTCCACCTGTCCTGAAAATGTGATAATTGGGGGGGGGGGCATTGTCCTATTTTAATCTCGAGGGAGTTTGAGCGATTTCTTTGACTCACAAATCTGTCTTCCTTTTGGAAAACGTGCAAGCGAAATCCTGCGCGCGTTTTCACAGAAGCAAATTTCACTCTGTTGGTTGAGGAACAAATTTATACTGAGTCAGAACTTCGGTGCATCTAGTTCTGACTGGCAGCAGCTCTTCGGGGTTTCAGATAGGGGGCCTCTCCCAGCCCTACCTGGAGATGCCATCGGGGGTTGAACTTGGGACCTTCTGCATGCAAAAGAGATGCTCTTCCATCCACCTGGAAGCAACCTCCCAAGTCCTTGTACTGCGACGTCAGGACGCGTTTCTGAGGAAAGGCTCCTGGACCGTCTCTCTGGTCAAGGCTGACAAGTTTTTGGCACCCATACTTACTAGCTCGCGGGAGAAACACGTGGCTCCCTCTCTCCCTAACCCTTGAACTGGAGTTTCTGCCTTCCGATTCTTAACATAAGGTCGAGCAGGCCAAAGTGAGCACTTTTATTTACGGGAAATTAGTAGGATTCGACTGAGCGGCGGGGACAGGGGGCTGTAGCGGCGAGAGGTCAATTAACTGAATCGAAGGGGTGCGCTTTCATATAGTGTCTAGGACCCAAGGGCACGATGACGGGGTGGTGAAAAAATTCTGGATCGTTCCCTAAAAACTACACAAAGTGGGAATAGCCAGCCTGCAAAAATCTTGCAAATTTTCATTGTGCATAAAATGATACTTTTATTCATGAAGCTATTGGGCACGGGGGGGCTGGCGTTTTCAGGCAGTATTCTTCGTTATTGCTCAGTAAGCTGCGCATTAGAGACTTTTAAACATATATCACATTGCATTTATGGTTTAGTCCGTTAAAACATTTTCGGGTATAGGGTCTCCCCCCGCGTTTTCCATGGGTTTAAGATGATATCACTGGGGTACACACACACACACACACACCCCGCATTTGTGAATTGAGAGACTGGCATTCCCTTCTTAGTCACACAAAATAAATTGGATTTTTGTCTGCTGGGGGCATATCGTGGGTGGTAAATTGGAATGTATCGCTGGAAATAAAACTGGATCTAGAATCCCTGGGAGCGATCTAAGGCGAACAAGCCAGCGGGGAGTTCTCCTGCGCAAGCTTTACTGAAGTGAACTGGCAGCTCCTCTCCCTTTTCCAAATAGGACTTGCGCAGCAGAACGTCTCGGGCAGATTGGGCCCAACTTATTTAGGACGGGCTTTTTATATGTCTTTCATTTGCAAAGGGGAATCAGCAGCCTCTCATGTTGTCCTGAACAGAAATCCTGAACCCACCGACATTTCGTGCTAATTTGCATTTCCCTCGTGGTGCTGCTGTTGTTCTTGCTGGTATAATTTGTGTTTCTTTTATATATTGCAAGTCCCCAGTCCGACCCAGAACTAATTTAAATAGGGAAATTGTTTCTAAGCAACGAATAAAATAATATTGCCCCCAATGCAATAAATAACGCTTGGCACTGGTGCAGGTAACATCCCCAAAGCGCTCCTTAAAAAACCCCGGTATGGTAGGCAATATTAGCACCGCGCACACACAAATATACCCCCCTAATGCAGACAGCGAGCAGAACCTGCCTAAGGACATCTGCCAATATGTGTGTGTAATATGCAATATTACATATGTAATAATAGTACATATGCAACAATGTGTGTAATATACAATGTTATACTGAGGAGTTCAAGGCAGCGTCCATGAGTCGCTCTCTCTTTTTGTCCTCATAACAGTCCTGTGAGGTTGGGTGGAGGAAAGAGAGAGAGAAGGAGGGGAAGAGATCGGTCCAAGATCCCCTCACTGAGCTAAGTCATAGCCCACAGGAAGACTCGAACCCCTCTCTCCACTTTTCCACTGCCTCTTAGCGGGACTCCAACCGCGTTCAAGAGGTATTGTAGTTTAAGCGCAACTGAAGTCAAGGCAAATAAATGCAGAACTTAGTGGGACTTGTAAGCATGGCTAGGGGCTCTGCAGTTCACAAAGCTCTGCCGCTCTAAGTGTTTCCAACACTGACTGCCAACGCCTGTCCAGGGTTTCAGGCAGGTGTCGTTTTCCGGGCCTACCGAGGATTGAACCCAGAACCTCCTGCATGAAAAACCTCCGAGCCCTTCCCCACAACTTGCGTCTTCTGCGACCCAAGAATTCGATGCAGTGGGGAGATGGGAGAAAAGAACAGAACCTACGGCGCTTTACACAAACCTGTGCCTTATGGGGGTAATCTGCCTCGCTGATCACAGCATTAGGATCGGGCGCAAAAGTGGCGTAGATGACTCTCAAACGGGAGAATGGGAACTCTGGCTACTACAAATCTCTCTCTCTCACACACACCGTCTGTTAAAAAAACAAACCCGAGGGCGTCGCTCACACCCAAAATATAGTGCAATTCTGTCAAATCTCAAACGCTGATGTTCTCTTATTCTGCCCGCTACACACACACACACGCGTACAATGTTTCATCGATGGGACGGGAGCCTTCTGGAAAGTTTCCCCTCTCCATTCCGTCCAGGGGACAAAAATTCAAATCACAACCCAAAATTCAAGAGCAAGCCACGTCTCTCTTCCTTGTCCCCTCCTCACATCGCCCCATGCCGCCTGCCCCATTTCCCTGCTTCCAGTTAAACCGGCTCCCGGCCGCCCCGACGGGGATGCTGCGGCCTCTCCGGGTCGGTTTGCAATCATATTCCTGAAGGGAAACGCGAGTCTGGTTCTAAATGAGTTCTACATACCTATCAACAGCTGGCTTTGCCCGAGCACCGCATAAAGGCGTGTGTGTGTCTTGGGAGGGTGGAAAGATCTCGCAAAGGTCATAAACCTGACTGACACGTAGCAATATTTAAGGGCCTAATTTGAACGAGCCTAATGTGGCCCGTTGATCCCAATGACGACAGTCGGGGTTCCTATTAGTTTCATAATTGCTGATCGCCGAATGTTGCTTATTTATATGTGAAATAAGCAGGGAGGGGGGGCAGGTCGCTGCCTGGGGTTGCTAATTTTGGAAAAGAATTTTCTGAGGCCTTCCAGGAAAGCTGAAAGGGGGTGGGGAGGACCCAGAGAGCAGGCTAGTCTAGCGGGCGAGCTCGCAGAGGCGTTTTTAAAGCGTCTCCCTTCTCACAGAGCAAGAAAGAGGCTAGGTCTCCGGGTGCATAAAAGTTGCTAAGACACCCCGGAAGTCAAAAACTTCAGACCCTCATAGTTAGCCTGTCTGTCTCTTTCTTCACCCCCACCCTGAAGCCCTGGTTGGGCGAGGCTTTGCTTTATTCCATTCCTTGTTTGCAGATTTTATGGGTTGAACGCGTTTCCACCCGGAGTAAAGTGGCCGAGCGCAGTTGCCACTGAAAAACGACGCGGGCTTAGACGAAGTCACAGCGAAACTCGTCGCCTCATCATGGGTTTTTATTAGGACCAAGGCTCAATTCACATCGCCTGAACCCAGCCCAGGGGTCCTTATTTATATAGCGTCCTCGCTGCGCCTGGAGCTTGATGAACAGGACGAGGAGGAGGAAAGACAAGCGTTCAGGAAGGCAGGTCTTTGCCCGGAGGCGTTTACAAACTGAAACTGGCAGGGACATCGGGTTCTGGAGCTAAACTCTGGAGAGATCCAGCTCCCACCATACCAACATGGAGTCTAATCCACAAGATCCCCAAACCCACAAGGTGAAGGGGAAACCCACCTCCCCGCAGAGATCTACTGGCATGTGCCAAAATACGCTATACTGGTATCCATCCACCCATCCATCTGTCCTCTTTAAACAGGATACAACATAAAAGCAGTCACCTATGGAAAGTGCTCACGTTTTTGGTTTTTTGTTTAAAATACCCCCCCCCCCCAGTTCAAAGTCACAAGCTGCCCATATTTGGCGCGGGGGAGAGGGGAGCCGATTTCACCCCTGTCAAATAAATAACATACCCGGAAATCTAAGGTTTCCGGTCAACTGCCCCCGTCCCCCCCAAAAAAAAATCTTCACTATCACCCAAATTATTAGGGAACTCAGCGGTCTACAGCAGACATAGGCAAACTCGGCCCTCCAGACGCTTTGGGACTACAACTCCCATCATCCCTAGCTAACAGGACCAGCGGTCAGGGATGATGGGAATTGTAGTCCCAAAACATCTGGCGGGCCGAGTTTGCCTCTGCCTGGTCTACAGGGATAAAATGGCAGCGGCGATCGAAGGACTGGTAAAATAATTATCTAGCTCTCCAGGGTTGAACAGTAGCCCCCGATGGAAGAGTTTCTCTCGCCATGAGAGTCGTCCAAAAGCAAAGTTTAAGGAAGCTTGTCGACATTTTCCCCTTCTTTCGTAAATCGATATGAGTCGTGCTTGAGGGGAAAGGGGCCACGTTAGCTGAGCCAGAGATCGTAAGAAGAGTAGCTCGATTTTAGTTTCCTGTCCTCAACGTGCTGTGGTTTGCACGACGGATGTCCTCAACAGCATCCAAGACCACTCTGAAATGAAACGGGTGCGGGGATTAATTCTCTCATGCTTCCAGCAACTAAGAGGAAGGTCCGAGAGAGGATCGGGGGTGTTAGCAGTTTGATTGCTTTTTTAAAATAGTTTCTGGTTGTGGAAGTGGAAGGAAAGGGCATTCCAAGACTTACTGGAATAGATATTTAGAAAGGGTGAAAAACGGGTTGCCCGTCTACTGAAAATAAAAGGGAGATGAGAATAACTGCTTGCTCAAGATTTGCATTCTAACGAATCACTAATACAACAACAATATACTCTAAATGACTTTTTAAAAAACCATTTCAAGCTCCCAAACGCTTTTGCTGAGCCACAAGGGGTGTGAAAACAGGGAGACACAAGACTGCGAACTGTTGTGCTCCAGTGGTCTGCATTCATACTGGTCGAGGACTCCAAGGGGGTCTGAGGGCAATTTGTTTAAACTTGGATTTTGCGGGGATTGAAATTACAGCAATTTCTAAGTGCCAAGCAGGCCAGCCAAAGTGCCTGACCAATCAGGCATTGTATACTGATTTATTTATATACACACACTGCTTTCACACACAATATTTTATAGACACACAGTTCCCCCTCTCCTTCTCCCCCTGAAAACTGGGCCATCCCCCCCTTTGCTGGTTTTAATGCTGCTCTGTTGTTTCAAGCCATTTGATTTAAACCTGTGGGTACCTGTGCGTGGTTGGTGCAGCTTTACGTGTCGATAAAGCTTCACAACTGGATAATGGGCATAAAGGAATGATATTCTCCATGCATAAATAGCCATTCATTCATTCATTCATTCATTCATTCATTCATTCATCTGGTGAGAATCTACCTTTCCCAAAAAGACTTTGAAACCAGTTTCTGAAAAGTTTCCAACAATCACTTAAGGGGCCTAGCTGGGTTCTTGTCAACCCAACCTATATGTGTCTTACTTGGAGTAGAAAGTTCAACTCTTCTCTTTTTAGGTCACATCAGGGTTTCCTTCTGAGTAAGCATGCCCAGGATGGGGCTGCTGCAGATATGAATTATTTCCTCCACCACATACTCCCAAGGCCTTGGGATGATATTGCTATCAACCGCATGGAGGCCGTAGGAAAAGGTGCAGGATAAACAAGTTTGAGACAGACAGAGATGATCTGGTTGGCTTCCTGGGCCTGGACTTTCTAAAAGCTTTTGACAAAAGACCTCAGGAAGGATTCCTGAGTAGGCTTAGCAGTCATAGGATAAGAAGAGAAGTCAGGAATTTGGTTAGGTAATGGGAAGCCGAGAGTAGGAATAAATGGAGTTCTCCTGTGCTTTTCAACTTGATCACAAACAATTTAAGAGTTAGGTGTAACCAGTACACCACACTTCCTCTCTCTTTAAATCCATGGTGTAAATGTGGCCTCAGCACCTGAAAAAGCAGAGACATCACCTTGCCAGCAAAGGTCCTTATAGTTAAAGCTATGGTTTTCCCAGTAGTGATGTATGGAAGTGAGAGCTGGACCATAAAGAAGCCTGATCGCCAAAGAATTAATGCTTTTGAATTATGGTGCTGGAGGAGACTCTTGAGAGTCCCATGGACTGCAAGAAGATCAAACCTACCCATTCTTAGGGAAATCAGCCCTGAGTGCTCACTGGAAGGACAGATCCTGAAGCTGAGGCTCCAATACTTTGGCCACCTCATGAGAAGAGAAGACTCCCTGGAAAAGACCCTGATGTTGGGAAAGATGGAGGGCACAAGGAGAAGGGGACGACAGAGGACGAGATGGTTGGACAGTGTTCTCAAAGCTACCAGCATGAGTTTGACCAAACTGCGGGAGGCAGTGGAAGACAGGAGTGCCTGGCACTCTTTGGTCCATGGGGTCACGAAGAGCCGGACGCAACTAAACGACTAAACAACAACAAAAAATGTGGCCTGAGAAGGTGCATTGGCCATACTATATAGTAGCCTTAGTTAGATCCCCTGACTTAAAAACTACTCCTGAACTTCCAGCCTGGCTGATGTTGAGAGGGACCTTCATCTGCTGGTCAGGTCAGACTCACCCACCAGCTTTCCTCTTTCCCTCCTGCAGTCTAAGCCCCAGCTTGTTGCAGCTGCGAAGGGAAAAAGCAAGAGAGAAAAGCACTCTGCAGATAAGTGAAAGTGGTATTTTTATAGGCTGATAAAGCCAAGCTTATCTGGGTTTCTCTTCTCTCCCCCTCCTCCTTCTTCCCAAGGGTCCCTAATTGGACATCCCTATCCCCCACCCACCCCACAGTCTCTGAGAGGCTCAGGCTTTTTTGCACAATATTTCCAGACACCAAAACGCCTGCTTTGTTTTGCCCTAGCCCAGGTGGGGGAAAGTTGTATGGATGTGTATAGAAACTAGGAAAGGATATATTTCTTAGACGTTATCCTTCCTTACTCGCGCTTGTGAGTTCAGCACAGCACATCCCTTTGTCAGCAAAAAATAAGGATGTTGCTGATAAGCTACCTTTAGCATTTTAATTTAAGTAACCCAGGATGCTTTACTGCAGACTGCATTTCCTGGTATTTCCCCCCATTTCTCCCCCTTAAAACAATAAACATGCAAAACAGTCTTCTTATAAGTAAATATGGATTTACTCACTCAGTTTCAGAGTAGGAGTCTTGAGGCAGGCTTAAAAAGTAGTTACAGACATATATTATAGATTAGATTAGAATTGGAGTCTGAGATGTGACTCAGCCTCAGCAAATCCCTAGTCATTGATGAAGCATTGAAGAGATTGGATAGCAGGGATATGAGAGAGAGAGAGAGAGAGAGAGAGAGAGAGAGAGAGAGAGAGAGAGAGAGAGAGAGCTGGCCGGGCAACTGACCAGCTTATAAAGGTTGTGCCCCTTTACCTGGCTGGACACAGTAGGAGTGGCTCTCACAGGGAGGACTTCCTGGAGACCCTGTGAGATCCAACTTCCTCTCTCTATGTGTCCTCTCTAGCAATCAGTAGTTGGTTTTGACTACCTTATTTTAGATATTCCACATCTGAGATGTTCAGGCTTTTAAGCACACTACTTCCAGATGCCAAACCAACCTGCTTTGTTTAATCCTAGCCCAGGTGGGGGAATGTTTCTGCACCTTTGGGGTGTGCTCCACAGCGCCCTGCCAGATAATATTACTAAAAATTGTGTCATTTCTATGGACTCTCAGAATGTCATTTTTAAAAAAATGAATAGATGATTTTGACAATCATTACAAGGCATCTACATCTGGATTTACTAGCCACCGAGGAGGGATAATATTCTAGCTTGGCTCCCAACTCAGATCATTTCATTGGAATCACAAAAGCAGCCCAGTTCCCTTCTCTTAATGATCTCTGTACCTGCTTTTCTGAAGTGTTATTTGCTACTTTTCTATTTAAGGAGTTTACATCCTCCCTTTCCTCCTAGGAATTCAAAATAGCTTATTACCAGTGTTGTCGTTGTAACAATTTGTAGGCCACTTCCCCACAGAAATGTACCCAGGGTAGTCCACAACAACAACAACACAACAGCAAAAGTCAGTAACAATATATCATTACAAGTCACAGTCTGATACTAATCTATTCCACAACATAATGGGACAACTTAAATAAATGATTCATTTTAATAATGTCATCATCATATTTTACATTCATTATAAAACTACTTTCACTTGCAAGGTTGTTTACGAGTAGGATAGAGGGGTTTTTTTGGGGGGGGGAATGATTTTTTAAAAATGTAATTTATCTAATTTTATAGTAAGATAACGTATAGGAAGATAACAATGCTACAGGCTTATATCAGTCTCATATAAGAAAATATGTGAGTGAGGACACTGTCCAATTAGTGAATCATCGAATACATTGCCAAAGCTTCAACTACCCATGACACAGCCTCTCCATAAGTAAGCATGAGTGGCTGGAGGTCTTACATTAATGTCATATCTATTTACATAGTTGATACATGGGGACCATACCTTATCAAAATGGTTGTGTTTTGTTTGGCCTTTAACAACTCTTGCATTAGCTGTCTGAAAAAAAGATCCCATGTGGCTTTCAGTTCTGGCAGGAGTTATTGCAGATTACTGGATACAAAGCAGGAGATGCACTCTTGTGTACAGGACAGTGTGGGGGACGTGTGACCCGCCTGATGTTGTCGGATTACAACTTCGAAGGAGCGTCTCTGTGGGAATGTTCAGGGTGGCAGGAGAGGATATATTGTTTATTAATATCCTTCCCAACTTGCCTTAGCAAGTTCCTTCACGTAGCAGAGTTTACATTACCCTTTTACATGCACAGGGATGCGGGTGGCGCTGTAGGTAAAACCTCAGTGCCTAGGACTTGCTGATCGCATGGTCAGCGGTTCGAATCCCTGTGGTGGGGTGAGCTCCCGTCGTTCAGTCCCAGCTCCTGCCCACCTAGCAGTTCGAAAGCACCTTTAAGTGCAAGTAGATAAATAGGTACCGCTTTATAGCGGGAAGGTAAACGGCGTTTCCGTGTGCTGCGCTGGCGCTGGCTCACCAGCTGCAGCTTCGTCACGCTGGCCACGTGACCCGGAAGTGTCTTTGGACAGCGCCGGCTCACGGCCTCTTGAGCGAGATGAGCACGCAACCCTAGAGTCGGACACGACTGGCCTGTACGGGCAGGGGTACCTTTACCTTTTACATGCACAACAGATAGCTGGTTGCAGGCTTGTGTAAGCCTCTCACTATTCTACAATTCAGTCTGTCTCAGATTGAATTGTACAGTTCCTGGTAAATTCCCTTTAATCCCTCTTAAAAGAATAAAGACACAACAATCTCATTTAAAGACAGTAAAACAAGTTTCCTCACATCAGTACACAGCAGTTGGATTTCTGAAGGCAGACTTAGTTACAAATATGTACATGTGGATCTACCCCACATGGGGGAATAATCCAGTGCTTATGCTAGCTGGAAGCTAAAAAACTAGCTAAACAAAGACCTCTAGTCACATGCAAGGAAGGATGCTCCAGCCCAGGAAAAAACAGGAAGTTTTGACTGGCTGGACCAAACATCCCCTTGCATGACCACTTTAGGAAAACAAGGAATGTTGTATTTGACTGCTCCCAGTGGATTACATCCTACAATCTCCACCCCCACTCAGGTCCAGCTCTGAGGGCCTTCTGGAGGTTCCCTCACTGTGAGAAGCGAAGCTACAGGGAACCAGGCAGAGGGCCTTCTCAGTAGTGGCACTCGCCCTGTGGAACTCACTTCCATCAGATGTCATGGAAATAAACAACTGACTTTTAGAAGACATCTGAAGGCAACCTTGTACTGGGAAGTTTTTAATGTCTGATGTTTTATCATTTAAATATTCTGTTTGGAGCCACCCAGACTAGCAGGGAAACCCAGTCAGATGGGTGGGGTATAAACAAATAATAATAATAATAATAATAATAATAATAATAATAATAATAATTAGATGGGAGATGGAATCCAACATCTGGAGATGTGCATATTCCCCACTTGGGTCACTCATTTAAACACGACTTGTTGATTTTAGGGTGAGCAACCCATTCCACAGGCCACTTTAAAAAACAACAACAATCCACAACACATCACTTGAGTTAGTGTTACTGTAAATGTTCCAGCTAATAGCCTCCCACCTCCTATGTATCTATACTGGGAAATATCCCATTTGATTAAATAGGGTTGTTTGTTTATTTAGAGTTAGTATGGTATAATAGTGAGAGGGTCAGACCAGGACCTGGGAGAGGTTCAAACCCTCACTGGGCCATGAAGCTTTTACTGGGTGATTTTGGGCCAGTCACTACCCACCTCACATGGTGTTGTGGGGATTAAATGAAAAGGGGGAGATGGTTTTATGCTGCCTTGGAACTCCTTGGAGAAAAAGTGAGCTATAAATGCAAGAAATCAATGTTTGTTTGTTTGTTTGTTACATGTATATACCACTTTTCCTCAAATAAGTTAAGGTGGTGAATGGTATTATTTAGAAAATGTATAGATTACTTGGTAAAAACAATTGTTTAAAACAATCTCCAGAAAGATAAAGTTTATCTATATGGAAGATAAAGTTGTAGAAATACACTCCTGCCCCCTGCAAGAGGTCTGTCTGGTATCATCACCTTCATTGCACAATTTTCATCAAATGTTGTAGGCTCAACTCTTTCCCCTGATCTTTGACGCTCTGTGTGTGCATGCGTGTATGATTTTATTTATTTATATATAAAACGCCAGTTTACAGCAACATAAAAAAACCAAACCAAACAATGACATCATAAAAAGTTAAAAGCAAAATTAAAAGCAAAATGGAATTAAATACATCAACATGCCTTTGTGGGGTATGTATTTGCAATTGCCTGCACAGGCCTGGGAGAACAAAAAAGTTTTTAGCAGGCATTCAAAACTTGGCACAGAAGGTGCTCAATGAATCTCTGTTGGCAGGAGATTCCACAGAACTGGGCCGATGACACTAAAGGCCGATGATACTCAAGTATCCAGAGAACGGATACTGCCTAAGGTTCTCCCCCTCCTAATTTTTCTCTCCCAACAACTCTGTAAGAGCCACACAGACTCTCTCACTGCACAACAGTGGCTCTCTGATAAGCATGCCTGGAATTGAACTTACAGTGGTACCTCGGTTTAAGAACAGTCCAGTTTAAGAACGATTCGGTTTACGAACTCCGCAAAACCGGAAATAGTGTCCTGGTTTGAGAACTTTTCCTCAGTCTAAGAATGGAATCCAAATGGTGGAAGGGCACCGGTGGCGGGCGGCTTCATTAGGGAAAGTGCACCTCAGTTTAAGAACGGTTTTGGTTTAAGAACGAACTTCCAGAATGGATTAAGTTCGTAAACTGAGGTACCACTGTACTTCCAAGTAAGCATTTAGAAGACAGTCATGCAGACCTGAACATAGGAGTCTGGATTCAACAGTGTTCTTCCACCTTGGCGTCCCAGAGGTTATTGGACCACAACTCCCATAATCCTCAGCCAGCTTAGCCAGTGGTCAAGGACGATGGGAGCTGTAGTCCAACAGCAACACTGGATAGCTCAGTTGGTTAGAGTGTGGTCTGATAATACCAAGTTTGCAGGTTCGATCGCGGTATGAGATGGCTGCATATTCTTGCATCACAGGCAGCTGGAGTAGACGATCTTCAGAGTCCCTTCTACCTCTACAATTCTATAATTCTATGACACCTGGGGACCCAATACTGAAGAATACTTATTTGAAAGGTCTATTGCACTCTCTTGGTCTCCCTTCAAAATAAACATGCTTGTGATTTGGTTTCCATCATGGAAGAAATGTGGGACATGAATGAATTAAAACAAGCCCAACATATATATATATATATATATAAAAAAAACAACAGAAGCAGAAAAGTGGTTTGTTGACTATAAATGTAAGTATTATTAGGCCTTTGAAACACATTCAATTGATTTGTAGGCAGGATTTGCTCTCAAACTCCTCTTTAGGAGAATAATGCTCAGTGAACACCCTATTATTTCAATACTGAAGATGCAATTCACGCTTCAGTGGCAAGACTTGGACGATCCTGTATTGTAACCCTTGGAGAACCTTCAAAATATCCATGTTTTCAAGTACTGATGACCTAGCACAGACAGCCATCTTGAATCAATTGGTGTACACAGATAGCTGGAAGGACTTGAGTTGACATCTGATTAAATCCACATTTTAATGTGGGATGTAGGAATTAATTGTGCCCTCTGCCCAGTCCATCAGTTTGATCTTTCTGGCTCCATTTAAAACTGAAACAAAGCTTTCAGGAGCACTCATTCAGCAATTGCTGGCTAATCGTGGTGTTTGGCTTCTGAACAGAAACAAATGGCCTTTTGAGATGGTTTGATTTCCCAAGCCATCATGTAGGAAGCAGGAAAAAGCAAGGAGACTTCTCTGCACTCTGTTCCAATAGAAGTCGTCTTGCTTTTCCTGACTGCTTAGAAAGCTCTCTGGGAGACTTGCATAATTTTGGCCAACGGCGGAGGCCTATTTCCATAGAATGAAATGGTCCAAACTCCCATTGATTTGAAAGGGAGTGGGATCGCATCAGTCCAGTGGGGGGGGGGCATGGGGAGGGGGCTGATACAGTTTGATTTGACTTCCAGCAGCTTCATTTGCGTAAACAATTTCTCCTGCCTGCAACCTCCTCTGTTAAAGGCACAAGCGGCATAATGAACAAGATGCATTTGAGGCCACTCATCAAATGCCCAGTGCTGGATTGTAAAGAAATCCAGTGATATACATGCAGGTGCACAGGACCGGCCCTATCACTGAGTACAGGGAGAAAGCTGCCTCAGGTAGCAGATGCTAGGTACATGTGTTGAACTTCCTTAAGGCAATGGAGTGGCCCTGCTTCCCTTTTCTTCCACACATCTGAAGGCAGCCCTGTTTAGGGAAGCTTTTAATGTTGTTTTTGGGTTTTTTTTGCCAGCATTTTTTTTTATTACGGATTTTCTTGTTTTACAGAAGTGTAGTGCCTCGTATTTTTTTTTCTTCTTCCATGTAACATTTTTACAAATCCGTTTCATTTGTTGAGGCATTAGGGGGAGAAGAAAAAAGAAAGAAAAAAGAAAGGGGGGGGTGGAGAGAGGGAAGATGGATGGGGGTGGGGTCGGGTGGCGGTGTTTCTATTATGTTTAATGTATGTAGAGTTTGGTGTCAGCGTTGCTTGTGTTGTTCACTTGTGTTCCTTTGGTGGTGAGAGAGGTTGGGGTTGGTCTAGGGTGTGATTGTTTGCTTGTGATTGGCTGTGGTGATCTTTGTTTTCGTGTGTGAGTGAGGTGGGTGTGTGTTTTGGATCAGGTTAGCCATATTGATTTGTATGCTGTTGGTGGATTATTGTCATTGTCCTGTTGGGCTGTGTATGTGATAAAGGGGAGCCATACCGGGGTGAAGGCGTCTTCTTCTGTTTGTCCCCGTGTCAGTTTCAGTTTATTAGTTAATTTTTCTAGTAGGGCTGTTTCCCATACTATTTGGTACCATTGGTCCATGCTTACTCCTGACAGGTCTCTCCAGTGTCTGGTTATGGTGTTTCTGGCTGCTGAGAGCAGGTGGGTTATGAGTTCTTTGTGGTGTAAATGGGCATTGTTGTCTTGGAAGATGTTTAGTAGGGCCAATTCTGGGGTGATGTCTATTACTTGCTTAGTTATTTTACATATTTCTTGTATGGCTGTTGTCCAGAATAGTTGAATTTTGGGACACTCCCACCACATGTGGAGGTATGTGCCTGTGGAGGTGCACCCTCTCCAGCATTTTGGTGAGGTTTCTGGGTGTATTAGCGCTAGTTTCCTTGGTGTTAGGTACCACCTGTAGGTGAGTTTCAGTGTGAGTTCTTTTCTTTTCATTGATATGGATTTAAAGGGGGGTTTAGACCACATTCTGGTCCATTGAGTGGAGTTAATCTCATAGCCTATGTCATTCTCCCATTGTTTTTTGATTGCGTCTAGGGGATTTGCGGGGTTTTGGAGTAGTATTTTGTATATTGCGGATACCGTCCCTTTACCGTTTCCCTTTGTTGTTAGGAGGAGGTTTTCGAAGGTTGTCAGGGGCCTAGTTGCTGCTGATTTTACTGTTGGGTTGTTTAAGAGGGCATGTAGTTGGTGTTGTGTTAACCAGGTCATTTGGGTGTCTTCTAGTTTGTCTTGTATTTCTTGTGTTGACAAGGGTTTGTTATTTTTATAAAAGTCTATTAGGCG